>NC_022027.1:27836709-27898707 GCF_000317375.1 Microtus ochrogaster
AATTGTGCATCATCTGTATGTTTGTATATGTGTGTTGATGCATGTAAACATACCTGTGGAAGCCAGAACTTCACTTCCACTTTCATTCCTTGGTGTTCAGTTTGTTTTTTGAGATACAATCTCACTTTTCCTATAATTTAGGATCAGCTAGCTGGACAGCAAGCCACAGGGATCAACTGTCTCTGCCTCTCCTCTGCTGAGATTACAATCACACGGAATACCACCTGGATCATTTTTATATGAGTTTTGATGAACAAAATCAAGTCCTTATTCTTATGCACCAAGTACTTAATAAAATGGATTGTGACAGAAGCCTCCAGAACTGTGTTTTTTAATAAGCCTCAGAATGAGGCAATGTTAGATTGTTGATACTTAGTTTGTATTTCTCAACATAATTGTATTTAATGAGCTGTTGTAATAGGAGCAGTTGGGCTGTGTCCCGCCACCCAGCCGCCCACACAGCTAGCTTTATACCCTAAATAATTACATGGAAACTGTATTCTTTTAAGCACTGCTTGGCCCATTAATTCCAGCCTCTTATTGGCTAGCTCTTACATATTAATCTAACCCATTTCTAATAATCTGTGTAGCCCCACAAGCTGGCTTACCAGGGAAGATCTTAACCTGCCTCTGTCTGGAGTGGGAGAATCATGGCGACCCACTGACTCAGCTTCTTTCTCCCAGCATTCTGTTCTGTTTACTCCGCCTACCTAATTTTATGTCCTATTAAAGGTCCAAGGCAGTTTCTTTATTTAACCAATGAAACAACAGATAGAAAGATGACCCTCCTCCATCAATGAGCCAAGCACTTTTATTCTTAACCACAGCCTTAGTGTCTGAAAGTTAACTTTAAGAGGAAAACACCTCATCTCGTTTCTCATTTTTTCCCTAGAACCTACCAGAATTCCTAGGTTTGGAAGACATAAATAATTTTAAGCTGTAATGTTTATTTTAATACAGTGAGTTCTGAGGCTCTGTTAGACAACGCAGCATAATACAAATACAGGAACACCTGAAAGCCTCTTACTGTCGATCCCTGCCCTGAGTTGGATGTGATATGATTGGAGTGGTATTCATGATTCAAGTCAGCTTTTGGAAAATTCCAGGGAAACACTTTTAGTCACCTTGCTCTTGTTGCCCTTCCTTAGCAGGACAAAGCCAGAGCAAGAGTTCAACTAGAGGTAGCTTTGAAATCCCGGTTGGCCTGACATTCCTATCACCCAGCTTTAATAGTTTCAGTGGGTTCAACAATGTCAAGATACCTGGTCACGTGTCTCTGAACTGGCAACTGGAGTCATCACTGGGAAAATGAAGTCAGAAAGATATTCTTAAGTGTCAATGCCGAGCATCTTCTAGCTATGACATGACAGTGGCAGTGGCCACTCATTCCCTGCTCATCTCTCAATTCAACAAGCTGATAACACTAATGCTTCACTGGCTTCACAAATAAGAGAAGTTTGTTTATAATGCAGTGTGTGTGCGCGCACACCACTATGAGGCGTGTGTTAAAGGCTTTACACATCTTGTCATTTTTAATCTTTCCAACAAGATTGTTAGTGCCTGTGTGTATTCCTTTATGTGCCTCTGAAAACCACCAAAACAATTTGCAAAGGCTTTTAAATCACTTGGCTTCAAAGCATAGTAAATACCCAATGTGAGAACAAAAGAGAGGGGACATGAACCTAAAATTTTTATAGATTAAAATGAGAAAGGTTGCAAGAGGGAGAGGAGGGCTAAACTCCAGTCAGAATCAACATAGTACCCTGAGATGACAAAATTTAATGTGCAATTTTCCTGAGGACTGTGTGGAAATGTATATTTTAATTCAGTATGTCTACTGTAGAGACTGGAGCTCTGGGGACCTTATTTCGAGTATTTAGGCTTTCCTCTACTATATACTGTGAGCATGGAAAATTGAGTCTGTTTCACTGACTCAATTGACTTGACTGTTAACATGGGGTAAATCTACCTTGTGTTCTTCTGAACGTATTCTTTGATTTTTCTGAAGATTTTAAAAGCTGATTTATAACTTTGAAAACATTAAGCTCATTGCAAAGCACTTATGGTTTACTTCTTTCCCATCCAGTCTTCCACAAGCTCACAAAAACATAGGGAACAGAGTATGGAAGACACACCAGAGATCAGCATTCCTATGTCAGTGTTAACAAGTTCTAGCATGAACAAGAAGAAAAATGCCCAAAGGAGTTTTAGATAATGTTGATTTGATTTTTCTTACAATTTACTCTACCATATTTAGTGCTTTTGTGCTTAGGACAATTTTTTAAAAGCTCCTGCTTCAGGGCTGTGGTATCTCCAAGTCACAAAACAGTTTCCTTCTAATATTTTTGTCTCACAAGTGATCTTCAGAGATGTCATTTTACCTAAAATAGCTTCTGTAATATTTACTTTTCTATTGCTGTAATACGATTCCATGACTTACTAAAGAAGACGTTTATTTGAGTTATGGTTCCAGAGGCATGAGTCCATAATTGCCATGCAGAGGCATGGTGGCTGGAGCTGGAAGCTGAGAGCTCACAATCTCATACCACAAGCAGGAAACAGAGAAGGCAAACTAGAAAGGGCACAAGTCTTGAGACTTCCAAACATGCCTGCAAGGGTGACATGCTTCCTCCAAAAAGGCCATACCTCCTAATCCTCCCCAAATCACACCACCAACTGGGGATCAAGTATTCAAAGAACTGAGCTAATGGAGGAATTCTCATGTAAAGACCACAGCTTCTCACACACACTTGTGTTACCCCTAACCGAGCCCTTAATCTCCATAAAAGCAGAAACTTACATCTGCCTTGATCACTTCTTTCTGTATGCTCAATGGTTAGCAAGCTGTATAGCATGACGTCTATAATTATTTACTAAACTCACAAATTAATGCAAAGTGGAAGGGGACTAAATGAATGTCGTGGTCTAATTGATAGATTGGTAAGATTTTTGATGAGTGTTTTCAGTCAGATAGTGAAAGTAAAAGATGTTCCTTCAAGATTTCAGACCATGACAGAAACAAAAAATATTAGGAAAGATTTAGAAAGTAGAGCAGTTTTTTATAGTAGACAAATAATTTTAATTGTGTAGTTACAGTCAATAACCACCTCTAATCAGAACATTTCTGCACTGAGAAAATTGTGATAGACCAGTAAAATCAGTAGCTGTAACAAAATAGCTGGTGTTTTTATAATCATAAATGCATAGACAACAAATGCACCTTTACACAGAACTGATATGAAGATGTGGCTTTCTAAATTATTGCAAACCAAAGGAAGACATAGAACAAATATCAATTATTTTCCCATTAACTACAATTCCCCAAGGTAATCTATTAGTTCTGTTGCCCTGCAATTGCTTGCATGAGAGTAAAAATTGCATACAACAACAAGAGTGAAGCTTATTGTGAAAAATGCTTAGATGGACATAAAGCTTATTTCATAGACCTGGGTAAAGTACATCTTTCCTCTTTAAAACTTAGATGATGCTGTTTTGCTGCCCATCAATATGCATTTTTAAATAGAAAAGGCTCAGATTGACTATATTTATCTACTATTTAATTAAATATAATTACATCACTTCTCCCTCCACTTCCTCTCTTCCAAGTCTGACCACTCACTAATTCATGATCTCCTATTTATTAACCATTGTTGTTACACATACATATACATACGAATGAAGAAGCATGTAAATACAGCCTGCCAAAACCTTTCAGTCGCCTGTATTGGTATACAATCAGTCCGGTCACTCAACCATGGAGAAGATCAATTCTCCCTCTTTCAGCATTTGTTAATTGCTTGTAGCTCATTGTCAGGGTCAGATTCACATTAGATTTCCATCTACGTAGGGACAACAACTGGTACTTCTGGTCTTATTTAAGCAGCTGTGGGGCTGAATTTCGTGGATGTACTTTCCTTCTTATATATAGAAGACACAGTCTCCCAGATGACTTCCTGGGCCTCTGGCTCTTGTAATCTTTCTCCTTCCTTCTCTGCTATATTCCCTGAGCCTAGAGTGTAGTTGTGCTGTGGATGTACCAATGAGGGCAACCCAGCTCATGCATAGTCAGGTGTTCTCTGAATTTTGACTAGTTACGGCTTTCTATAATGGTCTCCTGCTTCCCAAAGAAGATTCTTTGATGAGGAGTGACTGCTGTACCTTTCACTGGGCCACAGCACAAGATGTGACATATTGTATTTTTAAATGTTTTTATTTATTTTATATACCAACCACTGTTTCCCTTTCTGAAACCTCTCCCCCTGCCCACCACCACCTCCCCTCCAGCCCACTCCCCATCCACTCCTCAAAAACAATATGGGGAGTCAACAAAGTCTAGCACATTAAGTTGAGGTAGGACCAACCCCCCAATCAAGACTGAGAAAGGCATCCCACCATAAAGAATAGGCTCCAAAAAGCCAATTCATGCACCAGAGATAGATGCTGGTCCCACTGCCAGAGGCTCCTCAAATCGACTCAACTACACAACTGTTGCTCACATGCAGAGGACCTAGTCTGTCCCATGGAGGTTTCACAGATGTTGGTCTAAAGTCTGCGAGTTCCACAAGCTCTGGTCATCTGTCTTTGTGGATTTTTCAGTCACGATCTTGACCCCCCCCCATCCTTTGTTCATACAATCCCTCCTCCAACTCTTCAGCTGGACTCCAGGAGCTGGGTCAGGTGTTTGGTCATCTCTGCAACTGCTTCTGTCAGTTACTGGATGAAGGCTCTGTAATGACAGCTAGGATATTCACCAATCTGATTATAGGGGAAGAGGCACCCTCTCCACTATTGCTAGAAGTCTTAGCTGAAGTCATCTTTGTGGATTCCTGGGAAATTCCCTAGTACCAGGTTTCTCCCTAACCCCATAGTGGCCTCCTCTATCAAGATATCTTTTTCATTGCTCTCCCACTCTGTCCCTCCCCCAACCAAACATCCCTTTCCCTCATGTTCTCATTCCTCATCTCCTACCCTCTATCTACCCCCACCCCAGGAGATCTCATCTATTTCCCTTTCCCAGGGCAAGCCATACATCCCACTTAGGGTCCTTCTTGTTACAGCTTCTCTACAGCTGTGGATTGTAGTCTTGTTATCCTTTGCTTTACATCTAGTATCCACTTATGTTGACTGTCCTACCCAGTTCCCACAGTCGTTAAGTCCCAAAGAAATCACACAGAGGTCTGCATTAGTTATAATCTGATTGGCCAAGTAGCTCAGACTTCTTATTAACTCTTACAACTTATATTAACCCATTATTCTTGCCTATGTTAGCCACGTGGCTCAGCACCTTATTCAGCAAGGCAGTCACGTCTTACTTCTTCTGTGGTTGAGTCACGACTGTGGAAATGAGCTTCCCTCTACCCAGAATTCTCCTGTTCTCATTGATTTGCCTCTACTTCCTGCCTGGTCATGCCACCTATACTTCCTGCCTGGCTATTGGCCAATCAGCATTTATTTAAAATATAATTGAAAGGATAGAGATCATTGGCCCACAGCACACTTTTGAGTGAATACTGATGATATTTGTCTTTCTGAGTCTGGATTACCTCACTCAGGACAATATTTTTTTTTTAGGTCCATCCATTTGCCTGAAAATTTCATGACGGCATTGTTTCTAACAGTAGTACTTCATCTTGTAAACGTAAAACATTTTATTTATCCATTATTCAGTTGAGGAGCATCTAGATTGTTTCCAGGTTCTGGCTATTATGAATAATGCTGCTATGAACATAGTTGAGCAAGTGTCCTGGTGGTATGATTGAACATCCTTTGGGTATATATCACTGGGTCTTGAGATAGATTGATTCCCAATTTTCTGAGAAGTATCCATACTGATTTCCAAAGTGGCTGCACAAGTTTGCACTCTCACCAGCAGTGGAGGAGTGCTCCCCTTACTCCACATTCTCTCCAATGTAAGCTGTCTTCAGTGCTTTTGACCTTACCGTTCTGACAGGTGTAAGATGGTATGACTAAAGATGTTGAGCAATTCCTTAAATGGAAACTTTCAAGATGTAATTATAGCATGAAGTATATGCAGATGAATAATGAGGACTAAATTGTGTTTGACATGTTTTTCTTATGGGGACTCATATAAGACCCTACTGAGCATACTGGCTTTGTGGGAGCCTAGGCAGTTTGGATGCTCACCTTACTAGACCTGGATGGAGGTGGGTGGTCCTTGGACTTCCCACAGGGCAGGGAACCCTGATTGCTCTTTGGGCTGACGAGAGAGGGGGACTTGATTGGGGGAGAAGGAGGGAAATGGGAGGCGGTGGCAGGAAAGAGACAGAAATTTTTAATAAGTAAATACATTTTAAAAAAAGAATAAAAATAGAGTAAACTTTTAAATTTATTTTACTTTGAAAGTAAAATTCACTACAGTTTTTTTTTTCTATTCTCATTGTTACATATATTTTGGGAGTAGTTTTAAAGTCCAAAATACAAGGGCATTGTTATGGGGGCAGGTGGAAACAGGAGAAAGTAAACTAAAATATCACAAAAGATTAGCACAGCAAACTAATAACAAAACTAAGTGTCAACAATATGAGCAAAAACCTAAACAAGTAATGCAAAGTTAAAAACCTTTCCCTCTATGCATATAGAGAGAATCCTGATTTAAAAAAAAATGTGAACTGTGACATTATCATTTAAAGGCTTTGAGCATTTAGATTAGTTGTTCAAGGACTTACACTGCTACCAAGGTATAATTCACATCCTTTTCTGGTGTTGTCCTTGCACTTCAATTTCATACCAGTGTAGAAGATATAATTCTATCTCTGGAAGAGGTTTTTGAACAACAGGGACCAGAGCCATGTGTTTTCAATGCTTGCAAGAAGTGTCAAGAAAACTCAAGTATGTCTGTACCCACCAAGGCCACCAATTGTATCTTGTTCCTGCCCATGATTTTTGAATGCACTGCAACCATCCCTAAGGATTCTGAAACTGACTTAAAAACATGTTAACTGTATTATATTGCAGGAAAGATAATATGAAAACAATTTAGTCTCACTGAGATGAAATGAAATGAAAAGTAAAATCTTAAAAATTCAAGAACATTTATTTTTGTAATTTAATAACATAATCATTTTGTCTTATATCATTAATTATTTAAGGTGTTTACAATATCATTTCTAAAGTATTAGAAATGGTTTCAAGATTAAAAGAAGTTTGAACAATTTAAAAGTAAATCAGAACATATTCCATATAAAGAAGAGATTATTTTAAATGTATAGCAGTTTTTGAATGTTCATGTTTGAATGTAGTTAAATATCTGAAGTTTCTCTCTATATAAATTTATTCTTACACAAGTTTGCAAACTCAGTCTCTCTGTGTGCCCAGTGAATCAGAGTTGGAGAGCCCAGAGCTCAGCTGGGGTTGGGTTTTTGTAATAGCAAAGGTGGGGGTGAGGAATTTCTAAAGTTCAGGACCCCTGATTGGCTGACATTTGTTGAGGGGTGTCCTGGTGAAAAGCCATGGGTGTATGCTGGCAGGTGAGTCTATCTACAAAGGTTGGAACCTTAGGAATTTCCTTTGGATGGTCTGTTTCTGGGTGGTGCCTGGGTAGTCTCAGTTTGCGGTCTTTCTTGGAACCAGGGTAAACTACTGAGACTCAGGCTTCTATTGAGCTTGTCATGGCTGGGTCCTTCAAAAATTACAGAATGTAAAAGTAGTAGTGCTATAACTAACTGAGCGATATCATCGATGTTTATTATAACTAAGTAAGAAGGATGTTTTATGGAATGCTTTTAAATGACTAACAATGCAGGTGGAGTTTACTCATTTAATCTTTGTAAAAAATTATATTACATGAGCTCTGTTATATCTTGATTTTCATTATGAATAAACCAAATTTAAGGAAGCTGAATTACTTCAACTTCATTTAGCTGAGAAGTAGATAAGCTAAATTTCAAACCAAAGTGTTTCAGTTTCTAAGTCCACATGCTTAAGAATTTGTTGAGGAAATTTTCAACCCACAAGGAGTTAGCACTATGCAAATGTATAGGAGTTGAGCTTTTCACACCCATCCCAGCTCTTCAAGATGTGTGGAGTTATCCCATTCTGAAAACAAAGAGACTGGGTTTTAGAATAAGGAGCCTTCAAGTGAGTTCACAGTGACAACTTTGTCTTTCTGGCTCAACTTTCCCACCCAGAAAATGAGATTTTTTTTTTACCCAGATCTTTAATGATGATAAATAAAAGAACTATAAATCAAGTATTTAGTAGGTAATGGATTTTCTCTAAAAAGCTACTCCTCAGAGATTTTTTTCATAATTAAAATAGTAGTTTACATTGCAAACTTTAAAATGACTTTATCAATAGAATGATTTTGTACAAGAAAGATGCAAAAAACTAGAGAACATGTATCAAAGTAATACACATTTGCATAATGAATTGAAGTTAAATTGATGCCCAAGTTTATTACTTTACATTGATAAAATCCACCATTTCACAATGATAAGGCAGGATTACATAAAATATGGTTTATCAGACTGCAATTTTTATGAGCAAAAAAAAGCTCAGCTGCTTTTTTTCTACCATCTACATTCTGTGCAAAACATATGATTTCAAATGCAATGTTCAAAGATGAGATTCAACCGGTGATTATTATTTTGAGGACAGCATTAAACTATACCTCACCTCTCTTTAAATTTTCACCAGTTCAATTAACTATAAAATGGTTTATGCTTTGACTTTAGAACACTCATCTTGAACTCATTAACATAGTACTTTGATTTCTTGCAAAACTCATATCAAGGTAATTAAAGCAGGACATAAGTTCAATAGTGTAAAACAGAATTGACATCATCTTGCAAGACCATCTTATTACCTGGAATCTGAAATCAGCCATGCCATGAACTCAAGCAACAGGTTATGTTTCTTCAGTGAGCCCAAGGATTACCTAATTCTGTATATACTGCCACTAACATGGCATTTTTCATTGGCTAAACTCTGACTATTTAAAGTAAGTTATCTCTGCCAGTGCTCTTGTTTTACCTACCCCATCTGTCAAGTCTATTATAAAATTGAAAGAAAATGCATAGTTATCATTTGGTTTTATTGGATCTTTTCCCAAAGTAGAATAATGCTTTATTAAACTTTTAACTTTCCTTTTAGTTGCTTTAGTTAAATAAGACAATAATGGTTCTGATTTTTTTTTTTACAGCAAATGCTATGTTCCTTGTGGTATATCATCAGGTGTTATTCAAACAAATATCTCTATACACAGAACATAAGAATGGAAGTATGTTCTTGAGGTTTAATAAGATACATCAATATGATGTCTTTGTTTTATATTTTATTTTATTTTGTTTTTGTTTGTTATCTCTTAAAAACCTTTCTTTTATAATGAGAGACAGAAAGGGAATAGATCCGGATGGGAAAGGAGGTGGGAAGGAATTGAGAGGAGTAGAGGGAACATAAACTGTATTCAGATTATACTGTGTAAGAAAATAGCCTATGGTTAATAAATGGAGGATATTTTATGAAAGCCTTTCTTTTTTTTTTTTTTGCCTTTCTTGATGCTATTTCTAAGGCAGAAAGAACTTTCTAAATTACAGTTTTCAGGGACATAAATAAGAAATAGATGGAGCACAGTTTACACTCAATGAAACTAAGTTTGAGGACAAATCAAATTAGATGCTCTGGTCCGTAAGGTACCTGAAAGTAAAGTACCATGATAACACATAAGAATGAGGAAGTAAGTTTTGCAAATTGATAGTGAGCAGAGTCTGGCAATTTTGAAGAACATGGTAGAAAAAAACAGTGAGTTTCCTTGAACAGGAAGTTGGCATAAATATAGATGTTAAATACAGTAGTGAGGGCTGTGATGGAAGTTAGAAGTATGATAGTAAAAAAAAATGATATCTGCTTAGGGAATGTCTATGCAATCATAAGCAAACCGTTGGTAAAATTAAGTTGATAAAAGTACTTCTGATGAGGACTCAGAAGGGATATGAGGATTGTGAAGGGGGATTGTTTCAATATAATTACAGAACTCTTCCCTAAATTACATCCTACCATTTTTGAAGAAAGGAAAACTCGTAACCAATGAATTTAGACATTTAAGAGAATTCTCAGCAGAATGCTAAAGGTGAGTCTTGGTTTCTACAGGCAACAAGAATACAAGAAGTGAGATTAAAAAAAAAAAAAACACAAAGAAGAAAGCACTGTTCATCAAAAAGGAACCAGACTTGATTATTTGGAAATTTTTCAGTCTATCAAAATTTCAAAAGATGCTCCATCAGGAATTGTTATTAAAGTTATGAAATCAAGGTGATAGAGAGACAGAGGCTGCTCTGTTACTGCTTCTGAGAACCTGAAAGTGTTCTTTGAACTATAATTTTTAGGTTTTTTTTGGGGGGGGTTCTGTTTATACTCATTCAGCAAATGAACTGAAGGCATATTAGATCCTAGACAAATAAGTGGTTATGTCAAAAGCTGAGGGTAAGATGTTCTTAGTAGCTGGAGGAGGTAGAAAGAAGTAGTCACCTAAAAGATGGCCAAGGCTAGATAAAAAAGATGGACAGCCAACATAATGAAGCCCATTCTGTGATATGAATTTTAATTAAGATCAGTCAATATGCTTGTTTTGTCTATTTTGGGTTGTAAAGACTAATATAAATAATTCGTTCAGGTAGAGGATGTTACCTTAGCCAAAGTAACTCAGCAGAGAGAGATAAATAAAATATATACAAAGACATGTTGAGAATATCTCACATGGAGGTTAAACTGGATTTATTGGGGGAAAGAATAAGATACAAGAAAAGAGGCAAGAACTATGCCTGCTGGCATTAGTGGGTTCAAGATATTGTTAGAAGTGATGAACCAAAACACAGACACTATAACACAGGAAGTGGTCCATGGAGAATGGTAGGTACACTTACATTTGGAAAGTGCTTATTTATACTGCAAAATCCAAAACCGTGGGTAATTGAGGTAAAGGTGATAATCAGATCATTTGAGGTGAGCAGCAGGAACCAAGGGGTCCGCCACTGCCAGAGTTTTACCCTAGATATTTTTAAAACATGTGATTTGGAGTCTGATTTAGGAAGGGATTATCAGTAAAGATAGTTTTTGTTTCATTTTTTAATGAATGATCGAATGACCTACAGCAAATTGAAGAACTTACCTTGAAACTTTTCATTAAGTTACTAAAGTTGAAAATTGAAAAGAGAGTTTAATGTTCATATACCTAGCTCATACTGTCTAAATGACTATTGGATGGGTACTGTTAGCAATGGTAGTGTCGTCTTTGAATTTCTAGATGTTTCAGAATTCTAGGAAGTATGTAGTTGTTAAATAAACACATGCTAACTTGAAATAAGTGTACTTATATGCATACATATGGCAACTAAAGTCATAACTGTTGCCAGTGTCGTCTTATGTTAACCAAATATTTAGAAAGTCAACTTGGGAACATTGATCTAACACTGCTTATTTGCACAAGATAATGCTTACATTTAATTTTTTTCTCCTTTGCTCACTTCTCAAGCAGAGAGAATGATTAATAATGCATGATCCAGCTAGTGTAACCATTTATCAGTTTTACAATTTAGAACATCACAAAAATTGATACTTAATTGGGGAAATAATTTCCTTATCTCAGACAAATGTCCTTAATGTTTTTTATTGGCTATTCATCATTCAAATGCCTGAATACATCATCCCTCAGTCATCGACACCTTTTAAATGTGTTATATATTGTGGAAACGTAAAAGGGGAGAATGGTTTAATATCCCATACACACATCTTGAATACAGTCTTTTAGCTCAAGGACATTTTTTTCCTGAATATTACTACTCCTCTACATTTTTCTGCACAACAAATCCAAGCCATCCCTGCTTTTGTGTTTTGCAATAAGTCCTTGACTGTTTCAGATCCTGCCTGGATCCTCTGCCTCTTTAAATTGGAAAACTTCCATGAATTACTCTAGAATCCATAAAACTATTCATTTTGTTTTTCATTCCTAAAGAATGGGGTCATAGGGAACATGATACACAGAGCAGAGAAGATGCCTGAGAGTGGTCACCCCTTAAGAGTCAGCAGTGGGGAGGCCAGTGTTTCTTCCAAGTGATTTATTATCAATTCTGGAAAAGTACTTTTCTTAAACAAGCTAATGAAGACATAGTGTTTGTATAGTATGAAGAAAACATATCATCCCAAAGCCTAGCTCTTATAGACCAAGGAAGAACAATGATAACAAAAGTCATAAATATGTAATAAGGAACCCACATCTTACAATATTTTAGAATAGAAGCATATGACAATTTACCCTGTTTCAGATTAAGCCACCTGAAGAGTACACATGTGGCCTTAAAGAATGGTCATCGATTTCATTTCTGGTCAAGCATTTCCCAGTGTGGACTGCCCTCAAGAAACCATGTTTGATCTATCCCATCTTGGCCCTGAATTGAGGCGTAGAGAGTTTAGCTCTGTTTTTGTTGACTCCAGTGTTTTCTAAGCATCTCTGTGAGGAAGGAGTCAGAGGCTTCAGATTCCTTCTGACCTATGTGATGATCTTAGGTTTCATAGTACACAGCTCTTCCAGTAGAGAGAAAAGGAAATTCAGATGCAGCTTGAGAACAGGGCCAATCCAGTATCAGCACCATTGGTGCAGGAAGTTATTTCCTTTAGATGGCACAAAGAGAAAACGTCTTTGTCTTTCTGAGCCAGGTCTCACTAACCCCACGCTGGCTACCCTGTAACTCTTTATGCAGCCAACAGGGCTCTTGAGCTCCTGATCTTGCTGCCAGAGTCTCCCACATGCTGCCATTATAGACATGAGATACCACACCTACTTGACATTGCTGGAGTGATGTCACATTCTTCATGGCCAGCCTAAAGGACTCTTTCCCACTATCTGAGAAACCTTATCATAGAAATCTCTCAGGAAGCCTCCATTTCACTTTAACCAGATCTTTACAAAGCAAGGAAGCACATGCTTGGCTTCTTGATTAAGTGGTTGTTCAAGTGGTATTCATCTGCCTGTAGTACAATTGCCCCAGAGGATAGCGATTGTGTTCATCCTTCCTCTAAGAGAACACAGTGCCTATGAAGTGGATATTCAAGGACTAAACCAGAAACAAAGTGAGTTTGCTGCTGCCTCCACTGTCTAGGTGGGTGTCTACCATGAGCAGCTCTCACCGGAGAGACATTTAAGTATTCCATATGTCCTCACACACTCAACCTTCTACAAACTATGCAACTAAAGAAAGTCAAGTTCAAGATTGCATATACAGAGAGAAATTGTTTTCTCTCCTGCTCCTGTGTTCAGTGTCTCTAAACATACATCTCCTGCCTTTTTACTTCAAGAAGTGATTTGTGGGTTTTACTTTATAAGGAGTCATTTAACTTCAAAAGTTATTTTAATGAATGTTTCACACATGTGGCTCAAAGGCCAGCAGTTGCCACTCTCTTGATCTGATTTACCTGACAGTGAAGTCTGTCATCTTTCTTATTTCATTCACCAAATGATCTTGTCTATTGTAAAATCTACTTCCTCCCTGAATACTCTGGCATGTCTTGCAAATGGTGAATTGGCAGAAGCAGAATTAATGAGTAAGAATTGTTTGAAGCAGAAAGGCCAGGGAGAGGAATAATAGGACGACACTTGGGATACTTTTCTCTACTGTTAGGGCCATCCATCAATATTTCTGTGTGTCAGTGGTGTAAGGACAGAGTCACATAGTTAAATATTGCCACTCTTGGCAGCCTGAGTAGTTTCCCTAGGCTCAGGACAACCCAGAGCTCATGGCTTCCGTGCGGAAATAAATTTCAAAACTGGTCAGTTCGGTGAAGCAGAGTTAGTGATTTTAACTAAAGATGTTTTAATGCAGACAAGTGTCATGGTTAAAAGAACCAGAGGTAAACAGACAGAAAGACTCATTCTGATGGGGTTTATTTGCTTTCCCATGGGAGAGTAGAGAAAAGTAAAATGTACCAAGTGTAGATGTGGGCTTCTCCAAGTTACAGCAAGCAATTAACTATCTTAGTATTGGCTGCATATTCCATTTTAGTGGCTCTCATGCTCCCATCTCAAAAAAATCACTATGAAACCTTTATCCCTTCTGTCTTTTGATATGAGTGATATGAGGTGACTTCAGAGGTGCTTTAGATGGAATTATGATACAAAAAGGTAAAACCACAAACCATTAGGATTTTGTAAGGGGGATAGTATATGCTCCTTCTCTGAAATTAGGGTTTCTGGTGAAATTCCTAGAAATCTGTAGTTTCATGCACTTGAACCCATGTTCCGTTATTAGCAAAGGCTTCAACTGGAATCCAGAATGAGGGGCTTCTTTCTCCTTCTCAGATTCCCAATTTTTTCCTCCCTTTCTATCCTGCCTCACATTCAGCCATGATTTTGACACAGAGGGGACCTTGAGTTGCCTATGGCAATGGGCATTTGTAACACAAGTCTGCATAAAGCTTATTGTCTCTAAGGCGAAGGATTGCATGCAGTCTATTTTCCCTTCAATGGTCCCATGGGCACAGCACCAGATTGCCATGCATATTGACATTTTTTTTTTCTCATCCCATCGAGACATCACAGCTGCCCCCTCAGAGCGTAGGTGGAGGGACAAATGTATGCTCACAGTACTGCTCTTGGCTCAACTCCCATGCTGCTAGGAGCCTTTTCCATTTGTTCATTCTGGGCTTGAGAAATGAAAAAGACCTCAAAGGACCTTCTAGAAATGGGGGGGGGGGACACTATGAAACAGGTGGGTTAGAAACCAATTCAGTAATCTCCCTGCAGTTTGGGATCTCCTCCTCCGAAACCAGAGCTGTGGAACAAAGTCTAGAAAAAGAACGTTGGAATTGGCCCTGAGTCTGAAGGATGTGGATGCATTTGAATGTACTTGGTAAACCACAGTAGTCCCGAGAAAGTGACTACATTATCTGGAACTGCTTCAGTAGCTGGTGTGCTAAATCATCAGACCTGTGATGGGGTGGATGAATTGGTGTTCACACTGCAATCTGGTGTCCTGCTACATGCAGATGGTACACTGTGGCTTTTCTTTCGTTGTATCTGAAGAGCAAAGCCAGAAAGAGAGAAATCAGACACAGTGACAGACAGTAAGGCACTAAAATTACTAGAGATCAAATATTCAGAAATTGCATGTGGGTAGTTTTACCTTGACCAGAAGGGTCCTTGATGGCCTATATAATTCTTCCACTCTCTCTCCTCCTATGAAAAGTCTCCAAACACATTTATCCACAACAGTTCCCTTGGCTCATACTGGCCTTTAATCTGTATCTAAACAAGCAAATTAAGTTCACTCCTACCTGCTGGGGTTTCAGGGACACTTAGCACAAATGAAGTAATCATATGATTTTTTTGATGAAATTTTAGAAGCCTCTTGCATCCTTCCTCACTCTTTTGTGTACAAAGACACAAGAGTGTCCACGGCACAAACTGGCTGTCTGTAGTTCGCTTGTATGTGAAATCCCTAGAGAGATAAATGGTACTTTTGTGACGGAACCTCTAAACGCCCATGAGAGAACTAAAGCGAGTGTACACTGACTGATTCGGGATTTCTCAGGAAAGTGATTCTTATGGAGAGAAAGCACTAGGATTATTAAGGAATTTAGAAGAAATATGACAGAAGAGATAGAAGTTGGCAATTTCTCAGCTTTACAGGAAATAATCATCTCAAAGGAACTGTGACAGTCACGTCTGGACTTGGTTTATGTCATTCTCATAAGATACATTGGCTGATGAGGATCTAGGGGCACCTTTGATATCTATGTATTCATTTTTCCTGCATTTCCTATGCCTTCAACTTGTTTGAAACAAATGCATGCACATAACTTACTTCGTTTTAAACATAAAACATTTGAGTTTAGGGTTTTTATGAAATATCTTATATCTACAAATGCCTGTGGGTGAGTCCTGGAGGCCTTCCTCTTAGCTTTGGGGTTCCATCTCCTGTACAAGCCTTTTTCGGCCATTCTCATCTGGAGCAGAGCCACTTGTCCTCTGTTGATTCTTTCTCATGCTTCTTTTCTTTTTAAGCTTCTTCCATTCCAAATCAGAAAAGGGTAACATGAAGGAAGAAAACGCTTTCTATGTAGTGTTCAACAAAATCTATCTGAAGAAAATTTTGTCAAAGATGAGGTATTGAAACTGAATTGTATTAATTTAAGAGCTATCTTTCCTTTCTCCCATGCCCTCTCAGTGAATACTTAAAAAGACCATCTGAGAGTATATTCCCAGAGTTAGCTAATTGTCTACAGGCTTAACTACGAAAGAACCATGGGGATAATAAAATACTTCACAGATAAGTGATAGAGTTATGAGATAAAAAAATAAATAAATTCTCATGATGATTTAAAGGCATAAGCTGACCTTATGGATTTGGACTTTCATTTCTTTTCAAGGAGGGACTCATTCTGTTTTATTCAAACTATGGTAGAAAATAAGAGTCAAGGAAACAGATTGGTTAACTTGATGTAAGTGAGAGAGCAAAAATGAAAATGTTTAGCGTCAGGGTCTTGTTCATTGCTTGCTTTAGAATTCTTTATTTAGAATTTAGAATGCTTTAGAAGCTCTTAATTCAGGTATAGTCTCTAAATAACTCTACTAAGGAATTATAAGAATAGGAACAGACTTCTCTTTTTTTACTATTTTTTTCAGCTTATTTTATATACCAACCACAGTTTCCCTACCCTCTTCTCCTATTCCCTCCCCCCATCTCCTTTCTACCACCCTCATCCACTCCTCAGAAAGGGTAAGGCCTCCCATGGGGAGGGCAGAAGATAACCACATTCTTCACCAAAATATCACAAGAATGATCTCTGGGCCACCTATTAATAGTCGTCTCTTCTGAAACTTCTTAAGCCAGCACCATACAGTTCCTTAAATCACACACAGCATCACTGTTTCTACTAGGCTCGCCCATTAGGCAGCACTTAAAACTTTCAACTGTTTTTCTAATTCACAGTCTCAAAGTCCATATTCTTTCAGACAAAAAAAAAAAAAAAATGGTCAGTTCTATCACAGCAATACTTCAGTCCCTGGTACCAACTCTTGTCTCAGTCAAGGTTTCTATTGCTATGAACAGACACCATGACCATAGCAACTCTTATAAAGGAAAACATTTAACTGAGGGAGCAGCTTACATTTTCAGAGGTTCAGCTCATTATTATCATGAAGGGACAGGGCACTATATAGGCAGAATGGTGCTGAAGAAGCAGCTGAGAGTTTTACATCTTGCAGGCAATGGGAAGTATACTGGTACACTGGGCATGGCTTGGGCATGTATGAGACACCAAAGCCCACCTCCATAATGACACACTTCCTTCAACAAAGCCATACCCACTCCCACAAAGCCACAACTCCTAATAGTGCCACTCCCTTTTGGAACATTTTTCTTTCAAACCACCTCACCCCTTATCAAGAAACTTTGCTACAAATGGAGACCATTACAAACACACACACACACACACACACACACACACACACACACAACCAATCAAAATGCAGAGAACAAGAGAGCTTGTGGTGCTCTCTCCCAACTGGTGCATCTACATCATTCCTATAACTAAGGCTTAGGGATCATTAAGGAAGAGGGAATGGGGAGATTGTCAGAGCCAGAGGACAAGGAAGTTTGCTGTGAGAGTATGTCTCCTAGAATTGTCAGAGAGGACATATCCATGAAAGAAATGGTTTTCTGATTTTAAGATCCTATCCATAGCTTGAAAGGAATTTGACCATCTGACATTATTTAGAAATTAGATAAACATAATGGGCTACTGTGAGTTGGTTATTCATCTTTCCACAAATTATGTTACTCTGAGATGTCTTATAGGTCCTTTGCTCATGTCTTTTGGTTTCAGATTTTGTGTTTTGTATGTGTATCTAGTGTATCTATGGTTTTTTTTTTATCTTTGTGGTCTGTTTATTTGTGTTCTGTTTGTTTGTTAAAGAGAGAGAGAAAAGAAGGGCAGGGAGAGAGGTGTGGAGTATCTGGGAGGAGTTAGAAGGAAGGGATATGCATGACCAGAATATATTGTATGAAAATAAATGCTTTAAAAAAACATGACTTTGGCAGACAATGAAGGCTGATGAGAAGCCAAGGACAATGGCACTAGGTTTCTATCCTAATACATGAACTGGCTTTGTGGGAGCCTAGCCTGTTTGAATGCTCACCTTCCTGGACCTGGATAGAAGTGGGAGGACCTTGGACTTCCAGCAGGGCAGGGAATCTGGACTGCTCTTCATTCTTCAGAGGGGAGGGGCAATGTGTGGGAGGAGGGGGAGGGAAATGGGAAATGGGGAGGAGGCTGAAATTTTTTTTTCAACAACTAAAAAAATAAACAAAAAAATAAAGAAAAAAACATGACTTGTATACAAATATTCATAACAATACTATTCACAAAAAGCATAAAAGTAAAAGCTAACCAGTCAGTATACATCAGCATGTGACTGCATAAAGCACACAGAGTTATACATACAAAAAAGAGTTTATACACCCATGAAAAAAATGAAGTTCTGATTAGCATGATAGAATATACCCTAAAACACAATACTGAATAAAATAAACCAAAAAGAAAAAGAAATGAAATTCTACTTATGTGCAACACCCTGATTAGACAAATGTATAGAGACAGAAAGTAGACAGGAGGTTGCCAGATACTGAAGGAAGACAGAATAAGGAGTGAATAATTCATACATGCACAGTTCCTTTTTGGGATGATTAAGGAATTTAAATTGCAGTGGTTGTATAATAAGGCAGATGTGATTAATGTCACTGGATTGTGTGCTCAGAATGCTTCATGTAGCAAGCTTTATGTGTCTATATCTTACCACAATTACGTGATATAATATGAAAAGAAATTTTAGTTTTTTGTAACACTTTATGTAAATGGTTTTATATGTCAATAAAATTGTTTAAAATGGCCAAAAAGCTAAGTAAAACTGAAATTTAGGTCATCATTAACAATAAAGAAATGAAAGGTGCTAATTTCCTACGGTCTTCATGGAAAGACTAGTACCACCGACCCTATACAGTCCTTGGAGTTGCTCCTAATTCTTCCCACTCTCTTCCTTCTTATTTCTGTGGTATTTTATTTTTGCCCTGCTCATAGATCCATTCTGAGAAGGCACATTACATCTAAGTAGACCTAAACACAACCATTTGTTAAGCTTTTGGTTCTATTTGTGTTGTCTGTTTTTAAGAACTCAGGCATTGATTGTGAACCCCTTTGTCTCTTTGAATGTGGTTACATTTGAATAGACTGACTTTTTTGCTGGCTTTTCCCTTCAGTTATTTAAACCACTAATTTAAATATTTAAATAATAATCACAAAGGTGACCACTATAACTGAGCTTTGGCAATACTGTAAGGCTATTTTTAGAACTTTCTTTTCTGCCTCTGATTTAAATACCCGTGGACACTTTAAAAACCTGTAGCACCAGCTATTTTCTTCTCAATAAAGAAAATAAGAGACAAAAGTAAAGAAAAAGTGACAGGATTGCAAATGATGATGCCTGCCTGTTATCCCATCTACTCATCTACTCTGGTGACTGAATCAGTGGGAGATGAAATTAGATAATTTAATAATTTATATAATTCTCCCAGTACCCCAAAAGATGAGGAAAGGGGATGAAAAATTTAGAGCTACTCCACTAAATCTAACTTGGCAGCTTTATAAATGTCGTTTCTGACTTTATTACACACTCGAAATTCTTCAACAACATGCTACAGTTTCTAAGTGAACTTATATCGCGAGAGTCCTCTTTGTCATCCTGTCTATACAGAGAGTTACAATACTTTCATCATATCCTGTCAGTCTTCAACTTTGGGTGTAATTTTCAGACGTCCCTAGAAGGCCTAGAACTTCATACTGTGGGAAATCGGTGATTTCCCCCCCACACACACTTTAGCAAAGGTACCTTGTTTTAAGGGGGGAAAAAGCTTGCTAAGTGACTCAGTGAATAAAGAAATGTGTGTGTGTGTGTGTGTGTGTGTGTGTGTGTGTGTGTGTGTGTGTGTGTTGGGAGAGTGAAGGCACCAGTGAGCCTTCCACTGGGTCATGGCCAACCCCTCCTAGACATGGGATCGTACATTCTGCAGCGTTTTTGGTTCTTTTTCCCTGATGCTATAGAACTGCTTATTAAATGTTTCAAGTGTTAAGGATGAGCAAAGTACTGTCTTCTAAGTAAGCAAAGTTTCCTGCCAGTGGTATGTCAGAACTGTACTAAAGGCTTAGATAACTCTATTCTTCCAGCTCCAACATGTCTTGTCTTTCTTACTCACATGATCTATTGCTCTGTTGATGTGCTATTTAATATACATCAAGATGGGAAAAATGGGACACCTAGCAATAGAATTCTTGCTAAAGGCAGGATCCCATAATTTAAGAAATCATGTCTACTAAGTAATATGCACACTAATCTTTGACCTACTTAATTCCAATAGAAAATCAATACAAGTTATTTAACCTTACGGTTTATTTGCTCACTAATGTGAAGAGCCAAATTTGTGCAGAGGCTGTGAAGTATTAAATTACCCACATTTAATTTAGACAGCAGAAGGGAAGTCTCTCGGGGTCTACAGATTTTTGCGGTTTGTGTGGGATTTTTATTTGATTCTGACGTCTGGCTGTTCAAGTTAACTATTTTTACATCATGGCATTTCCCTTGCATTATTTTTGACCTACAGGCTTTATTAAGGGCACTGACTATTAAAAGGCTATGAATTTTAACAAGTTGATACTGATTACATTGATTTCATACAATAATTATATATATATAGATTTAACATTACATGATTAGATGTGTGCTATTTTATTTGTCCAGTTACTGCGCAAAGTGTACAAACAAATCTACTGCTAGATTTCCCTGAAATTTCACTAGTTCCTGGGCTCTCCTAGATGCTTCTATACGTTAAGACTATGGATACGGCCCAGGCAGTGGTGCATACCTTTAATTCTAGCACTTGGGAGGTAGAGGCAGACGAATCTTTGTGAGTTTAAGGTCAGCCTGGTTTACAGGATGAATTCCAGGACAGGCTCCAAAGCTACACAGAGAAATCCTGTCTCAAGGAAAAAAAATTAACCAATGTGGATATGGCATACATGGTTGTCCTCAAAGAACTGACAGTTGAGTGGTAGGAGACAGACAGCTGTATAGATCTGATAGCAAAGAAAAAGCTGCAGGTCTGTGAAGACATTCTTGGGCTGGCTTAATTCAGCTTGTGGGTTATGGATGGCCGCTGGGTAAAAGAGACAAGTAGAAATTAGATAGCAGAAGCAAACACATTTCAGGTCTCAACAGTGTGTGAAACTCCTATAGACAACTGCAAACTGTCCTATCCCATGTGGGAGGCAAAGCTTGCTGGAACATCTAAGTATTGCTTAGCCCCTGACTCTTACCCATGGGTGGCTGTGTTGCCCTTCCCACATCCTCACCATTGACTTTTCCAGGTTTACCTAGAGAGTATTAATCATACTCTAAGCTTGTGGCCTGAACTTCATACTAATGCGTGCTGATGACATCTTTATTCACTTCAGACTGATTATTCACTTACATCAAGTAACAAAATGTGTGGAACTGTTGCAAGGAGGCCGCTTGTTGGCTCCCTGAACCCAGTAACAGGAAGGAAAGCATCTCGGCTAACAGATGTGTTACTTTACAACTTAAGAAAATGGTACTCACTCTCCTAACTCATCTACCCTAACTTCCATGGTGTGAGGGGGGAGGAGGGGGTACTTTTAACTATTAACTAATGCCAATTCCAAAACTGAAAGAAAGCAAAAGCTCATAGATACTCCAGAGACAGACCTATGGAGCACTCAAAGCGGGTGATGGAGGACAGTTTAAGAGTTATTTATAGAGTATGGACCAAGTCCAAGCTAGCTACTAGGAGTGATGCATCACCCTGCACTAGAAATGCAGCATCATTTACCTCCCTGGGCTTGTGTATGGGTGCCCCAACAACACTGTAACACATTACCAAAAGCTCAATTCCTAACGTCTACTTATTTATCATCTCCAGAATCTTTAAGCTTATAGTTCTGGAGGCCAGGAGTCTCAAGTAAACTTCACTATGATAAAGTCAAAGTACCAAAAAATAACATTCCTTCTGAAGGCTCTAAAAAGAGAGCCCACCTCCTGGCTTTTCCTCAGGAAATATACCTTCACGCTAAATCACTTTAATCTCTCTAGTTCTGGTCTCTATTTGGCCCCCTGCCTTGTTACAAGGACACAGTGACCCAGGACAACATCAACTCAAGTTTTTACTGCAGTCACATCTACCAAGTTCCATCTGCATAAAGTAAACAAAGAATGTGACCTGCGTGTCTGAAGCAAAGAACATGTCATTTGCCCCATGAGAGCCTAGGGGAGAAGAGGAGAAAGCAGATATCAGAACTCACATAGAGGTTTACAGTGATGGTGACTGGTATAAAATGTGGCCTCCTGAAGCACAACTTGGTCCACTAGGCTGACCCTCCCCAGAGGAATCTGGAAAAAACTAGGCAATGTCTTTTCATGCTCTTCCACCTCTGTTCCTCAGGGTGGCTATCTCAATGGTCCAAAACAAGCAACATCAGAAGGCAAAGGGAGTCCACTCAAACCATGCTGATGTCAGTCTCCTGAAAGCAAAGGAAGGAGAAAAGGAGAAAGGGGTGGAGAGAGCAAAAGATACCTGCTCCCCCAGCCTTTTTAAGTAAAATGAACTGTATTGTGAAGGATTTGCAAATGAAGCCAGAGAGCTTTGTAGAGAGGGGAGATCCCGAGTGAGTGAAATCCTGAATACTAGACTGTGTGGATTGTTGACATGAACACAATATTGTCATGGGCCTCTGACCCATGAGAAACTGTCAGATCTCTCGCCCATATGGGCCAGGCTCAAGAGAAGCGGCTGTCCTCAGGGGTCAAGGATGGGTGTTTATGAAAGACTCATCAGTGTGTGCAGACTAGCAGGTGCAGTTTTCTCTTTAGGAGTGTTTGCAGCCTGAGACAGACTGCAGGGAGAAAGTCCTCTCTATGCCCATGGGTGTGGGAGGTGGGGCTAAGAAACAAACTGAGATGGAGAGTTTCCGCAGTAGTAGAACCCCACTTGGTTATGCTTTATTGTCCGTGTGTCTTTCCTTTCTTCTTTTCCTTACCCCTCGACCCATCTTCTACTCCTTACAGTCCATGCCCTAAAATAGTGGATGGCAGAGAGGAGAAACTAACTACTTTTATATTTTTGCATCTGTATTCCAACTTTTTATTTTGACACATTTCAAATACAAAGAAGTTCAGAGGTCAATACAAGAAACTCATGAGTATTTTCTGTATTTTCAAATTTATACTTTGTCTAATCCTCTTCTTGACTCAGCCTTGTTCTCACTTCCTGTTTGTTTGCATTCTGAATTTTTTAGCTTCTAACTCAGACTCCTATGAGAAGAATGTTCTTAGGCTGAAGCCTTATGGTGTTCATTCCTCTATCCTTGAATCAGCTCCCATTGCCATCTTCTGTTCATCTTCAAATGTTTGCTTTCTGGGCCATTGGTAGCAATATATGGAGCAATTCGGGTGTACCCAAGGTACAGTTCCTAAAATCAATAGTCTTTCATTTGCTCTTTAAGATAGGTGTTGATTGAGCTTTCTGTTTGTGCTTTCTTTCCTACTGTGGCAAGACTAAACTTTTTTAGCCTTTTTTCTCTTCATCATTAATTGATAAAAAATCCTCACCTGCATAAAAATGTCTGTTGATAGAATTCCAATCTATGGTGCCCACCTGCATGAAAATGTCTGTTGATAGAATTCCAGTCTATGGATGCTCAAAACTTTTCTGTATGACGCTCTGATCTGCCAAGCTTGGACTCTGTTTTCAGTGTCTCCCATAAATAGGCTAGACCCAAGGGAATTATGCTCAATACAATACTGGGATCCCCTTGGTTTCAACTTTTCCTTGAATTCATGAATCCACCAGCCAGCTTCAAGGTGGACCCATAGCTGGCTACAGTAGTGGGAATGATTTCCTACTCAAATTCTACTGTGTGATTCCATCCTTAGCATCAGAAAAGGCATGCATGCAGAGTGAGTTTATCCTGTGTCCTTGGGAAACTGTGGTGCTTATTTTAAAATATGTGGAGAAACTTCACTATAAAAAAATACCTCACATTATGGCAAATGTGTGTCTAAATCATGTCTTTTAAAAGTATTAATAATATGCTATAAAATTAGAGTAATAAAGACACATGTATTTTTAAATAAACTCACACTTACATCAGTAAATTGAATTTTTTTTTCTGCCCTATCAACAGCAGCATGTTCGACATTCTCATCTTTTTCTATGAGCTGAATATTGTCATGATGGTAGAAGGCTAGTGACCATTGTGACAGAGGTTGACAGAAATCCTAAAATATTCACCCTTCACATCTTCAGGAAAAAATAGAAAAGATTTATATAATATGTAGACAACACGGAATGGTCCAAATGAAATTATGTATTTCTTAACTCCATAACAAAATATGACATAGAGCATGTATTAGGCAAAAGTGAACCGAAGATGTCCTAATGCAACACCCTGAATGAATGACTAAACCTGCAGTCACTTTCACTCTTGACTGCTGCATTGAAAATTAGCATTAGGAAACAATTATTTTACACTGAAAATAGAAATATCACATGGTCAAGATGGGACGCAGACACATCTGTGACAACTGTGTAGATATCTTATCAATAAAGGAGTGCTGAAAATTAGTTTGCATTTAACCAAGAAAGAGCTAGGCACCTGTGGTTTTTAAGCCATTCTCATTTTAGACTTAATGTCATTCTCAGCATGGTCTAATTCTAAAAGCATGCAGGATATTGGGAAATAATTACAGATATGAAAAACTGTTTCTGCATTCTCAGTAGCTACTAAATATAAGTGCTAATATCACTTGACACTTAGTTCACTTGTAAAACTTCTGTGCACAGAGCTACCTATACTTCTGATTTGTATATCTGTTTGTACAAAGTTCCCTCATCTTTGGATGGGATTGATCTTACACTGCAAAACACTTCACTTGTTGTTATTAATAACTACTTTAACTTTCTTCATTTTTTTTCATTAAGAAATCATTTATGTGTTTTGTAACAATACTATAAACCCTATAATTTGTGTTATGGAAATAGTAACTTACCTTCTATAGTATTTATAATTATAGCTAAAAGCATTGTGGTTAATTTGTATAGATTGATTCTGTAGTCATCAACTTTACTAAACTCAAACTGATTTCAAAAGTTGGTCCACAAATAAAATAATTCTGGATTTCAAGAACTCAGGGAGTAGCAGTGGTGAATCATTTTTTCATTGAACTGAAACCAGTCTAAATGCTAAGCTAAGCAGAGAAGGAAAAAAGTCAAAAGGTACATAAAAAAGACGTGGTTTGGACTGGCAAAGATAGTCAGCCACAACTCAGTGAAAGGAGGGCGCCAACTTCTACAGGTTTGAGCTACGTCTTCCACATGTACACACACCCACACACACACAAACATGCATGCACACAAATAAATAAATAATAAATAAATAAATGTAATGGAAAAAATTAAAATGTGATCTGAACCAGTAAAGAACTAACACACTTAGACACTGCATTTCTCTCTTATTATAAATTAAAAATCCATATCTTTGGGTGATAATCATTAATTTTTATTGCTATTTTCCACCAATTTCAATAAACAGATCTGCTTAATTCGTGAACCAACGCACGGTAATGCCGTGATTCTTTGTAGCGCTAAGTCCCCAAGAGATGAGGCACTCACACTGGATTTCTGCCTTCCGAAATGGTCATGGAGTGGCAATGACTGATACTCTCCTAAAGTCACCTCAGTCAAATTCATCATTCACATTGCTTGACATGGCTTCTCACCAATTATTCACATCGGAGCTTTGAAATGGCATAAATTATCTCAAGTGGCTGATGCTACATCCTGTAAAATCTTTTACTTTAAATGAAAAGCTAGTGTGTTTGTTGTTGACAGATGGGAGTGGAGTGAAATCTATTAGTCACTAAGAAGAAGCGGCCCTTCAAGTTACAAAACAGGAAATAAAGAAAAACTAGATCATGAATAAATATGACCTGTACAGAAGAAAGATGAAAAAGCATGCCAGATTTCATGAGTTTTCCTCCTTTTCACAGATAATTTAGTGCAAGTGGTTCAATCATTATTTTATCCTTCAATTCTCTTAAATTCTTTATATGATCTCAAGCAGTGTTAATTTAGCTTTCTTTCTTTGATACTTAGAGAATTAGGAGGAGGATAGGGTGTCCTTTTGCCATTATAAAACAACACACACTTACACTCTGTTAAGAAAAAATTAATAACATATGATAGGAAAGTTATTACAAATATAAAGCAAATCAACCTATGATAGGAAAGTTATCACAAATATAAAGCAAATCACATGGAATAGCAGGAATGGCAGAGCAGGTAGGAAGAAACATGGTGACTCATCCTCACGAACTTCAACAATGAAACCCTATATAAACAGCTCAACAAAACCGCCATATATGGGCTACCCATGCAGGCTTCAGCATTGCCAGGGCAAACATTATATTCAGCTTGTGCTTCAGAGTTCCTCTTTTGGTCCTCGCTCTTGGTCCTCTCTGTGCAGTAGAAGACTGTGTTTCAGAGTTCCACTGAGGTTGCAGGGGGATAGGAAGGTTTGGGGGTGAAATAGAACTTGTAGCTTGCAGGGACCAATGGGTGGAATGGGCTTTAATAAATTAGGAGAACTGAAGAACATATAGCCATGCCAGAGAACACCACTGTGGATATATAAATAAGATTTATGTGGACCTACATACATATATTTTTTTATTTATTACCTTGTGCAGTAAGACAGCTGGTGAGAATGTATTCCTTAAGAATAAAGGCATTTGTAATATTTTTTATTTTTTTGAGACCATGATATAATCATATCACATCTTCCTTCCCTTTCCACTTTTCTAACTCTTCCATGTACCACCCTTACTCTCATTCAAATTCATGGTCTCTCTCTTTGTCTTTAATTATTGTTACAATTAGCATATCAATACATCATGATTAACTTGTAATTCATCACTTGTGTGTTTATGTCTTCAGGGCTGACCTTTGGTAATCAATTGGTGTGGTCTCCTTCCCTGGAGAAGACTATTTTTTTTTCCTCTTAGCATTTCTTGGTTGTCTCTAGTTCTTTTTTCTTTAATTAAGTCCTCTGAGTTTTCCCCCTTTCGTGTTTATATTTCTATTGACAGGCTCCTTAATCATGTCATGTTTAAGCATCCATGTAGGTCACACTTTATGGATTTAGCTTCTCTGATGTTTCTAAGAAACAGGATCTATTTGTTCCTCTGGCTTATAACCTTTATACCCCACTCTTCTGTGGTGATCCCAGAGCTTTGGATACAAGATTTATTTACTAGGTAGGACTGAGCTCCACAGCTATCTATTTTGAGTAGTTGTAGTTTTCTATAATAATCTTTATCTGAGCCTAGTCTGTTTGGATGCTCACCTTCCTGGACCTGGGGGGGGAGCAGGGAGGACCTTGGACTTCCCATAGGGTAGGGAACCCTGACTGCTCCTTGAACTAAAGAGAGAGGAAGAGAGGGAGTGGGGGGAGGGGAGGAGGTGGAAATTTTCAATAAATAAATAAAAATAAAAACGATAAAAATAATAATCTTTATCTGTTTCACAGAGACAGTTTCTTAATCAAAGGTGATAACTACACTTACGTGGGTAGAAGGGTTAATACTTAGAATGTAGTTATGGATTATTATTGGGGAAGGACTGCTTGTTGTTCCTTGCCACCCGGCTAGCTTAGACCCTAAATAATCACAAGGTGTAATTATTAAAACACTGCTTTGCCCATTAGCTCTAGCTTCTTATTGGCTAACTCTCACATCATAATTTAACCCATTTCTATTAATCTGTGTATCGCCATATGCCAGTGGCTTACCAGCAAAGTTTCAGCATGTCTGACTCTGGCAATGGCTCCATGGCATCTCCCTCTCCACCTTCCTTCTCCCAGCATTCAGTCCAGATTTTTCCCCACCTACCTAAGTTCTGCCCTATCAACAGACCAGGGCAGTTTTTTTATTCATTAACTAATAAGGGTAACACATAAACAGAAGGACCTCCCACACCATTTCCCCTTTTCTATTTATATAATGAAGGTTTTAATTTTTACATAGTAAAATTACATATAACAAAACATATCAAGCAAGAATTACAGTTATAATATTTTATTTACTTTATCTTTTATCATACCTAAGGAAAACTATAACTATCTATTTTTAACTCCATCAAAGACTCCAGAAGAATATATTACCTAAGTAAACAGTAAGTACACTGTAAGCAGCTTCTAAAACTCTAGAATTGACAGAGACATCTCGCTGCTTGGGCAATTACCCAAAGTTCTTCTGTAACATTGAGACACCCATCTTCCACCTACTGGCCCATAGTATCTTGCAGATCATGAACTTAAAATAAAGGAGCTAGAGAACTAGAGCTGGCTCTGATCTGATAGCCTCTTCCCTGAGGACTGGCTTTCGTGGTAACAGAAAGTGACATGCAAGCTTCCAAAAAGAAGCAGCAGCAGAGTTTTGCAGAGCTATGATGCCTATGTACCACAACAGTGGTCATCACAGCCCAGGAGGACACAATAGTGATATGCATTTCTTGAAGGTTACCGACAGTTCTTTAGTTGATCTTATGGCCTACGCAGTAAAGACATTGTTGAAAATAATTGCTATGTGTTTCTGATATAAAAAAATTGCAATGTGAACACGGCATTTTCAACTGTACCTATGGCACTACGTACAAAATGTAGAGTAAGACTCCATGCTTATTGTGTTGTTGTCTAGGATTGTATATGGCTAATATAGGTAAAAATGAGAATAACCATAATGTATTACTTTAGTTTGAAATATTGTAATGTTTGTAGCATAACCATTTACTAGATAAAGGTTCTAAAAATAGTCACCTAGGAAATGAAAATCTGCCAAGAGGTAAAAAGGAGAAATCATTCTTAAGTACCACCTATTAGCTTCTGCTACTCTCTTCTTGATGAGCAATTCAGAAGTAATTCGTTTCCCAGGGTGGAGGAGAAATAGCATTGAGCACCTTCCATGTCCCAGACAGGTGCTTCAGCACTGATCCACATCCCAGCCCTAAAGAAACAATACTTCAACACAAGATTCCATGAGTGGACGCCAGCCCTGTAATAAGACCATAAAAATAGTTCCCAAACACTCTTCAGATTCTCCTTTCCTTTCCTGGCTCACAGACACTCTTCCTGCTTCCCTTACTTTATCAGGAAGGTTTGATTATGTTTAATGATCTCGAGTGATTACGTTATTTTGTTGTGCCCAAGTTGTGACCCCTAGAGAGACCACCAAGATCCAGTCAAGTCCAGAATGCAAAAGCCTATTCGGAGGCTAAGGTCTCGTCCCCTACTCATGACAGCACAGTAGGGAGCAGAGCCCCCTCATCATTTGGGTTGACATTATATAGGCAAACACGACAAACCAGGTTCATTTTGGGTAAAAGGAGTTAGCTTACATAACAGCAGGTGCCTTATCTCTAACAAGCCCCCTCCCCAAAGTAGTTATATCTAGCAGGCCCTGGTTATGTCTAGCAGCCCCCTTTTTCTGAAAGCTCTCCTCAAACCAGTCAACTTTTCTGCTCCCTGATAGACCACAGAGCTGGGTGTTAACAGGTGACCTGTTGCCAGGATGCAGGAGCACTTTGTGGTGAGCTCAGCACCCTAGCCTGACATCCTGTTTTCATCCAGCCCTAGGTGTCTTGCATTTGAACACAGTGTCCTAATTAGCTACTAAGTAAGCAAAAAGTTCTTTAAAAATTTCCATGTCTTTACAATTTGAGAGTTTATGCCTAATAAAAGACAAAACTCTGATCTTGTTTGTTATGCAGTGTCCAATAAGACTCAAGTATCGCAAACATAACATGTGGATTCTGCATCAGTGGAAGAAGCAAACAAATTTCCTAACTTGGATAACTCCAATATTTCTGTTGCAATTTCTCCAAGTCCTGTTCCTTAGTCTCTTAAATCTTGTGTCTGCTCTCTCTATTTTATTATAAGCATATAAACTGTGCTGGCTAGTTTTATATCAATTTGGCACAGCTACAATCATTAGAGTAGAGGAAGCAAACTAGTAGAAAGAATTCATTTACAGCCTCTACATTGCCTCCTGTCTCCAACTTCCTATCCTCCTTTAGTTCCTGTCTTAAGGTGCAGAAGTGTAAGCCAAACAAACCCTTTCCTCCCCAATTTGCTTTTGCTTCATGGTGTTTCACCACAGCAATAGTAACCCTAACTAAGAGAAATTGGTACCAGGAAATGGGGGGCACTGCTATGACAGATCTGATGATGTTGTTTTAAGGAAAATGGTGGGAGAACTTTGGAACTCTGGGCTAGAAACACCATTAGTGTAGAGAGAGCTCAGTGGGCTGTTCTGCAGCGACTTGGAAGATTAGAACATTTTGAAGCAGTGCAGACAATGGAGGCCCGACAGGTAGAGTTTCAGAGGGAAGACTATACCAAGTCATCTTTTTGTGATGAATCTATGGTGGTGTCTGATCAACTGAAGCTGAAGAAACATCTGTGATTAACAAGAGATCAGAACCCCTAAAGTAAAACCTTTGCTTTCCTGGGACAATGCATGCTAGTTAGCTGGGGCTGAGAATCAGCTGTGCTTAAAAAGAGATTAGAATCAGTGCTTTTGATCCTGGCCATTCTGACAGGTGTAAAATGGGCTCTCGGAATTGTTTTGATTTGCATGGCTAAGGATGTTGAGCATTTCCTTAAGTGTCTTTCAGCCATTTGAGATTCATCTGTTGAGAGTTCTCTGTTTAGGACTGTACACCATTTTTTATTGGATTATTTGTTCTTTATCGAGTTTATCTTTGCACATCTTGGAGATCAGTCCTCTGTTCGATGTGGGGTTGGTGAAGATCTTGTCTGTGGCATCTGTACTACAGTTCTATGCCTAGAGTGCAGAGCCTGCACTACAGGACCATTTGCCAGCTGGACAAGGGCCTGGAGATTTAAACACACTGAGACACACAGATAAAGACACAAGTCATCCTTTAAACAGGAATACCCCCAAGAATGCCCCCTTTATTGTATCCAGGGGCAGCTTATATAGGGATCCTTAACTGGTAGACACGCCCCAGTCAAACATACCAGAAACCACTCCCCTGCCATCAGGAACTCCTGAGGGTCTCGTGCTCAGAGCAGCTGCAAGTATAACATATTGTTTACAAGAAATTCAGGATCTGGGGGTTCACAGCTCCCAACACTTTTCCCATTCTGTAGGCTGTCATTTTGTCTTGTTGACCATGTCCTTTCTTTACAGAAGATTCTCAGTTGCAGAAGGTCCCAATTATTAATTGTTGCTATCAATGTCTGTGCTACTGGGTTGGACAGCTTGTGCTGGAGAGGATGTTGGGTAAAGGGAACACTACTCCACTGCTGGTGGGGGTGCAAACTTATACAGCCACTTTGGAAATCAGTATGGCAATTTCTCAGAAAATTAAAGAACAATCTACCTCAAGTCCTAGCAATACCACTTTTGCGTATGTACCCAAAAAATGCTCAATCATACTACAAGGGCATATGCTCAACTATGTTCCTAGCAACATTATTTGTAATAGTCAGAACCTGGCAACAACATACCTGCCTCTCAAACAAAGAATGGATAAAGAAAATGTACATTTACACAATGGAGTTCTACCCAGTGGTAAAATAATAATAATGATGATTATGATAATAATAATAATAATAATAATAATAATAATAATAATGACATCTTGAAATTTGCAGGCAAATTGACGGATTAAGACAAAACAACATATTGAGTGAGGTAACCCAGAAAGATAAATATAATATGTACTCACTCATAAGTGGCTTTTACACCTAAAGCAAAGAAAAACCATCCTGCAGTCCACAACCCAGAGAACATAGACAACAAAGAGAACCATAAGAGAGACATCCGTGGATCTACATAGGAAGGAGAAAAAGACAAGATCTCCTGAGTAATTTGGGAGCCTGGGGGGTCACACAAGAAGGTAGAAGAGGAGATGAGAGGGAGGGAGGGGAGCAGAAAAATGTATAGCTCAATAAAAACAATAAAAGAATAAGATCAGAATATATTGTACATAAAATTTTAAATAAAAATTAAATTAAAAAAATTAAAAAAATTAAAAAGAGACCAGAACCACTGAGGTGAAATATTCTGGGAAATGTTTCCTCAGAGTCAGGATACAGAAGCTGGGTCCCAGAGGCCACAAAGATTGTACCTCCTGTTAACAGCTGACCTTGATACTGTAAAAGTTAGCTACATGGCATTGGTTTTGCAGGCTTGAAGGGGTCATGGAGAACATCTCAGACCTGACACTTTGTGTCCAGGTTGGAGTCCATAAAGAAAGCAAGGAAAGGCTAATAGTGAAAGTTCAGACTAGTTGCAGTAAGAGACCCTAACATGTTGGAGATGAGGTGACCACCAAGAACAGCAGCAAGGCTCCAGTGGAACCAGCTGGAGTCTAGAAGACAAGCTGGGTGTTCTGTAGAGGGCAGAGTCAGGAAAAAAAAGACCTAAGCCCCTGGAGGAGCCTAGAAGAATGTGAGCAATCCCAGATATTGGACATAGAGTTATTTACACTGTTGGAGTTGGGTTTTGTTTTGATCTGATTGTGATTTGCCTGGTTCTTACCTCTTAATGTAACAAAGTATTTAACTTATTTATTTTTAATTTTATATGAGCCCACATTGAGGAGACTTTGGACTTTAAAAGAGATTTGGGGATGTTTAGAAAGATTGAATTTTTAAAGTATTTGAATTTGTGAAATTATGGGACAATGTTTTATATTGTTGATGTGGAATTCCCATCTGTATGCTGTGAATATGTTTTATTACCATTGGTTAATAAAAAAAAACTGCTTTCAGCCAATGGCTTAACAGAGTAAAGCCAAGCAGAAAATCTGAACAGAGATGTAGAAAGAGAGTAGGCAGAGTCGAAAAGATGCCATGTAGCTGCTGAAGGAGGCAAAGGCCCTGGACCCTTACCAGTATGGTAAAATACAAAATAATAGGGATGGCTTAATTTGAGATATAAGAGTTATTTAACAAAAAGCCTGAGCTAATAAGCCAAGCATTGTTTTAATTAAATAGCTTCTGTGTGATTATTTTGGCTCTGGGTAACCAGGAAACGAACAAGCAGCCTCCACCTACATATTGTGATGCCTTTATTAATATGTCATCTTGGGGATTAACAAGAAAGAAAGCTCTTGCTTAATAGTGGCATATTTGAGTGTCAATTTGACAAATATTCCGATGTGCTGGCTAGTTTTATGTCAGTTTGACACAAACTAGAGTCATCAGAAAAGCAGAAACAGGCCAAGAAGGAACCCCCTCCATGACTTCTGCTTAAGCTTCTGCCTCCAGGTTTCTGCCCTGCTTGAGTTCCTGTCCTGACTTCCTCTAATGATAAATAGTGATGTGGAAATGGCCAAATGAACCATTTCTTCCCACATTTGATTTTGGCCCTGATATCTAATCACAACACTAGTGGCCCTAAATAAGAAATAAATCATACCTGAAACTACATTAAAAATTAAAAACTCCAAAGAGCTCTGTGATATAGCACATGGACTATAGTTTTATTTCTTTATAGCTCATTCCTAATGGATCTGCTCTTTAACTCGTGCTTTTTTGCTAGGGATCTTCAGTTCTTTCAGAAGGTCATATCAGTCATATCAGTTGGGTCCTCGCCCAAACCCAGGTCTCCTTGCCAGGTGTTTAAACCACTTTTATAGGAAGTTAAGTATTCTGTGTATTTTTAAATTTCTGCCCAGCCAACTTTCTATTCCCTAACTCTGGCCAAATGCATTGTATTATTCAACTTCCTCTGCCCTCAAACAAAATCTGTCTTCAAATGTTGCCTCCAAAGGACTTCCTACCCTAAATACAGGTACTCAGTTCATCTTCTTCAGCTACCATTCCCCGATTTTCTTCAGATGCCAAACACGTCAGCCTCTGGAAGCCTATCCTGCTATTCTTGACGCAGCTTTGTGGTTTTTAAGGACATTGTCATCATCAACGGAGCCTTTCCTTTGCACATTTTCTTCATGTGGCCCTTTCCCAATCCTCACTGGTCCTTCTGTTCCATTGCTTCAATTCCATTCTCTTTCTGCCTTTACCCAGTCTAGTCAAGGCATCATCATGGCTTTTTTTTTCTCTCTAAATCCTCCAGTTTAATAATACTGTCTTTAATCAGAATCTCATAATTGCCTCTCTACAGCTAGATCCAAAATACACACCCTAATCTTAGACTTTCCTGAATTTCCACTGTTCCATTATATGTCTCACCTTCAAGAATCTACCAGCAATAAAATGATTGTACCCAGAACCAAATCTGGAAGCCCTAAAACCTCTGTCTCCACTACTACAGATGACACCAACTTGGGCTTTTCAAATAAGCTAAAAAGCTTCTTGTTTATCTGCGATTCTCATGTGCTTCAGCTCACTCTACAATGCTAAGGATTGGAACTCCTTAGTGTCTGTAGAGCATGATCTTCTTTGGAGTTCTAAGTGCTCTTGTAACCCACAAACTTGGTCTTCTGACAATGTTCGCTATTCTTTTAGCCCTACCCCCACGTGCAGCTTCTTCTCTCCCAGTTAAAACTAATACAACTTCTGCCTAACAAAACTTTTGATCAGAGCACAGCTCTGATTATATAGTTTTCTGAAGTTATCAGCTACCTACCTGTCTGATCCAGCTTCAAGGAGGGTATGAAATGTTCAGTAAATAGAGCTCAAGGGAAAGACTAACTACTCCTCTTTCAGTCATTAACTACCTCCAGTTCCCCCTCCAGGCATGGGGGTCTCACGTGATTAGCACACGACACTTACTAGCAACATTTAATGGATTCAGTAGATTTTGTGTATGTATGTGTGTGTGTGTAGGTATGTGTGTAACTGTAATTATTGAAGAAAAAGAGGCCATGAGTTTGAAGGGGGCAAGGGAAGATTTGGAGAAAGAAGAGGAAGTAAAGAAATGATGAAGTTGATTTTAATTAAATAATTAAAAACTAATTCCTGTTTTCTCTTAGGTAAAATAATATGTAAGTGATATCACTAAATACACTGGGCAATATGATCTTCTTTACAGTATAAGCAGAAATTAGAAAGTAGAACACCGTTCTTCAACTTCACTGTGTGCCTATATCGCTCATCTCAAAATTTTCTTAGTTCTGTACTTATCTATGGTTGATCATAAAATATAGCGATTTCTTGGTGGCTTACAAATAAATTTCAGCAAGTAGGTAAATTAGCAAATGTGGGATCCATAAATAATGAAATTGACCGTATATGTATCTTTGATAATATCTTTCTAGAAACAGTTACCAATAAATCTTGCTTGCCTGTATCTACATTATTATGCAATCTTTCACATTTTGGATTTGGCCATTTGGCATTTTCCGACCAATAAAACATTAGTATACAGAGAATTATATTAGCAAACATTTTAAAACAATTTGTACCTTAAAACTGAGCTCTTAGAATTTTCCCAGCCATATAAAGAAGCCAGGGCTACCAGACTAGAGGACCGTAACCAAGAAGACAGTTGATCTTTCCATTGCTCTAGTTTGTCTCTTGTTGCTATGATAAAATTCTCTAAAAAAAAAAAAAATTAAGTGAGTTAAGGGGGAAAGGATTTGGATCATCTTACATGGACAAGATGTAGTCCATCACTGAGGGAAGTCAGAACTGAAACTCAAACAGGAGTTTGAAGCAGAAACTGTAGGAAATTATTGCTTTCTGACTTTCTGTCGGACTCATACGTAGCTAGCTTTCTTCCTAGGAAAGGTGCCACCCACAGTGGGATGGGTTTCCTGTACCAATCATTAATCAAGGCAATCCCCTACAGACACCGTCCAGCTTATTATAATCAATTTTTCAAATAAGGCTTTTCTCTCAGCTAACTAATAACTCAAGGTATATCATGTTTAAAGCTAACTAATGTGGTCTTCAAATATGTGAATGAGACCAACCATAGTCAAGTCACAAGATGATCTTAGTTACACAAATTACATCACTCAGTTACAAAAATCAAACATCTCAGACATTGCAAATGAATGAATGCCCGATTGTGAGCAAACAAAACACTTTCCATCTTTAAGTCCCTCCCTGAACTTTAGGGTAATCTGTTAAGAAATAATAGCTATTTATGTGACCTCTCTATTCCTCAGGTCAATAATTTCAAGAATTAAAAATGTGTACTTTAAAGACTTTATCTGCAAGCAGATACCTTTTCCAATCTTAACCAAAATCCCCTTCCTAGTTCTGTCTGATAATGAGTTGTCTCCTTTAGACTCTTAGCAGCATGAGTGCTCAAGGAAGAAATTAAATGACATCTTGCCACCCGACCTCATTTGAAGCTGTGCAGTTTCTCAGGTCCCCCATAGTCCAGCAAAGAAGCAACATCCCTGAAGCAATTGCCTCCCTCGATGTCACGTAGCAGAAGCATTTCTCTGGAAACAGCAATACCATTTTTAACCTTCTCTATTTTTAATTTCTTTTTTTATACCAGCAATAGCACCACAAAATTGTCTGAATTCTATAACATTTTAAAGTTTTCTTGACTGCTTCCTATTCCAGTTACATTGTGATATAGGAGAATTAGAACAATTTTATTTGATTGATGAAGTTTTAGGAATACATTCACTAGTATTTTATTATATATGAACTGTGAAGAAAACCCTAGTGTTTTCTTCTTATATTGGAATATGAAGTGTAGAAGTGAGAGACAAAGCAAAATAAAGTGTGTGCCTAAACATGGATATGGATGAATGCATATCTCAAGATCATACTTATGGAAATAGTAATAAAATTATTTTGATGTTTTCCATTGTTTAATAATAATCCTAACAGGTATATAGCACACTAAAGAGTGTTGGGTTATCATAAATATTTGTATAAAATACAAAGGCTCTCAAAAGAAAAAACTAAGGTTATGGTTTTTGAAATAGTCAAAGTCAGACTTTTAGCATTTAGAAGTCAGTAATGTCTGTCAGAAAATTATTATGGCCTGAGATACCAGTCTCCTGTCATTTTACAATTATGGTTTTCTTTCTTTAAACTAGTCTGTGTGATTATACAGTGGCATTAGAAAGTCAGCTCTTACTGGATAAAAAGAAGAGCATGAAAATCTTAGACAAATATGAACCTAAGACTCTGATACCCAAAAGCCACGTGAGCAGCCTTATGTAGCCTGATTCTCATAGGTGCAATAAGCACCTCTAGTTTCAAGAAGATAGAGATATTTTTTTAACCTCCGTAAACTTTCTTCAGAGCCAGCCTGTTGTGTTTTTAAGTCTCTGAAACTTGATGCTATTGAAAGCCGAAATCTTTTTACAGGAATTTGGAGAGCTTATGACTTGGCAGACGGAAACAGCAGAGGTTGGGAAGCTGCTTCCCCACCGCTGCTCTCTCCAAATTCACTCTCTGTTAGTGCCAGGACTTACTCACCAAACCAGGTCCTCTGATATGGGCGGTGGGAATGAGTCAGGCCAGGTTGGAGGGATTTCAGCAAAACTGCGACAGAGACAACATTTATTTCAAGAAATCAGACTTTTTATGCACTTATCATAATAGGGTATAAGGGTGGTTTGCAGGCCTGACAAGATTAATGTCTAACATTAAATGTTCAGCTAAGTTCTACATGCTTTGCCAAGCTCTAAGGAACACACAGTGACACAGGAGGGCTGGATGATTTACTGCCTGAAGGAGTGCCTTAGTTTCCAGGGAACTAACAGACACAGAAAGTGCCCCAAGAGTCACAGGCTAGAGCCTTAAGAAGACCATGACACATGCCTCAAGGCAGCTAGACTTAGCCAAGTCCCATGATTCTCTGCAGGTAGGAGTGAGTGCGACTCAATCTCCACTCCTTTCCACATGTTCAAAAGAGCCAAGGTGATATATTTTTGTTTACCCACCTAGCACTAAAAAAGAAACTATTCTGACATTGTTTAAAACACCAAGGAAGACTTTATTCAAAAAATATTGTAATAAAGGTCAATTCTATCCTCTGGGAGGAGAGATTGGAGTCACCTCTGAACACAAGGAAAGGGGGATTTATTGCAAAGGAACAGGAAGAAGGGCTTAGTGGTTGTACATTTATAAAGAGGAAGCATCAGAGGAAGGAGGATTCTTGTTAAACTGTTCTAATGTGGATCTTCCTAAAAAGGCAAGTCAATAATTTAATCAAAAGACTAAGTGTAAGGAGCTAGAGAACTGGCTTGGCACTGAAGTGCACTTGTGTTTCCAGAGAATGTCAATCAACTGTAAGTCAAGCTCCAGAAAGTTGATGCCCTTTCTGACCTTCACAGTCACCTGTACACATAGAGGTGACTACCCACAGAGACACCAAACACAGAGACAAACCCATAGACACATATGCTGTACAAACTCGCTGAAATACAAAATAATAGGCCTTCATATGAAGCAAAAGGCAAGCTGAGGAATTCATTCAGATATCAAAGCTGATGAGTTTCCAGAAGCAAGGGATATTATGGCTGTGACAACGTTGAGTCTGCTGAAGTAGGTGGCACAAGGAGTGTCACAGAAAGACAGGGACAAGGCTCTTGAGAACCTGGAGTTGGTTAAGAAAACCTTGGTCAGTGTGAGGTACAGAATATGCTTCCCACTGTCATTGGTATCCATTCTCTCTGCTGTGGTAATGTAACTGTAACCACTCCAGTGTCCCCATCCTTTTTGTCTTTGACACCGAGAGTAGAATATTAATGTCTTCTGTGACCCTTGAGCAGGTTGTCTTGCTCACATAAAGGAGTTCCAGGAGGTCATGTTTTGGAGACTGCAGACAGAATCATGTGGAGATGTGAACTGGAGATGTCAAAATTTGAACTCTCAAATTCCTAGGGGAGTTTGAAAAATGGTTGGGTGTTCACATTTTGATTAGCTTTGAGGGTGATGTGGGGTTAGTATGATTTATTTAATACTCAGAATGGAAGAGATATTCTCTATTTTTCCTGACAGAGTTCAAATTCAGAAGTATGTCTTTTCTCCTGTCCAGAGACAAGATTGAAGAAAGGATAGAAAGATAAATTACAGAAATTCTAATTTCTCCAAATGCAGAATCATCAAATCTATGCTAATTATACAAGGGTGAATAATCTCAATAAAACCGTTTCAGAGACATGAAGAAGAAAGCATGTCTTTCAAATGGCAGATTATAGAACGCTATTCATTTTACATAGTTATCATTCTATCTCAGATCCTGTGAGCTCCGAGAATGCCTATAAACATGGTTCACCCAAACTGGTAGTTGATTCAAGCCTTATTTGTGTAACCTTTTCACAAAAGTTAGTTCCAAAAACACAACCATTAATCCTTGTAAACATAATGTACTTTGTTTCTCCTTAAGTTTGGACAAGTCTTCAACTCCTGCTCCATTTGCACTCTGAGAGTGTTTTAGGCACTTCCCAGGCATGCTCTCACTATCTAGAGCTGAACATATTACAGGGATTGTCCCATCACTATATTATTAAACACTATTATTTGTTGTTAAATGGCACTGGTACCGTGAGGCTCAGACCCAAAGAAAAGCTCTTTTTATGTGTTTCTGTGGTGGAGAAATAGGCAATAAAAATGAGTGAAATACATCATTTTGCCATACACAAATAAATGTGATAAAGAAAAACTAGCTGATAAATCTGTTATGGTGGATGGTGAGGGATGTAACTTAAAGTACAGCATGAGGGAACTGATATTTGAGAATGAAATACATGATCAAAGATCTAGTAGAGATGGGAAAGTAAACCTTGACAATATCTGAGGGGAGGGTCTATTTTTAACAATAGAAAGCGTGAAGTTCCTGTGGTTGAGTACCACCAAGATGTTGAAGCCTCCATCTCTTTCCTCCTCTGAGGAGCTCGGCCTATGTTTCATTCTCACCTGTAGCCTTTTCTCTTTCTTCAAGCACATGTCTGGAAGACATGTATTCTCATATTCTCCCATGTATGGAAAGAAGTGGACTTCTATAAGATAACTCAGAAATACGTACCTGATTATTTGGGGGCTGCCGTGGGAGCTATTTTTAGACAGAGATATGTATGTTCCTTCTGTTCCTGGATTGTAGCTCAAAGAACCATTCTTTCCAAAAAGTTAAGCCTTAATGATTTCCTTCTGTAATGATCTAGTGGGCAGAGGAGCAACTGGAAGACAGATACTTTATGAAGTTCAGTCAAATACACCCTCAAGAATGTCTAGTGAATATTATAACAATATCCACTGTCATATAATGCCTACCACATGCCACACATAGTACTGGTCAGTGGGTATTCACTTCTCTGCTTCAAATGAGGAAAATGATACTGTAAGAGGTAGGCTAATCTTCCCATTGCTTCTAAGTGGCACTGCCGGGATGTACTTGTCAAATTTCAAAACTTTGTTCAACTTTTTTAGAATTTCATGTGTGAATTTTGTATTATATTATTTCCACCCTTCTCTCTAGACTCCAGATCTTCATATACCCTCCACATACTCCCTCTCATGACATCTTCTTTAATTATTAGTGATATACATATATAGATATATAGATATATATTATCTCTATATCTCTATCTATCCATACGTGTATGGATAGACACACAACCTATTTAGAGTTGCTTGTGTGCACATGTGTTTAGGACCGGCCAGTTGCGACTGGGTAATATCATGGAACCCATCCCTGGAAAAACCTGATTCCCCTCTCAGAGTCATTGCTGTTCATCTAAGTGTGGGTCCTTATGAAATATCCCCCATCCATATTGTTATGTCAACTAGTGTTGTCTTTATGCAGGTATTATTTATAGGCTTCTTTATTGTTGAAATTTCACAGATGCAGCTTCCCTGATATGTCTAGAGTACAACATCAAGCAGAAAATATCCTGGTCCTCTGGCTTTTACAATCTTTTCATAGCCCCCTCCATGATTTTCCCTGAGTGTTTCAGTAATAGTGTCTATCTGTTGCAAGTAGAAGCTCCTTCTATGAATGCTTTGCTAAAAGGCCAAGTTATCAGACCACCTTTTAGATATTCATGCTTGTACCCTAACTTTCTTGAGTAAGCCTTCAAGCACACTTTTAAAAATTTTTATTAAAACTCATTTTAGGGAAGAAAAAAAGGAACTATGCTTACCTGTGGGTATAAGGATAAATATTTAGAATACAGTTAGAAATTGTACTGCCCAGGAAAACGGCTGTGGTGTGATCTCTAGGGTCCATGATGTCTCTAACCATTAGTAGTTGACTAGACTTGTAATACCTTGCATGAATTCCCCCACCCCGTTTAACATTCTTTAAGTCTGATTAGAGAGCTGTTATTTATCCCCACGAGCCACCATTGCACCACTGGAGATACCTTGCATGATGATCATTGTAGTGGTTTCTAGGCTTTACAGCCCCATAGGACTGCTGCTAACTTTCCTCCCTGGGCAATTTTCATAGCACCTTCAGATACTATGAGAGATAGTCCTCAGGTAGGATAGCGAGATAGTCCTCAGACAGCTTCCAGGCCAGTTCTAACTTCATTCCTCCAAGCCCCATGTGTGAGGCACATGGGGTCTTCAGCAATGGAGTTTTGCTTCAGTTTAATGGCAATAGACAAAATGTTTAAGGAATCTGCTACTCCCCCTTGAGCAAAACTCACAAGGATGTTTCCCGTGCTTAGCACTTGGTTTCTGGTAGTCTACGGCTCTTGTGGGGAACATTATCACCCATGTGGCATACCCTTTGTTAAACTAATACATATATGTATATAATATTGCATTTATTCGGAATGAGCTTATAAAATACTCATTCCCAGTGGTTTTTTCGAACATCGTTATTGTTATTTACTCTCCCTCTTTCTTCTTCTGTGTTATCTTCCCTCTTTCCTCAGTTAAAGTTTCCCTGATTCCCTGATTTTTCATATTTCTACCTCCATAGCACCTGAGTCTTACTATAATTCTCTATACAAGTCATTCTCTCTATATCTCCCCATGATCTCTTTTTAAGGCTTATTTGGAAGATGAAGTGAGATAAGTGGTCTCTACTGACTCAAATCTGGAATCCTGTAATATGAAAAACCTACTGGCCTCCAGCTATTTTCATGATTTATTTGATAAGAAATTCCCAGTATTTTAAAAAATAATAAAAAATAAATGATGCTTTCTCACCACTGAATACACCATATATGTTAGATGGGCATAGTTGGTGAATGGTAAACATTACATCAGTCTCAAGATAGTTCTTTAATGAACCCTTGCTTAAGATAGTGTATAACTGAGAGAAAATGTACATTTTGGAGAGCCATGATGTAGGTATGAACTGAAAATCAAGTTCCTTACAATGTGGTCACTTCCTACTCCACAAAGACTGTCTGTGAATGTTAGCTTTGAAGGCCATGTTTCTATTTCATAGTTAGAAGTACCACAGTTTAGAACTGCACCCAGAAATCTACAGGTATTTGGCAACTGATGCCTGGAAGAGCATCTTCCAGTGTAGCCCCCCGGGGCTTTGATGGTGTGAAGATCTGACAAGACCCTCATTTGAGTGTCCATACAGATTCTGGTTCTCAGCCTGGAAGTAAATGGCCAAAAAAAAAAAAATATCTTTAATGCCTTCTATAGCTTACAGGTTAACACGTATAAGAAAAAAATGAAATGGCACTCAACCTAGTGATAAAAATCAGAATGCTTAAAGCACTGAAAAGTTCCTGGGTCCAAGTGCGAGAGCCATACTGTCACTGTGAAGGTTTCTGGAGTCATCTAAAGTTTCTTATCAAGCTACTAATGACTAAGTCATTTTGTCAAAACAACAGTTTAGAAAAATCGAGTTCTCCGTGAGTGTCGTTTAAAATAAATTAGCTATTTCAACAGAATCATGGTGGTTGCAAATGATAATGTCACACATTCAACTTGAATCACAAGAATATTTGTGTTACTCATTTGACTTCTTGGGCCTTAGTTTCTTCATCTGTGAAAAGATAATTATCAGACACATTATAAACATCAGTGGTCCAGCAAACCATGACTCAATCACTGCAAGCTTGAAGGCTTCTGCTTCTAACAAGATAAACAAGTGCATTGCTGCTATAAGTGTTCTTTAAAGGACATAAAAATTCACAGATCATCAGTGAGAATCTGCCTATTGTGTGATGCATGTTATTTTTGTACAACAGACTAACTACACAACAATTTTCTGTATAATATAAACCATGGTAACAGACAAAGACAGTTATCTGGGAGATTGAACTAGCTTCTCATATCAACCGAAGGGAATAGAATTTATTTCTTTGAGTACATAGACAATGATAATACCATACCCAAGTCATAACAGTAATAACCATGGGCATTATGAAAGCCTATTTCATAGAATGATGAGGAAATTAATTACTTAGGTAATTCTGGCCCTGTATGCATGTTCAACTTTTCTGGGTTTTCAGGAAAAAAAAACCTGACAATAAGTTAATGATGGTCATAATTAGAGATAACTTGTTGCATTGTATTTTTTAATATTAGAGCCAAAAATCTTTAGAAATTTTTTGTAGACTTTCATTTTTCTCCTAAATTGCTTAGGGGTGGATATTATTCTTAAATCTAGGGAATATAGAAAGAGGGAAGGAAGAAAAGAAGGAAGGAAAAAAAGAAGGGAATGGAAGGAAGAAAGCAAGCTCCTAATAAGATTTAGAGTCCTGATTTTATTCATAGATCTTAAATCTAACTTTTCTCTCAACTCTCACAGCAGCACCAGGATCAAGATCCCACCTCATCCTTTGAACATTTATCACCCTAAAACACCTGGACCAGAACGGTCCTTCTCCACTCACCATCAGTAGTGTCTCCATGCAGCATATAAGAGCTTTACAGTATTGCATTTCCTTATGAGAGACTTTTAATTGACAATTATTTTTATCATTCTGTTAGTGTATTTTAGATATTTAAATCTTCATACATTTTCAGCGTTCTTCCCAGGTCCACATCCTTTTCTTTACACACCTGATTTTTCCACCCATCAAGTCCAACTTGTGCTGCCCATAGATTCTTAGATTTTCCCTTCTACTTGAGCATGGTCGGCTTAGCAGGGGCTGAGCTCTTAAAGAAAACTGGCCTTCCCTCTCCTAGGAGCTGTTAGTTGTTCATAGCTCCTTGGCTATAGGTCAAACTTTATGTCCAACTCCCCTAGGATTTGGTCTGGTTCAAACTTGCACAGGTCTTGTGCATGCTGTATAAGGGTGTAAGTTCACATAAGCAGGGGTTCTGCTGTTCAGAAGACACCGTTTCCTCGCGGTCATCCTCCACCTCTGGCTCCCCCTCTGGCGCCACCTTTAGCTCTTACAGTCTTTCTGCTCCCTATTCCTTAAAGATCTCTGAGTCTTGGGAGGAGAGGTGTAATATAGATGCCCCATTTCAAACCCTCCTTTCATAACCACATGCTGCTAATGCTACTTTAAAACAAGCTTTTGTTTGTGACATATGTAAATTATCAATAAGGATTTTTTGATATTTGTGTAGTAATCTCTAGTGTCTCAGTCTTTGAGGTTGCAGTCCTTAGAAATATATCAGTTGCACTATAGTTCTATTTCAACATACTAAGCCAATTTCTGCATACAAGATTTTGGTGTTAGGAATTTCAGCTCAGTAGAATGTTTGCCTAGTATGGCCAAGGTCTTTTTTAAATCTCTACACTGCAAATAAAAAGTAAAAAACCTTTATAGAACTGAAAGGTGGAATGGCATGTAGTACATTTTAGAAATTATATATGCTAGCTACAGTTCAGATCATTTTAAAGTCAAAATATTTGCTTCAGATGTATAACTTATTATAGACTTCAGATAAGAGTGTACTGTTTCCCAGAAATTTGCATCTAACATCATTAAACTACTCCTCAAGAATAAATCAACTCCACTGTCTTGTTTTTCTCTGAAGTATTCACTTTGTGACTACTAATGACTACTATGAAATATTACTTGAAGTGTGACAGAATAATAAAAATATAAGCATAGAACTTCCTCTTTGATGGCTTTAACAGATTTCCTTGCGGGCTGATGAAATATTTTAATGAAAACTATTAAGTTGTTTTTAAGAACTTGATGAAGCTTAGGCTTCCAGAGCGTAATGTAGTGTTTCTTCACTCAGAACCATGTCAAACACCATCCTGTCCCATCACTGTGTTTCCAAAATTTACAAACAAACTCCCTATTCTGTTCCCTTGGCATTATTTGTTTAAAAAAATTACAGTTCGTTAGTTCTTTCATATATTATAATACTGTATTGCTTTCAAAGACCCCTGTGGAAATTTAAATCTCTTAACCCGAAGTTATCCTAATTTAAAAGATTTGAAAAGGAAGAAAAAGGCCTTTCGCTCTCTCCATGCCTGTGATGTGAGCATGTGTTTTACAGTTGCACATGGAATCTTCTTTCCCACCACACTCACACCTAGGTCTGGGCATTCCCATTGCAGCACCAATACAGTTTGCTCTTACCCTTCTGTGACTCCAGCAGCCAACAGCTGCCAGGCACCTACAATTGCCAGCCATTTGCTGCACTTGCTTCTAAGGTTACAATACAAAAAGACAGCACACTCATGGGCCCCTAACGAGGTCTGAAGCTATTGTTCATACTACTCTGTCACACGGTCCTCACACACAGGTTTCCCCTTCTGCTCACAAGATCTCCACTGCCCTTCCCATGTCTATACTAATGAGCTCGATGTACTCCGTCTCCAGCACATCAGCTCTAAGGATTCATCTCACTTTATGGGGGGAGAAATTTATGTAGTTAGGATTTATATTTTCAAAGGTCTTTCTACGGTACCCTATTGACTATTTTAAAAATCTAGATCCAGCATTTGAGAACTAGCAAAGCTCTTTAAGAATATTGACCCTGTATGTATATATTAAGAAACTGAGGACCAGAAAAAAGTATTCTTTTTATAGCTTTTTATGCCCCCAATACATACCAAATGCAAATTTCTCAGTATACTATATGATTTCCTTAAATATTTTAATAACTTTGCCCTAGAGCTATCATATGGCTCAGACCCAGGCTGTGGGCATCAACTTATGCTCTGGGACTAGCTCCGTTACAAGGGGATGACCCACCTGAGAAAACCACAAGGGTGTGTTTACTGTTAATGCAAAAATCAACACCGTAAGTGAAAATAGTGGAATGGCTAAAGAAGAGATTGTTACTAAATTACTCAATATTTTATCTTTTCGTTATTTTTAGATGCCTACTTGTATCCTGATGAAAGAACATGGATTTGGTTAGGTGGGGAAGTGGGGAGAATCCAAGAGGAGTTGAGGGAGGGAAAATATAATCATAATATATCATAAAAAGCTCTATTTCCAATTTAAATATATAGTACTCTGAGCTAATCTAATAATTTTGGCAAGTTTTAATCAATAAATTTTTCTGCCGACATAAATAAATAAACAAATAAATAAATTCCAAAATCTAAAAAAGGTTAACTGCTGAGCTTGGGCATGGTCTACGAGCCACCACCTACCAACCCATGCGATACTATTTTAAAATCTGAGTCCCTGGATACAAATGAGTTAGCCAGGGGCAATCTGTGATTAATCAGAGGCCCTTAAGTCATTGGAACATGCCATTAGAACCCTGGAACTGAGACCACAGTGTGTGTGTGTGTGTGTGTGTGTGTGTGTGTGTGTGTGTACCTATCACATGTGTGCAACCACACACATGAACAAGCTCTTTCAATATCTCTGACTTCTTGTTTAGCAATGTACATTTTCCACATATATGTTCCTCTACCATAATGTGTCACTAATCTAGTGCCCTCATCAGAGGCTAAACTAATGAACTGTCTGATTTTGGACATCAAAACTCTAAAATCATGACCCAATTAGATCTTTTCTCTTGACATAGTTTGCTGCCTTGTGTATTCCACTATAGTGACCCAAAACTAACTGATACAGCTATATACACTCAAACAATCCTGAGAAAGTTTTGTTAGCATCTCCCTACATGAAAAGGATGAATATATATACTCCTTTGATACCCTAATTGTTTTCACAAAAGGACAAAGATAACCTAAGTTTCAGCTGTGGTTGTAAAGACGTAGAAACATTGTAAGGGTGTACATCCATCATCACTGACCTAATTTTGTTGCTCCTGCATATTTTAATTATCTATTACAGCTGCTGTTCTGTTCTCAGAAGTTTTTAACTTTTCATTTAGGTGTGGCACACACTAGATTTCAGTTTGGTGCAGTCTTCACATGTGTTTACGCACGTATCCACATCCCAAGTGGAGACACTGAGTATTTTCAGCATCCCAGAGGGCTCATTCTCCGGAGCCTTCTCAGACAGTGATTCACTTCAAGAAGTAGCCAGTTTCTGACTGCCAACTCTCCGTTTTCTTTGTCCTTGAACTTAGTATAAATGGTATCTTGCAGTCTAATTTTTGTGTGTTTTCTCTGAATCAGATTATTATTGGGGAAGGTTTTCATAGTGTTGGCTGTTTTTTAATAGTCTTTATTATTAGTCGAAATGCAAATGTGCTTTTGCATTTTGATAGCACATTTTAACCATCCTTATTCCTATTGGTAAATGTTTAGGTTTCATCCACATTTGGGTAATTATAAATACATTTGCCTATGAATGTCTTTTGGTAAAGTTTCTTACTCAATCTCCTATATATGTATTTAAGATATGCATTGGGATAACGTGGCTCAGATAAATTCTGTATTGAATATATTTACTAAGATGTTTTAGAGTGGAAATTTATGTGCATAAATAAGAGGCCTGTCCAGTTACTTCCAGGTCCCATCTGTCCTGCGGAGGAATCTTTCCTTCTTTTTTCTTTTTGTCCCCCCTCAGACAGTTTGAGTTTCTATCTCCTAATACTCAGGAGTAAGGGCACTGGTTTATCTAAAATTGTAAATTTCACAATTTTAGTGTTTGTGGAATTTGGCTAAAGGAAGGTAAAGTTTTCCACATACTGTCAACTCATTTACTCAGTGCCAAGGTTACCTCAAAGTCAAGAGACGTGGTTGTTTTCCACCTTTCCGGTGATCCAGAGCAGACACAGTCTTATGCTCACAAGCCTTCCCCAGGCGGGTTGGCACAGGCCCGGCCTCTGTGTTCTGGAGCTGCCTGCAGGACAAGCTAATCAGCCTGAGTCACAGTGCACAGCCACAGGGCACAGCATTTAGGCTAAGCAATCATCTGTGTACACTTCTACTGAAAAGATCTCTCTCTTTCTTGTATTTCACTTAATAAAATTAGTCACCACACACGGTGGATTAGTGGCAGCAGCTCAGCCTTCTTGGATTTGCATGAAATTATTCTCAGTGGAGAAATCAAGAGGCGGTTTGCTCAGTCCTTGGCCTTGTTAGGAATTCCTGTCATCGACCCTGTCACTCAGCCTTAAAAGCATGTTTGTGATTATTTATTATTCGTAATGATTAGTCCCACTTTGCAGGCTTCTAGCTACTTACCATTTCTAGACTCTGTTTTGTTGTTAATGTTGTGTGTTACCCTTTTCTGGGCTGCCTTCATATGCACAAGAAGGAACAGAGGAATAGAAGAGGAGAATTGGGGGAATGGGCTAACATGTCAAAATCGTGACAGTTCCAAGAACTGATCTAAAACCCTACTTTTTCCAAGGCAGACCTATGACCTATGAGGGCAGACCTATGAGAGGTAACAGCTGTGTCTCCAAACAGGTTATACATACCTGTTGCTTACACATCCTCAGTAACTGGAAATGGAACTTTCCAAGAGGGACATATGGTTTTCATTGGCGAAAGGTCAACAAAGCTTTTTCCAGATGCCAATAGCAATGAGTATATGATACAATAGGTGTTCTTCAGATGCCCATAGCAAGGCCAGGAGAGCAAGCGATGACCAACTACCTTTCCTGCTTCATCTCCTGAGGTTCCATTTCTCCCTTCAGTTCTGCATTCCATGGTATGAGGGGCTAAACCTAGATATTTCAAGAACTAAAGAGAAAAGGTATTTCTTCCTTTCATAGCCTCGGTGCATGTAAGAGTTAGAAATAATGAGAATGCCCCGTGTCTCATTCTGCGTTTAACAATACTTACGAACTAAAAGGACAGATTGGTTTTAGCGTAGGGGCACATGGATATAGACAATACCCGATCCTTAGTGGCATCAAAGAATCTTAGCTGTCTTTACTGTTGTCTCTGTTCTTTTCTCATCCTCTCTTTCTTTCTCATCCCCCTCCTGTTTCTCCCTCCACAGCTTTCAGCCCTTGCACAACAGAACTGCAAATTTGACATATTTTCTAAAATTACCTGTGAGACTGGAAAGCATCACGGAGAATCCACATCTAGAGGCGCTAGTCTTTATTTAAATAATGAATCAGAATTCCTCTGTTCCCTTGAAGATCAGCCTCAGAATTTCACAGTTGAGAAAGCTATTTTTCCTTCGGGCGGCTTGACTCTGCCGTATCATATACGCTATTAAAGGTTATTTTTCAAGTAGGGAAGAAAAAAATCTATGCATGTGCTTTCATGTGACAGAGACCAGTACTAGCACTTCATGGTGAAATGAAAGTTTTAAGTGTTATTTTGTTTCAGAGGGAAAGAGTCATTAATTAGTTAATTAATGCAGGATGTGAGATTGTGTTGGGTGTTTTCCTTCGTGCCACCCTATCCAAGCCTGTTGGCTGACAGAAGTCATCATTGTGTGTTGTGCTGGCTAATGAGGACATTGTTTTGGCCTCTGGCCTCTGTGGTCCTTCCTACACTAGAGTGGTGGGAACAGAAGGCACCTTCCTTATGGCAAGACTAGCAGGCTGTCAGGATGGGTTGTGGTCCCACTTCGACTGTCTGTGGATTCTAGTGCTCCTTCTCCAGGGAGATCATCCATCTATATATATAGCCTGTGCTCGATATCCTTGCTAGAATACAGACAAATTCTGGTTCATGTTCTTCTTTCCTTCAGAATCATATTCGTCTTCACGGGGCTCAGATCTTTTACAACTGGGGAAAGCTCAGTAATGCTTAGAGATTCCTGAACTCTATCTGAATTATAAAAACACACATTCATGTTTGCAGAGGTTTCTCATCTGACTTCTTAGGAATTATACATCTATCATTCTCTGTGATAAATTTCCCAGATAGGTATATTCAGAAAAATTTCCCTCATCTAGCCAGTTAAAATGTAGACATGTATAATGTCCTGATATAGATATGACTATGTATCAAGTAGCAATAAGTTTTTTCCGATAGCTCATCAGTTTTGTTTCATGAATTCTAACTTTACAATCACTCAGGAAAAAAAGGAGGAGATACTGACTGACATACATCATGTAAAATAAGTTATGAATGAGACTGATTTTTCCTTGTGCCTTAGTAAATATTTTATAGACCCTGGATACCACAAAAGGATTGTAGAAGAAAATCTTTTTTTAAGATGTATGGATTGGGTGTGCCTACCTGCCAAAATACCCTATAATGGCAACAACCAGCAGCATGGCATTGACCTATAAACTTGATGGGCATCTCCAGTATACCACAGGAAAGCATTCAACCTATCCAAATCAAAACCAAATGATTGCCCAAACTTAGACTGTCTTCTACTCGACATTTGCCATTTCATGTCTGTACTTGGGAGAATGAGAATTGTCTCCTCTACTGTGGTCATTTTGGTTTAGAAAAACATTCTAGAATGATATATGAGTCCATGTCTGATATGGTTCTAAGTGATACAGAGCTTTGTTTTTAAAACTCTTTGTCTTAATTTGGGTTTCCATTACAGTGACGAGGGATACATCATGACCACCGTGGCAACTCTTATAGAGGAAACCATTTGACTGGGACCGGCTTACTATGCAGAGGTTTAGTCCATTATAGTCATGGCAGGAAACATAGTGGCATGCAGGCAGACATGGTACTGGAGAGGGAGCTGAGAGTTCTACATCTTGATCCACAGGCAGCAGAAGGAAACTGTCACACTGAGCATGGTTTGAGCATATATGAGACATCCAAGCCTGTCTTCACAGTGACACACTTCTTCCAACAAGGCCACACCTACTCCAACAAAGCTATACCTCCTAATGGTGACTCTCTAAATGGAACAAGCATTCAAACACATGAGTCTGTGGGGGCCATCCCTATCCAGACCACCACACTCCTTGTCATATCTACTTATTGCTTTTAGTTAATAAGAGAAAAGATTTTTGAAATTCACTTGTAGAAACTCAACACCTATAGCAGCAAACTTTCTTATTGTACTTACCATGTTCTAGACCCTATACTCTATGCTTTATATACAGACATAGTAATCAGATAATCCTCACATCGTTCATAAGAAGTAGAAAAGCTCTCTATCTCCATTTTACAGATCAATAAGCCATCCACAAGAGGTGAATCCCTTGCCCCAGGTCCCACCTTTGGGAATTTGATGGTGACTGGAAATAAGAACATGTGGCTCCCATTCATGAGCCCTTGAATGAAAAGATTTTAATTTAACAAGACATTGGCACTGAGTAAGGAAAAATCCAGGCGTGATGGCACATGTTTTTAATCCCAGAATTTAAGAGGCAGAAGCAGGTTGATCTCTAGTTTGAGGCCATCCTGATCTACAGAGTGAATTTCAGGACGGCCAGAGAAGTACAGAGAAACCATGAATAATATAATAAAAATAGATAGATAGATAGACAGATAGATAGATAGATAGATAGATAGATAGATAGATAGATAGATAGATAGATAGATATTGAAGAAGAGTTCTCCAAGTAGAGAAGAGAAATTTAATAAGAAAGAAAAGAGGGATATGTTTATGTCTACAGAGAAATTTATTCGTGACTCCATTAGTTCTAGGTAAAACAGAAAGCAACTTAGTTTTAGATTTTTAAAAAAATGACTTCCAACAGAAAAACCTTTAAATGGTCATCTACAAAGTAACTTTGGGGGACTAGAAAGATGGCTTGATGCTTAAGAATACTGTCTGATCTTCTAGAAGACCCAGATTTATTTCCCATACCCAATTATCCTAACTCTAGGGACTCCATTGTTCTCTTCTGACCTCCATGGGCAACAGGTATGCATGTCCAACACAGACAAGGATGCATGAAAAATATTAATGCATAAAAATAGAATAAGCATAAAATCTGAAGGAATATTGCAAAAGTAACTTTGCAAAAATGTCCTTCTCTTTTATTAAAGCATCTAAAGAGTAACTATGATGATTGCACTTTCTGTCCTTCCCTTTGCTGTTATTCCTTCATTGTGATGGAGTCTCCCACCCTCTATTTCCCTTTCCTTAGACTTATTTACAAATTACATTTCTCCAGTGATCCAGCTCATTCAAATGTTTTAAGGAATAATGTTCTGCAATATCTTGGCCATTGTTCTCCTTTATGACAGTAAAATTCTCACTTGATTGACCCCAGTACTCTTGGATTTTTGTCCATGACTTAAGACAATTAAATCAAAATATAAAAAATGAATCATTAAGGTAGTCCTTGTGAAGGACATGTAGAAAAGCCAATAAGAACTGTGGTGCTTAATTTTTAGGACACAGTCTTCTAGTACATAAGTAAAAGGCCATAATGGTCATGTTTTTCAAAGCAATGCCATAATGAAATTTCTTTAGCAAAATGGCTAATGGACTGGTAATTGTATACTTTCTTGAATACGCTGGTACTTATTGCTAATGTGATTACACAAAATGAATACCATGTTTTACTTTATTGAGATCGGAATAGCAAATGAGCTAACATTGCTTAAAAACAACAATACAGAGCTTTGTACTGACAGTGGAGGCACCCTGTTTTCAAAAGACCAGAATTATTGAAAGCCTAAAGTGGTTACTTTGTAGAGAGGAGAGACCACTTTCTCTTTAATTGTGTCTTAATTGTCACCAATCAAGAACAACCAGTCTTACCATGCTGCACATAAAAATATCCTGTCAGAAAGTCCCCTGACTTTTATTGAGAAACAAAATAGAGGCTTGCCATGGGTTCTTGGCCCTGTCTGCCTCAGTATCCCACACATTCATCACCTGTGGCTGTATAGCTGTGAGGTCTTAGAGTATTGTGTTTTCTTCTGCAGTGTATGGATGACCTTCCCACTGCCTCAAACTGTACCACAATCTGTGTACCATTTCTTGACCAGCATCAGCACCATCATCTTCTTTCCCTTCACAAAACCACCTTTATACAAGATCTCAGAGGGGCATTATGTATATGGATGAAATTTTATCAATGTATATGAAAATGCGTTATATATAACATTACTATTTGTACCAAACTTTACGACTAGTTGTTTTGAATTAACTTGCTCATTGTGACACTGGACGAGAAGATTGGACCATATTACCGTTTTCAGTCATTTTCCCGGTGAGGGATTAGAGATAGACTTTGTCACCTACAAGAAAACAATATTTTCTTTTCTACATTCTCTTGACCTTGAAGTAAAAAGGGAGCTGGGTAGGAACATGCAGACAATGACTTCTCTGTATCTTGAAGATAATATAATGCTTCAGAATCTGGTTTGTGAGGTCAGACAAACCTGAATTCTGGTTCTGAGTCTGCATCAAGCCACACTGACAATCCTGAACGAATTGTATAACCCTCTGAGCTTCAGCTTCTCCATCGATAAAGTGGAACCAATTAAATGGAATTTGAATCATCAGCTGATATCAGCAACTTTCATGAATTATCTGATAACACCGAGTTTCCTTTTCCTAATAAATACATTAAGTCCTTAAATAACCATTTCTACCACATCCCATCCCAAATGTTACCAAAAGACTTGAGCTCAGGGAAAGTGAAGTTACTTTGTGGTAACCCTTAGAAATAAACATTTGCTGTCTTCTTCCTGAAAGAAGAAGGAGTTAGGAAGCCAATCCTGGAGCCTGTGATGGTTGAGGTAGATCTTGAAGATGAAGTAGAATGGGCATGTTAAAAAGAAGGACCATTGTGACATTTTGAGACATGATACTGGGTCCCGTGCTTAGATGTGCATAAGAATTACCAGAATGGCTTGTGAAAATAGTGTTAGGCCTTACCCTCAAAGTAATTTTCACCTTAAATTAATTCAGGTGAAATCTGAAGATTTTGCTTCCTAGCAATTACAGTTAATTTTATTGCCATTGGCCAGGGACCACATTCTGAAAACCCATTGGAAATGAGTGACATGTCAGGGTACCACCATGACTTGATTGTTTCTGATGAAGCAATGTAATGAACGTACGGAACGGCACAGACCAGCAAAGGTAGAAGGTACATGATCCTGGAAAAGCATGGGCTTCTACTGAAATATACATCTCTACAACAGTGCAAAATTTAGTCTCAGGCCAAGTTTGATATACGTGACCATGATGAGCTAAGAAGTGAAAAATCTAAAGCTTGCTTATCTAGGTGAGAAGCTTGGTGTAATAAATAATACAGGGAAGAGATGATGCAGTCTGAGCTAGGGAAGTGTAAAGATGAAAGTAACATAGAGATGGTGGGATCCAATGGGAAAGGGTAGGGGAGACCTTGTTTGATCATGCTCTTCTAGCTCTCACAGTCTGTCATGAACAAGCTGGACCTTAGTAGCTCTAAATACCTGCTCAAATGGCTTTGACTCATCACATATGTTTACCTATTTCTATGTAAATAAGGGAGAGAATAATGACAGCTACTGCGCACTCAGTACTTGCTTTACAACTAGGATTATTTTCCGCAGCCTTTACCTAGTATTCTATTTCAGTCTCTTCAATCTCTGCAATACAAATATTTTATGATCCCTGTTTCTTACTTGAGGAGACCATGCCTTACAGAGTAAATCATTTTTTGTTTCAGATAACTGCAATATCTCCTCCAAATCCATTCTGTCTTTTCTTCCATTTGCTTTCTGCCCATAGAGGATTGTGCATTTATTATGTGGATTTTTTTCCTTTGATTTTGATCAGGGGGAGAACCTGGCAGAAGACAAAAAAATAGAAAAGAGTGACGACCATATCAATTTTTTTACATCCCTCCCTGCTCATTGCTGCTCACTGTTAAATATCAGCATGTCACTGCTTTCAACAAAATGAAGCAGGTTTTCTGAAAATGAGCCAGTCTACCCAACTTTCTTGTTGATTCAGAGATTGATTTTCACCATCTTCCCTTCTGGGTAGGAGCAGCAATGGGATTCTGGGAAAGGGACATGCACATTTCTGAGAAATCCTGACAAACCACTAACACGTTTCTCCCAGCACTTGACAATAACTCTCACCAGACTCTCCCTCTTTGATCTCAGGTTATCCCACTCCTCTTTCCCTGGAGTCCTAGCTGGTTTAATTGCTCAAACAAACACAGTTTAAAAGATAGTAAGAAAAATGAAATTATGAAATCTTCCAGTAAGTGTACGGATCTAGAAAAAAATCATCCTGAATGAGTCAATCCAGATAGATGCAAAAAGACTATTATTACATGTATTACATGTTTTCTCGTAGATGTGGATGTTAGTTTTTAAGCTTTCAATATATATGCTACAAGTTAAATAACCACAGAAGTTAAGTCTCTTGGGGGGGATGAACATGAAGGAGATCTCCCAAGGAAGATAAAGTAGAATAGAGCATTATAAAGAGATAAAAGGGAAGCTAGAAGGAGAAGATTATCTGGAGAAGGATATGTAAGTGCAGGGTAAAAGAGAGAATGGGGAAGGACAGCTAACACTAAAGGCATTTTGAAAAACCTATGGAAACCTACTACTATAGAAGCTTCCAAAAATATATACATATATTTAAATATGGAGTCAGCATATAATTGGTGAGACAATGCCCCAAATAGACATCTTATGCCACCAAGCAAAACCTCTAGGACTGGAAAGAGGTTACATCTTGTTGAGTCATAGTCAAAAGAGTTCCATGTACCCATAAAAACATCACAGGCTATTGCCAGTGCTATTGGTTTTTCTTGACAACATGATGGTAAGGCTCTATTGATTAAGACAACACTTATTTATGTCATCTGACATAAAGAAGTCAAGCTGTTGCCCAGCTAGAAGCTTCACCCCTACTGATTAGCATCCATGGTACTGAAAGATACTCTCTATGCCACTGGTCTTGACTATTAAGAATATTAAGATAATCATTAATATCACCTAGGTACAGAATCTACAATCTACAACACAGACCTCGCTGCCTCCAAGACATACTGATGCACTAGTGACACAAAATTATGGGAGTAATCACCCACTTTTCCATTAGATTTAAGGCCCATCTATGAGATAAAACTGACTCTGCTACACTGGCCAAGAACCAGAGACTAATAGGTCAGAGTCCTGAAAGGAAAAAAAATACTATCATTCTGCTAAAGTTACTGAACAAAAATGACTTCTAGTGACGTTCTGATATACCCATAGATAAGTGCCTCACCCAACACTCACTAAAGAACCTTCTTTCAGTAGACAATAACACAGACACCCTCATCTGCACAATAAGAAAAGAGTGAGAGACTTTGGAGTGCTCAGTTCTAAATAGGATGGCTTCATCAAAGCCCTCCCCTCAGGAATCACCTATCTATGCAGAAGAGAAGGCACAAAGCTTATAAGAGCAAGAAAATGTGAATGACTCCAAAGCAACCATATCTTCCAGACACAGCAGGACTAACACACATAGGAACAGAGAGACTATAGCAGCCCTCACAGGACCTGCGCCAGTTAGATGGGGTACTATCTACTGAGAACTGAGAACCATAAAATTAAAGGGAAAGTGGACACAGGACAACACCACTAGGCAAAAGTGACTTGAAACTGATACCTGTCAGGAAAGGAAAAAATCAGTTTTCTCCAGTGAGGCATCACTCCATATTCAAGTTTAAATTCATATGCTGACTCCATATTCAAGTTTAAATTTCTTTCATATCTGGATGCATTTTAGGAAGCTGTTCTAGTAGTGGTTTCCATATGGCTTTTCTAAAGGTGCCAGTGCTCACACTTCTAATGAAGTGCCCACACTTCGGGGCAGTCCTCGCACTCCAGAGTAGCTGGTAACACAAAACAACTCCATGTATTTTGTGTTGAACTGGTTTGGTTTTTCTGAGCTTTTGTGTTTCTTTTTGTTTTGCTTTGGCATATTTTGTCTCACTGGGTTTTTGTTCGTTTATTTATTTTGATTTTGGTTTTGCTTTGCTTTGAGAGAGCAAACATGAAGTTGGGTAGGTGGGAAGGTAGGAAGCATCTGGGAAGAGGTGGGAGATGGGAAAAATGCTGTATAAACATTATAATTGCAAAGAGACAGAAAATGCTCTTTGAAAAGCAGGTGAGGCCAGGACTTGAAGCTCTGACACGCACATTGCCAAGCTTCCAAAGCCAACAGCATAGAGACAACAACGGGAGGAAGGACGGGTTGGTGAGGATGTCTTCAGTTTGAAATGCAATTTAGACAGGAGCAAAGAAATAGGTTTCTACAAATCAAGAAAAGCTAAGAGTCAGAAAAAAAACATCAAATTAAACTCCAGTCCTTGCCCCTTGATCAGTTCATCCTAATTAAGGACAAAGAGAAAACTCTTGACACAGTCCTCAATAGCTTTTCAATGACACCAGCTTGTTCAAAAGCTAATAGGTTTGGTGACTTTGTCATTATAGAGATTATAAGAGGCAACCCTTGGCTTTCTCAGTCTCACATCTCCCTCTAGTCCCTGCCCCTTCCGTTGACAAGATGACCAATTAAAGTGAAGAAGGGTGAAAGACGAGGGTGAATGGGGTAATGCTTCAGCAATGTTCCTGAAGAGGCTGCTGAAACTAACAACTGGAACACAATGTGTAGTCCTGTTTAAATGGGTGAAAGGGCATGAGATGAGAGAGGATGGCTCTAAAGTACAGCCTTTCTATTCTCTTATATCTATACACTCTTCAAGTAGAACTCATTTTCCTAGAGGGTACGGCACCATAGCCCTAACTATAGAGTTACTTGTATCTAAAGTTAACGTGCATGAAGTCATCAGGAAACAGATGGCTGTTCAACTTCCCAGAACTAATTATAATTTTTCTTCTTTTAATTTAACTTTATCTTTAAGGTTACAATATAACTACAATATTTCTCCTTTCCCTTGATTCCTTCCAAGTCCTTCCATATAACGCTGCCTGATCGCCTTCAAGTTTATGACCTCTCCTTTTGCTAATTGTTATTTCATATATGTGCATGTATACACATAAATATTCCTAAATATAACCTGGCCAATTCGAACAATGTTATTTATTTGTATGTATGTAATCAGAATTTTTAATCTGAGTTCAGAGAAGAGTATGATCTCAGCAGAGATGCCAGGTTTATGTACTTATTCCTAGGAATTTTCTGTAAGCTATGAGAAACCACAGGTCTCTGGGTTGACCAAAAGAAAAAACAGCTTAGGGTTGAAGAGTTGCATCAATGGTTGATACAATTAAATATTATTACAGAGAACATGGTTTCAATTATTAGAACTTGAGTGGCAGCCTAATACCACCATAACTTCAGTTTACTGCCCTAGTCCTGCCATATTGGCACTAAGCACACATGCAGTGCACTTACGTACATGCAGGCAAAACCCTCATATATTTAGTATTACACATTGTTAAAAAATAAATGATGTAAGGGACATAGCATAATGTTATTTGTATATATAAAAATGGTTACTATGGTTACTATGCTGATGGAGCCAACTGTGCTGGCTGTTACTTTGGCACAAGCTAAAGTCATATAGGAAGAAAGAATCTCAATTGAGAAAATGCCTCCATGAGCTTGGCCTATAGGTAAATGTGTCAAGCATTTTCTTGATTGATGACTGATAGGAGAAGGCCCAGCTCACTGTAGGCAGCGCCACTCCTGGGCTGATGGTCCTGGGTGCAATAAGAAAGCCAGCAGAGCAAGCCATGGTGAGCAAGTTAATAACCATCATTCTTCCATCGCTTCTGCTTCAGCTACAGCCTCTAGATTTCCTTCTCGAGTTCCTCTTCTGATCTCCTTTCATTATGGTCTGTGATACAAAAATGTATACAAAATAAATCTCTTTCTCCCCAGGTTGGTTTTGGTCTTGGTGTTTTATCACATCATTAGAGACCCAAACTTAAGCAAATAACTTATTCATCATCTCACATAGTTTCCTAGTTAACTTTGCTTTTCCTATCAAGAGAACAAACATTTGTCCATGTACTGTGGGTTTTTATTGTATCTCACAGGCTGTGTATTAGACATCTAGATTTATTCATCCTTTGCATCTGCTAGTGTATCTCCACCTTTTAACTTCAATGTACAGTTTCCGTAACCCGCTTTATTCCCACGTTCTTCCTCTCACTATCAAATTGCCATACACTGAGAACAAACATGGAGACGTGGATATCACGGAGAAAATAGAGACTTCTCAAAAATGGCAATAATAATAATAAGTCAATAACTACTGCAAATCTAGCTTTCGTAGGCAAGTTTTAAAGTGACAACAAATGTGTATAACAGACAAATGAAGTTTTAAAGTTTAGGATTCAGTTCCTAGTCAATACCCAATCCTGCCGGATTTCATATTCAGCCTGCTCAACCTGTGTGCGGAAAATAATATGAAGTTTCCACATAAGTACTGTGATAATTATATCCAATACACGTGTGACCGAAAGCAATTCAATTTGCTTTTCCTGGAGAGTGTCTTGTTGCACTGGAAATGAATGAGACTCTGGTGCATTGCAAACTCTCCATCTGATCTCTTGCCTCGAAGCCCAGGGTTATTTTCACTCTAGTAAATTTCTATTCTAACAAGTTACAAAAAAAGCTATTAATAAAGTCTCTCAATTCCCATACCCCTTATTCAATGTTCTGCCTGCTGCGCTGGAGCTTAAACAAGTGAGTCTATTCCAGTCACGCCCCTGTAGTTGTTTTAGGTAGACTGCAGTCTTGAAGGGGAATTTTATTGCTGCCATGAGTGTGATCAATTCTAGTCCCCGCACTGAATTGATCACACAGAAATAGACATCTATCTTCCAGACAACCACATTTAACAATCCCAGAATGTCTCTGTCTACTGTTTTCACTTACAGACAAGTCTGCCTACCCCTTACATGAGCAGATTTCCCCAGTCTAGAAAATATGGTTCATTTCTACCATTACTGATGTAGATGGTCCCCCTATTTACATCCATAAACTTGGAAAAAGAGAAGAGTATAAAAGCAGTAATAATAATAATAATAATAATAATAATAATAATAATAATAATAAGCAAAGCCAACCCTGATTTCTGAAGCAAGAACCAGATCTCCCCACTGAAATGTCCATAAGCCAAGTTCATGGATTAAATGTAGCCGATATTTAGAGTATACCTTTACAACTGCGTAGTCTAAATTTGTCACCTGTAATTCAGTACTGTCAATATGGCAAGATTATTTCTTGACTGTGTTATCCAGCCTGTTCAACATTCCACAGTAACATTAGTAACAGTTTATGACAAGAAAGTAAGAAAGTTAACGAAGAAGGATAAACAATTTGCTCAATATCAGATAACAAGATACTGATGGAGAAAAACCTGGATTTGAAAACTCCTATAGCAACATTGGACTTCTCAGGCAACCAAGGCCACAGTACTCCCTCTTCTGGTGATAGACATGGCACGTTTTTGTTATTATATTTTAACCATATGCAATAAATGGTTTCATTATCTGCCTCCACCTCTTTCTCCATTGCCTTCTATGTTTCTGTTGACTTCCCCCTTTCTTTAAGGTGCATGTATTTTTCTTAACTTACACATCTGAGATCCATTATTAATTCTTGTGAGTCTAGTCTGTTTTGATTAATATGACCATCTCCAATTGTGTTTGCTTGCTTATAAATGGAAGTCTCATACTTTTGTAGAAATGAATTAGAAGTCTATTACACACAGAGAGAGAGAGAGAGAATTTCTTTTATTCATTCTTCTGTCAATGGGCTCATTCTATACTTTTTCTATTATGAATAATGCTATAAAAACACATTAAAGTTCTCTGTTGTAAGTAGAATTTGATATTTGGGGTATGGGCCTGGGATCGTAACAAGTTCGAGTTCTAGTTTGCTGAAGAGACTCTATAATGATTTTAATGGCTGCACTCGTTTAAAGTCTCAACGATGTTTCTCCACATCCAGACCACCGTTTGTTATTCTCTATTTTCTTAATTCCGCTCTGAGTTGTATAAGACATATTCTCCATGTAGTTTGGATTTGAGTTTCTCTGTGGTCAAGGAAATGAAATCTGTCTTTTTGTGTGTACCTGTTGAACTTTCATATTTCTGAATGTATATCTCCAATACCCTCCTACCAAATTCTTCAAAAGTATTGAAATCTATTCTAAATCACCAACAATAAAGAAGGATTCCAGTTTGGGAAGTAACGACAGAAGAATTAAGAAACCAAGCCCATCCTGGGCTACTTAGATGAGTAGAGGTCAGCCTAGGCTACATAGAGAACTAGCTTTGTTCTCATAGGTCAGCTTTGGCTATGGAAAACACTGTTATAAAAATGTGGGGGATTGGCAAAATCATTTTAACAGATCAACGGAGATTAGAGTCCTATAATCTCCCCAGATTACAAACTTTAAGAGGCCATAGTAAAAAACAGAATTACAGCCTCCAGGAATGAGTGAGATTCTGAAGATAAACAAATCCTACCCTAAGAACAGGGATGTGAAAAGCTCCTTGCCTAGATCTAATCTACACGGGAAGTAGAAAAAGACAAGATCTCCTGAGTAAATCAGGAGGCATGAAGACCTTGGGGGAGGATTGAAGGGAAGGGGAGAGATAGAGAGAGGGGCAGAGAATAATGTAGAGCTCAATAAAATTCAATTAAAAAAAAAAGAAAAGCTCTTCACTTCTCAACTGAACAAGAATCAAATTTCAGAAGGCTATGACTGGACTCCACAGCCCCATGTGCTCTAAGATACCTATCAAGTGTGAAAGATGATTACAATTTTGCTGCCACATTTTGTCTCTTAGAAAATTTGCAGTAGCACATGCTGACCTAAAATGAAACAGTAAAGTGATTCTGCAACTGTCTGCATCACTGGGCACTC
>NC_022027.1:27899377-27907039 GCF_000317375.1 Microtus ochrogaster
GTGACCAGCTGTGGACTGTAGTGAGGGGACCGTGCTATTTAGATGAAAGGAAGCAAGCCCAGGAGCAAAGTCCAAAACAATCAGCGATCCCAGTTTATTTTTATGAAGCACTAAACAAGAGATGGAAATGGAGAGACAGGGGCTGCTGTGTGTTCTTACAACTTAGGGAAAAAGTTACAATGTTTGTGCATCACATTAACTAAAAACGAAGTTGCTGTAAATACAACTGATCATGCTGAACAGCTAAGAATATTACGTTTTGAAGTATACACTTAGATTTCCAAATCTAAAGATAATTCCTAATCCCTTATTTACTCGTTCATTTGTCTCATATCAAGTAGCTTATATTTCTAGAACGTCTATCCCCCTTTTTCTTCTTCCTTTTATTTATTTTTGTTTGGTAATTTACTTCTTTATTTGTTTATTGAAATAATGACTCACACTATAGTCCAAGTTGTTGCTTGAGCTAGCGTTAATCCTCCTGCCTCAGCTTCCTTGGAGGAATGTGTATTCTAAACAAGAACACTGTGATAAATGGGGAGATTAAATGTAAAGCAAAATACTTAACAATTGAAACTTGTTTTCATCATCCCCATTACATAGAAGAAGGAGGACAAGTTCCTACCAGGTAAGTTTCATGACACACAGTGGATTAGCGAATCTTGAAGTGGATACTATTTGTATGGTGTAAACTATTGCTTCCCATGACAGTCATCTTCAAGATAGTCACAAGGGTCCTAGCTGCTTTATCATCATGTCCACCTTCTTGTTTGGCATACACTCTTCGAGTTGAAACACATGCTACCTTTTATTTTGATGGCTTCCTAAATCATTGAAATATTTCAAGACCTATTTAATGACACGTGAGCTGATTTCTTTCTCATCCATTTGTACCAATCAAATTGTTACTATCCCCTCGCAAGAAGAATATGCAGAGCCTTGTGCATTTCAATACACTATCTAATTTCCAATGGCAGATAGGTTGAAACCTCTGAATTACAAACCTTTTATGCCCCATTAAGAAAGTGGTTTGCTTGGTGTCCTTCTCTATTAAGTTGCTGTTTCTTGGGCAAGCATGGTTATACTGGTGCATAACGGACAATGGGGCATTTAATGGGAAACAAGTTTTATGATTAGATAACAGAAATCAGCGTTAGTCAGATCTGTAAAATCACTTCAATTAGTTGCATGCAGACAGAAATGAGTCCCGTGGAGGTTGGGGCTGGCACAGTCATGCTGGCAGTGCCCAGTGACTGATACTTCTGCAAACAACACAGCCTGCAGCCAAGCGCACCTCCGCCCCTCATGCTCTTTTCTGCCTCCGTATTGTTTTCTGTCATTTTATTCTGTCTCCTGTCAAATATACCTATGGCATATATCTGATACATGGAGGCTGAACAGCAAGGTCCAGGAATTAACTCTACCCCTCGGCACAGTAGGATGGAACTGATTATTTCCATACTATTGATAACGAAGATTCAATACAGGAGCAACTTCCCCCAATTCATACAGCCAGATGAGTCCACTTTCTTCATTGCTTTATTACACGGTCATTTCACAATGCGCTGCTCATCAAGCCTGAGAATACCACATTGTCGTCTTCTTTCCCACTCATGACCAGGCTCCCCAAGGTAGAGGACCCTTAGTAAAGCCCAACTAGATCCAGCCTCCGCTACTCCGCCCGAAACGGTCAGTTCGGTGTTCAAGGTGCAGTTGGTCCTTCCCAGTTTGCCCTTGGATTCTTAAAAGACTAACATGAAGAAATGCAGAGGGTTATTACAGACAGGAAAGAGGGTAAAGGCCTAGCTTTGGGATCTGGCTTTACCCACGTGACAAGCCTGTTTTGGTTTCAACCTTGGGTGCCTTTTTTCCTGAATCTCACCTGTGCTTTAGAAGCCTGTGTTGGCAGTCTGTTGTTGCTAAAATGAGGAATAATTCCTGCCTATTAGCAAGAGAGTTTACCTCCAGGAAACCACTGAAAATCAGTACAAATCAGAAGAGCTTCAGCAGGAGCCTAAATTAATCTCCAGGAGCCTTTCAGAGCTGCAAGCAGTATGAGTCCCCACACAACAAGGTCAGCCCAGTCACGATTTTGGCTCCGCTTCTAAAGTGGAGATGATTTCTGAAAGACAACTTGCCTGTTGATTTATGTTGGGGGGGGGAGGGACACAAAAACAAAACATTAAGAAAATGTGACTAATCAAGAGCTAGAGGCCTGGGAAACAGAAGCCTCTGATTAGAAATGCAAAGCTGGGATCATGTCTTCTTGTATTTGTCAAAATGGGGAACATAAAATCCTGCTAACCTATTCAGCTAGCTGAAAGGTTTCCATGACAACAGTGGGAACTTGGAACATTCAGTCCTCTTGTCTTCAAAAATAACCTTTCAGTAGAGGCAAGAGACTGTTAATGGCAGTAACCCACTTCACCTGAGTAGTCCAAGGTGCCCAGCTGGCCATCACTATGGTCTCCCTCTGCTCTGTAAGACCATCGAGGGCTCTGTTTATCCTATACGTGGAACAGAATGTAAGATAACTCAGCCCAGAATAAGCTGTGTTTGATCTCAGCAGGTTACAGAGCTTTTGGTTTGCACACTCACTACACACCCACCCCCATCCCTGGCCATAAGAAAGAAAATTTACTTCTGTGCAGGAAGTTGGATATATAAAGTTGTTGTGGGTTTTTTTTTTCTTGCACTTTAAAGGCAATCAAACTGAAATAGCAAATACAATTATCTCATTTTTTTTCTGCCTTAACACCCTTTCTGATATATAATATAGAGGAAAACTGAGAAATATGTATGTGTGTATGTGTGATTCCAATGCAATGTACATACTGTACCTCAGTTTTATTTTTGAACTAACACCTTTCCTATGTTTGGTGCACACAAATAGCATAGATTCTGGATGAATGGCTATACAATGTAAAAAGCATCACATGTAGTAGACCATCAGCACAGTGGCCATGTCTCCAAGCCTGACTCCATAAAGAACCGAGTCATACTTTAATGAGTGAGCTGACGCAATTAACCTACCTCATTTGGCATTCCTGTTGCTCCAAAAAGAGGCTCTGATTCGTCTGTTGGCCACCATCCAACATGGAGCATCTCTTCCCCGGCTTAATCAGCCTCTGCCCAGGAGGCACATTTAGTTTCAAGTATTACAAATGGCAGAATCCCTAAAAACCAGTGGACCACATCAGCCTTTTGGTTGAAAGACGTCTTCCAGAATTTCATTCCAGAATATGCTGGTCACAACTTCATAACTTCTTTTTTAAAAATATTCTTATTGGAGCTGCAAGAAGGGACCGAGCAAAGGGGGGAAGGGCATGACAGAGAAACTGGAAATAGCTAAAATAATACCAAGCAAACCTGAGACTGTGCTGTGTTCTCAGTGTACCAGTGAGCTGATACAACCTGATTTCCCCCGAAATAGTATCCTTTACATGAATCCTAAATAGCAAAGACTTTGTTTCACTGGTGTCATGCACAGCAAAAGCTGCGAAGGAGTGCTTTCTTACTTTTGAAACATGCATCATCTCTGTAGCCTACATGAGAGGTAATTACAAAGTCTCCCCCATTTAATAGGAACTGAGAAGTAGATCTTGCTGGTCCTATCCTCTGGAAAGTGAAATCCAAGGACTCAGAATCACTCAGGCTCTCTTTGGATGCAACTTATACACTGGGCACCTGCATTGCATATTTCTGCACTTTATGTTAGACTCAAAACCAGCAGGGGTCTTGTGGTGGCAAAATGAAGAGTTGATCCAGAGTCACTGTAACTCCAGAGCTCTAAGTGTAAACAATTCTAGGAAACATTGAGTATTCAGGATGGAGCGCAGTTCCAGTTCCCCTTAAGGTACGCCATTTGAAGCCATTAATGTATGGTTCCCATTTTTTATGTTGTAATTCATATTTTACAACTTATTCTCCTATTATATGAAATATCCAAGATTGGAAGAACCTTGTAATTCAGGCTTCCTCTTCATCTTTATTATTAATTGTTATATTTTACTTTAACTGTATTCTATAGAGAAGAGGGATTTTAAAGGTGAGTCACTACAAACAGCCAGTGCTTTCATATTCCACTGTGTGCTCTATTTTAAGTACTTGGAGATAGGACTGTCACAGTGAACACTGCCCTACCACGTTCTATGATCTTTAATTATATTCTTTAATCCAAATAGTCTGTTTTAACTATTTCTATGTTCTAGAATAATGAGCTTGTTTCCAAGGTTTGCTAATAAAGTCCTCTGTTAAATATTTCACTATACAAATTTTATTCCCATCTTCTTACTTCATCTCAGTCGAATTTTATGATACTGCTTATAGGCAATAAACGAATCCCAAAAGGAGGGCTGTAGACACACCAATAACTACACATAACAAGATTATGTGCATCATTAGTGCAGTGCACTCTAGCTCATTCCGTAATTATCCATAAATGGAATACCTACAACTTATATGACCTACCTATAGCATAAAAAAAAGACCAAGAGAATCTGTGATGTGTCAGCTTTAAGAGCCTTAAGGACTTCCCTTTTTATATGCACATCTATTATTTATGTGCAGTATTCTTGAACATTTCTATCCATCATGTTATGCAGAAGCTTTGCAGGGTGAAATCCTCCCAGGCAGCTTCTAGTCATCTGGGGCACCCTAAGCTGCTATATTTATTCATGTTTCAACGAACATGCTAAATAAGAAATTTTGGCAGGATGATGCAAGAGCCATGGATACTCAGCTTCGTTCTTAAGCTGAGAGTCAGGCAACATTTCTCTGGCTAAGTTATTTCTTCCCCATCTTCTGTGCAGAATGTAAGGTGAGAAGGATTCACTCCCACACCAGGGAGTCAGCCAGGCCTTAAAACTTCAATGTAAGATATACGTGGGAGAAGATTTATCCTGTGAGAAGTAAGGAAAGATGGCAGCTAAAAATTTGACTCTGGCACTGGTGTTCCTGAGTTGCTGGTTGCATGAACCTGAGCTAATCAGGGCTGCACTGAGCAGAGAGATGAAGAAGTAAATAATATATAGTCTTTGCTGGAGACTTGTAGCCTAGAAAAAGAGAGAGGAATCACAAAACAAACAATTGGGGAAAATTATGTAAGAAAATAAATTAATCAACCCACCCAATTGTGGAATATCTGCTGATTGTTATTATATTATTGTTGAAATGATGTCATGTCCCATAAAGATTTAGATTCTTTTAAGATACACAAAAGCATGCAGATTCACTGGAGGCCAATTTTTTCCTCAAAATGTATGTGTCATATATACATACAAGCACAACATTCGTTGAAGATTTTGTGTACACACAGATACACACATTTATAAACATACATTATTATACATGTCTGACTGTTAGCTGTGTATATGCAGTTGATCACATCATAGTATTCATTTGGGGGTCAGAGGACAATTTGTGGAAGTTGGGTCTCTCTTCCATTGCTTGGACTCTGGGGATTCAACTCAGGTCATCAGGCTTTGCAACAAGTGCCTTAACGTGTCATGCTCTCTCACCAGCCCCCCCCCACACACACACATACTTTCCATCTAGATGAGATGGATGGAAAGTCCCCCATCTCACCTTGCTATCTAGTTCTTTTTCATTTGTTTTTGATTGATCAACTAAAATCAAGAAACCTAAATTCTTAGCTCAGATCTAAAATCTGCTTTTTGTCAGTTTTCTGGCCTCTGCCAAAGTTACTCAACAAGGCCAAAGAAGCCCCAAGTTTGTTTGTTTTTTCAACCTGTGATATAAAGATTAATAATGATATGTATCGAATTAGTATGTGGTCAGCTTAGAATGTTTCAGTTTAAAAATTGATGTTTGAATTGTTGAAAATTATTGATTTTTGGCCTGGGGTAGGACAGAATTTCAAACAATCTCTGAAAAGCCCTAAACAGGCATCTACTATTTTTTGTGCTTATTTATGTACAATGTATTCTCAACACTGACAATTATAAAAACACTGGCAAATCTGAAAGATTCTGAAGATGTTCTGCATCCTGTAGTTTTCAATCTCCAACTGAGATTTGATTCCTTCTGCAAAAAAAAAAAAGAGCAAACTCATCTCATTAATGAATTACTACTCATCAAAGATAAAAGCACTTTTGTTATATAAATATCAAAAAGAACAAGACTATTTTACAAGGATTTGTGGAGATTTTGGCAGTTGTATATATTAAATGTTTAGCAAAATTGCTGGTGCATTGTTAAGAAATCAATTAATGTTAGTATCACAATTAGTAATTCAATTACCTTAGGAAAATAGCCATCTACAGACATTGAGCCCATTATCATCACCCTCCCTCTGGGATCATGTAATTATTAGAGACAATTTGCTGACTTCTGTTAGGAAGTACAATGTCATCTGTGTATAGAGGGGGCTTGTTTTCTGCAGCTGCCTATGCACTGTTACATACAGCAGGTAATCCCACTCACTTCCCCACTGCCACCTCAATACAATTTCTTCTCTCGGGCACTATCCCCACGATTGTAAATATCACATCACCCAAGTTCAGCTTCAATGTATGGAGAAGTTTATTGCCTACACTTCTGCTTTAAAATGAAGGACCAAGAGGGCCTCAAGTGCACCTCTGCAGGACACTTTAAAGGCAATAAATAGCTTCTCTGGACAACAAGTGGCTCTCACTAGTTGGAGAAATGACAGAAGCTAGCTCAGGCCCTAGCCACACTTAATTTCAAGGCTATATATAATGTCAAAAGCACCATGTCACTGCCAACTGTATCCATGGCAGGAAATTTGAAGATCTTTCTCTTGGGACTCAACTGATATCCAAGTGGCCATTTTTGTTCAGCTTTTAAAAAAAAAAAATGCTTTTTAGCTGTAGAAAAAGTCAACCACTAGATTGTTCCTTTTCAGATGGTTTCTGTCCAAATGAAGACTTTGAAAAGACGAAGAACTACTAAAATGGAGATGACAAGGACTACAAGAGGAGGGCATTTGCTCTGCATATCTAAACCACTGTCGTGAGAGAGTGACCAGGAAGCGAGTATTCCAGTACGGTCTGAGTCTTTGTAGCTTAACCCCACCTCAGTCTATCTGCAAATACAGGTCTTAAATAATCACTGCATTGCTGGGACAGATAGGCAGTCAAAGGTTAAATTGAGATAGGTAATTTCTAGCAGTGTCCAAGACCATAAGTTCTGGAATAAAAAATATCTGGGTTCCTATGTTGTGAGCACTCAGTCACTGTAACATATGCTTGAGACAACCAATTTATAGAGAGTAAAGGTTAAAGGCTGAAAAAGTGGTTCTTGGGGTAAAAGCTCTTGCTCTATAAGCATGGGAACCTGAGTTCAAATCCCAAATACCCACATCAAAAGCCAGGCATAGCTGCTCATGCCCCTAACTCAAGCTTTGGAAACATGCAGCAATGTGGAGACAGCGGAATTCCAAGGACTCACTCATGAGTCACCCTAGGCCAAACAGTGAGCACCCAGTCTAATCTAGTCTGTTTTAGGAGACTAGAATGGAGAACTACAGAAGAAAACACCAGGGACTGCCTGATTTATACAAACCCCTATTGTGTACACATCCATACACTCAGATCTATGTATCAGAGGGGTGTAGGGAGCAAGAGGAGGAGGAGGAACAGAGCAAGAGAGAAAGAAAGAAATGAGAGTGAGGAGAGAAGA
>NC_022027.1:27907139-27922160 GCF_000317375.1 Microtus ochrogaster
AAGAGAAGAGAAGAGAAGAGAAGAGAAGAGAAGAGAAGAGAAGAGAAGAGAAGAGAAGAGAAGAGAAGAGAAGAAGGGGGAAAGGAGGGGAGGAAAGGAAAACGAGAAAAGGAGGGGAGGGGAGAGGCATGGAGAATTGTTTTAACTTATAGTATTCAAGGTTCCAGCACACAGCTGGATGGCCCCATGCCTGTAGCAATGTAGTGCATCACTCAGAGAACCCACCAATGGGAACCACTCATATTATGACTAACCAGCAAAGGGGACTATGTAAGGCCCAAGTACCCACAATCTCATTCATAGTCACACTTGTAATGATGCAAGACATCCCACTAAGACCCACCTCTTAATGAAGGCACTCACCCCTTCCCAACAGTGTTACCCTGAAGATCAAGCCTTGAACACCTAGGCCTTTGGGGAAAATTCAGAAGTCAAATAGTGGTAATTCTCTCCTCATTGAACTACTTTAAAGCTAATTGGCCTTGGGAAAATTACTGAATTTCTTTCAACAAGGGCTTCCTAGATTACCAAAGTAGATGCAGATGACAGTTAAAACTACACATGGTTCTTCTGGGAAGTAAATAACAATGACGTCTTGGCATGTGAACGCCAAGAGTAGACTAACTTCTACTCTTAAGGGAGGGGAGTGCCAGGAGCTTTCCCTCAGGAAAACTACTGAACCTGTTCTGCTGTGCCAAGCCTGTGTTACTAAGTTACCAAGATGGGGAAGCCACCAGATGCCGGTCTGATGGCAGCAGCTCCTTTTTGTTGTACAAAATTCCCATTTGCGGGCCTCCCAGAAGCTGTTCTAGAAGGAGGCACATAAAAGATTCATGCATATTCGGCAGTTAGCTCCAAGATAACACTTCTCAGGGGATTGATTAAGGAATTTAATTTAAACCAACAGAACCAGTAGTATGTCTGCTGATCCCACGTGTAACTGTGCTAGAGAACAGAAATATACATGGACAGGCTTTAGATAGTCTGTGATTCTTACAATTATCTAGTTCAAAGGAAAGCAACCTGATTACCATATGCATGAGACTGAGAAAGCAATACTTCTGCTCCTTGTCAGCGCTAGGAGGAGCAAAGGTAGTTTTGAAATGCGAATATCTTGGTATTTTCCTTTGATGCATTCCAGAGCTGTATGGAGAAGACAACCACTGAAATATGAGTAATAGAAGTAAACTATTTTTCTTTCTAAGTTATTGTGCTCGGGCAATTTTTAACCAAAGGAAATGCTACCTGGCATAGTCCCTGTGATGGCAGGCATGTGGAAGTGATTAAATGCCAATGAATAAAGGGTCTTTTAAGATGGGCCATCGTTACATGCTTGAAATAAGAATTATATGTTCCATAAACTGAGTGACAAATAGCTTTCTCAATATTATCTGTCATAAAAGTTCAGTATACAAAATAAAGTGTTAAAATTCTCTGGAAAACTATGGGTTATATGCCTACACTTTTAAATTTGTAGATCTCACTGAGCCCCCAGAAATATCTCCCAGAATGACCCTCTCTCTTCCTAGGACAAAGAAACTGCTGATTGCAAACAATGTGCATTATGGATTTCTCTTGATTGTATACTTTCACATTATTTTATTGGACCGTAAAAAGCCCCATGATGCCCATCTTCCTTTCATTTTGTAGATAACAAAACTAAGATATGGGAGAAAAATCTTTTCCAAATTACTTCTGCTATGATTACTATGAAATCCAAAATCCAAACCTGTAAATAAGGATTCTGAACTTTGATATGATCGCGTTGTTCATCAGAATAATTTTTTGTCATGTAAGGGTATGTTTAATTGTTCCCTGGCAGTTAGACCTCCTACCCAAGTAATGACCACCAACAGAATATCACCTTGTGTGCTCTATGAACAGAGTGGGAGTTAGGGAAATAATATGGTCTCAGTCTGAGGTCATCATTATTTTTCTAATTATTGAAAATAGATTCTGCTTTCATATAATACATATAATACATCTCCTCCCTCCACTCTCCCCAGCTCCTCCTACCCTCCCCTCTTTCCCAGATCCACTCTCCCTCTGTCTCCCTTTAGAAAAGAGCAGGCCTCCAAGAGACAACAACCAAACATGACAAAATAAAATACAAAAAGACAAGGCAAAAGTCTTCACACTCATGCTGGACAAGGTAGCCCACGGAGCAGGCAAGAGAGGCAAAGACACACCTACTTGCAGTTGGAATTTTCTTTGGGCCACCAATAAGCCGCAGAAATAAAGACACAGAGACATATTTTAAATTATGAATGCTCATCCATAACTTAGACTTGTCCCATTATCTCTTTTAACTTAATTTAAACTACTTCTATTCATCTACATTTTGCTTTAGAGCTTTTTGCCTTTCTTTCATTCTGTATTTTCTAATCTCCTGCTTTCTCCCTGTCTGACTGATTGGCCCTTGGCATCTCCCTGGTGTCTCTTTTATTTCTTCCCCTGAACCCAAGTTCCTCATCCCACTTACTCTCTCTGTCCAGAAGTCCTGCCTATACCTCTTCCTTTGCTATTGACCATGAAGCTTTTTATTAGACTAGTCAGGTGAAAAAGCAACACATCTTTACATAATTAAAAAATGCCACGCATATTTGTGTAGTTAAACTAACACAACCCTTCTTTACATAGTTAAACAAATACTCTGAAACATTTTCCCATTTTTGTCTAAACAAAAAGAAAGGTTTTAGCTTTAACATAGCAAGACTATATAGAATAAGAACAGCGATCAAGTAAAAATTGCATTTACAATATCCAGTACATTTGTATTGGCAAATTCAGAGAAAATACACATATTTGCATAGTTAGACAAATATTCCATAACACCACTCCTTTACAAAGCCTACAGAAACACCAAGCTGACAACCTCAACATAGAGGACCTGGTGCAGACCCCTGCAGACCCCATGCCTGCCACTTCGGTCTCTATGAGACTATATGAATCCTCCTTAGTTGATTCAGTGCGCCATGTTCTTCTGGTGTCCTCCATCCCCTCTGACTCTTACAACCTTTCCTCCCCATCTTCTGTGGGGTTCGCTACTCTGAGACGAGGACCCCAATGGAGCCGTCCAATTCAGACTTTCCAAGTAGTGTCTAGTTGTTGTTCTCTGCATCTTCTCCCATCTGCTTCATGGGGAAGCCTCTCTGATGATGACTGTACGAGCACCCATCTATGAGCATAGCAGAATGTTATTAAGAATCATTTCTGGTTCAGTGTTTTGTTTGTTAGTTAGTTTGTTCTTAGTTTTTAGATCAGTTGTGTTTGGATCTACCCTAGACCTCTGGGCTATCCAGTCTCTGGTTCCTGGCCATCCAAGCACAGTCCAGCCTGGGATTCCCCTTGTAGAGTGGGCCCCCAGTTAAATCAGACATTGGTTGGCCACTCCCACATGTTCTGCGCAACAATTGACCCAGTACATCTTGCAGCAGGACAGATTGTAGGTAAAAGATCTTGTGGCTGTTTTACTGTCAGGGTGTGCTGGAGAGACAGCTAAGCCATTAAAAGCTAGGCTCATTTCATTACTGTCAGATCATTCCTTCCTACTACAAGGTCACACTTGCTCAACTACACCCATTGTGGCTTTACTCATAATAGCCAGAAACTGGAAACAATCTAAATGTCCCTCAACCGGAGAGTGGATAAAGAAAATGGAGTATCAACCCTGGCGATCAATGGGGTGACAGATGTCACAGCCAGATCGCCGAAAGAAAGGGGAGGCGGTGGCGGGGAGGAGGCAGAAATCATAAATAAATAAATAAATAAATAAATAAATAAATAAATAAATAAATAAATAAAATTTTAAAAAAATGGAGTATTACTTGGCTGCTTATAAAATGGCATCATGAAATTTTCAGGCAAACGGATAGAAAGAGAAAAAAATCATCTTGAGGGATATTACCCAGACCCAGAAAGACAAATATGGTATATATATCTCTATATACATACTCATTAGTAAGTCATTAAGTAAATGATAACCAAACCACAATCTGTAGACCCAGGGAGGCTAGGTAAAGAGGAAGGCCCTAGAGCGGTTGAAATCTCTGGTAAAAAGGAAATTGAATAAATTTTGTGGGTGGATTGGGGCAGGTGGAAACAGAAGCAGGAAGGATCAGGTTGGGGGAGATGGGATAGAAAGAGAGTGTGGGGGAGAGATGACTGGAACTGGGGACCATTTGAGGGGCAGTGTCTAAATCTAGTGAAGTGGGAGCTCCTGGAATCCATGAGGGTGATCCTAGTAAGGGGTTCCCAGTGGCCGGACCAGGTTACATTTAGTTGAGTTGTTGACTGAGGGGGTCCAGTGAAGATTCCCAAACAGCCCAGGCTGAACCTAAGACAGAGGATTACTCTCTGCAAACTGACAGCAAGACCCCATTCTCGAAGACAATATCTGCACAGCTCATGGAATGTGGAGAGGTTGAGCTGGTGCTGCATAGAACCTCCATCCCTAGGTTCTAGTCTCTTTGGTGAGGGAAGGTCCTCTGCTACTCTATAGACTAACAAAACAGAAACATGGAAGCCATCATTCTTTTCTAAAATACATTTTATTGATTCTTTGGGAATTTCACATCATGCCCCCTAATCACACTCATTTTCCAGTCCTTCCATGCTTGTTCCCTAGCCTTGTGATCTTCCCCCATAAAAAAAATAAAATAAAATAAAAATAAAAATAAATTTAAAAAGGAAAAGAAGGAAAAAAAACAAGTTCAGTTTGTGTTATCTATATGCTCACTGGAGCATGGTCAAACTCTCAGTGGCCTCACCCTTAAACAGAACTGAGCCTTTCCCCTCCTGTACTATGGCCAAAAGCCATCTACTGTAGAGCGGTAACTTGAGCATCCTCATCACACTATCTATGAGTGCTCTTCGAAAGCTTAGAAACCATCATTCTTAGCCCAGCACTATTAGCCTAATATCCATGGACCCCCAAAAGAGTCCATGGTTTCCATGAACCTCAGCGTGGAAGATTCACACTGTCAATGTCATGAAATTTTATAAGAAGCACATTATTTGTGTGATTAGCATAGAAAACAGACTTTTTTGGTGTTATCAATACCTTTGACTAATACCAAATTTTATACCTAATTACAATTATTGTAGATTATTCAAGATAACATTTACTGCATAACTACTTCAAGATTTTGGTGGATGTCTGACCCCTTCCGTGATCTTATTTAATGCATTACAAAAGCATATGTAACTGTATTATATTATTAAAACTTTCCTAATCATACTTCAATAAATCATATTCTACTATAATCTTTTCTTCAATATTTTGCACCCATAGATTTTTCTGAATAGATACCCATAGTTTTCATCGAGTATAAAAGGGGTCTATGATGGAAAAAAAAGAAGCTCACCTTAAATTGCCTGAATACTAACGCCTTATATTTGGAAAAAAATAAGCAGCAAATTGTTGAATGGTGAAGTCACAGACTCTGGATTCTGCCCACATTCAAATTATTTGCTGTGACTTTAACTCAGCTAAAGAACTCTCTACCGCAGTTCCTTCGCTTGCAAAATGAGGACATGTGCACAGACCTCATACGGTTCTCAATATGTTAAGTAGTTAGCACCTAGGAAGCATTTAATAACGGTAAGTCCTACTACTGCTTTAATGTCAGAGAACGTGGCCTCTGTTCAGATTGTATTGTTCAGTAGGTATTTGGCCAGTAGCAGTGGCTTTGGTAACGTACAAAAATTGCTGATACACAAGCCAAAAAATAAAAATGTACACAAGCCTCTCTCTTGGCAGCTAGCATTTTCCATTTGCAGACTAAATATATGAAATGCATTATTTTGAGGAGGAATTTGAAAGGTTTTGCCACTCCATTTGTTCTTAGACACTGTGGGGATGTGCAAAAGGGCTTATTGCACAGCGCTGTGCTCAGAGGGGGAGAAGGCAATGGAAACTGCAGAAACAAAAGAAAACTGAGAGTCGTTGTTCTGGGTGGAGCCCCCAGCCTGGGCTTCAGCCTTTCACCTGCCCCTCCATACCCTTCACCAGCAGACACCTGCTGATTTCACATCTCCAGCCCTGCTCTGTTCTCACTGGAAGGAATCTCTTTTCTCCTGTGATGCCAATTCATGATAAATGCTCACAAAGGCATGACAATTTCAGTTGCCAGACCATCTGGCTACTAGCTATTTCATCACAGATTCTATGGCCAAGAGCTTCATCAGTTGCCCTGTTTCTATGGAAACAGGAGCTATGGTGATAATTCGTGACTTAGATGAACTGTCTTACTGCTTATCGAGGAGAGCCTATGGGGGTCAGCAAACACAAGCTGTACGTGGATTCCTGCAGCCGGGGTGCTGGTGCTATTTGCTTATTTTCATTGCTTCTCTGTGTATCCTACCTTCTGAGGTACTTGGGAAACCAAATGAAAGTGTGATCTGAACACTAACCACTTCCCATTCTACCCTCTTTCTCAGAAATACAGGTGTGGATAGGTAGATGGATGTACTGATGATCATTCTCTCCACTAACAATATATGTCAAGCATTTGAATATCACCCCACTTTGTGCTTAAAACATTCACAAATAAAGTCCAAATTCCTTAGTTCAGTAGGCAAAGAAAATATCTATTAAAATTATAGCAGTTTATGAGTGAATTGGTCAGTTTAGTCAGCTTTCTGTTAGAGTAAAACAGAGAATTACCTCATAAAATCAGTTACATAAGAGAGAAGGATTTTTCTTTTGTTTTGTTTCAGAAATTCCAGTCCACGTTTACTTGGCTCGGATGCTTTTGACACAGTTTATTGTCATTAGGAGCAGGGGACCTGTTCACCCTCTGACACAAGAAACAAGAATGAGGAAGGGTTAGGCTCTCCACAGCTTCTTCAAGGGCCCTTCCCCAGTCAACCCAACTTCTTTGCCCTAGGTGCCACCTTGTAAATGCCCTCCCCAAATCACTACAGGCTGGCAGGCAACAAAGCCTTCTACCCATGGGCCTTTTAGGGGTATTCAAGATCTAAACTGTACCAATAAATGCTCTTCAAGCTGATGAGGGAGAGGGACTTGATCGGGGGAGGGGGAGGGAAATGGGAGGCGGTGGCGGGGAGGAGGCAGAAATCCTTAATAAATAAATAAATTTAAAAAAATCAACATATTAAGCAATGACAGCATTTAAAACACAGAACCTACACTATTTTTGGAATGTCTTTGGTAATTCTTCATTGTTATTTTTAGAAAAATAAAAATAATTAAATCAAGGCCCAGATATCATATTTCATTTCCAGGACTGTTAAGTCCCCTCTAGCTTGAGTTTTTTGTTGGATCACATTTATTTCTCATGATGCTGACATAGTTCAGGCCAGCTATAATATGCAATGTCTCACAGTCTGTATGTTTTGAAATTAGATCGGGCTCAGGTTTCAAACTTTTAATAACAACTCTACTTAAAAGTGTTATATTCTTCCTCCTTTTGCATCAAATAAAAAGAGATTTCGTTCTGATTTGTATCATTACCAATGATGAAGTAAGATCGCTTGGTTAAGGCAAAATTGACTTTCTTCTTTATGTAGACCCTATGACGGCTAATGCATTGCTTCTTTGTGTTCTGTTCTCTGAGTCCTTCTACCTGGATGTCACTTACTGGCACACACTAAGCTTGGTTCCTGAATAAGTGGGTGACTGTGATTCATCTGAGACTGTCATCCTTCTAAAGGCCACTGGTACAGCTAGTACTCTCCCTCATACCACCCTGGTCTCATATCCCTTAGTTAGTCACATGTCTTCTCTTTGCTTATGTATGGAGACACATGCTCAAGCCTATCAAGTGTAATTTTTGGTGAATTATGAAAACAAATTTTATTGGAAATTTTTGATGAGCCAGCCACAGATTTGTTTCTGAGTACTTCTCCCATAGTACTGAGGATGTCAATCAAAGACCAAGTCCATTATTTTTTCAGGACAGGCTTGATCAGTGAGATTATTTCTGTTTTGTTTCTATCCCATGAAAGGACCTGGCTGCTTTTCTGAAATCTTAATATTAGACCTGGAATTCATGGACCCTTACCAGTTTGGCTATAATAACATGCAGGACAATCATGTTCACGAGACTCCCTTCCCTGCCAATTAGAAGAGAAACACAAAGCTTCTGTCTCTGATGCATGGCCATATAAACTACAGATGGAAGTATTTTTTCCTGGACATTTATTTAATCATTTTCAACAAAATTTTTACTTGTCTCTTATACTATTCTACAGGCAAAGTAGGTTTTATTTCCTTTCTTCCAAGTAGAAAATTATTCCTTGTTGGGAGCAGTGAGACCCCAGATGCTGAATTTCTTGTAATCCCCTGATCGGAGTGCCTACAGCTGCTCTGAGCACGAGACCTTCAGGAGTTCCTGATGGCAGGAGAGTGGTTTCTGGTGGGTTTGGCTGGGGTGTGGCTATCTTTATATACTCTGCCCCTGAACGCAATAAAAGGGGCATTCTTGGGGCATTCAAGGATGATCCGTGTCACTGTCTCTCTGTCTGTGTGTGTCTTTGTATTTTAACCTCCAGCCCCTTGCCCGAAGCTCACGAACTGGGTGCCAGCGCACACAGCGCAGACACGGAAGCACGGTGTGTGCCATTTCCTACCTTTCTCTACAGAGTCTTATGCCATGTATCTCAGAGTTATTGAAATTAATTTTATCCAGTATAAATATTGATGTCCTTAAGTAATCCTAAAGTGTTTATCTTGCTATATTCTCTTGCAAGGACTTTTTAAACATAACTAAAGAGCAATAGCATTTGGTATTTCTTCTTGGCTCTCGTTAGTTCTTTAGCCTTAAATACCCTAAGGATTCAACTGTCTAAGCACAAAAGAGTTTCCTAATTTCAAAAGATATTCTCAAGTGAGAATGTTTTCTATGGCAGACTCAAACTGTAATGCAATAGTGATGAAGAGATCAAGAGTTATAAACGCGTACAATAGGAAAATATGACGCTGTCACTTTGTAGCAGATCGAAACACTGGCCAGTAGACTCCATACTTGCAAGACTCTCCTGCTCCATGAGATAAGATTACCAATAACAGCATGTGTAACTAGGGCCTCTCCCCATATCTTCTTGTGGTTTCTAACACAATGGGACTAACTAAAGAGCAAATTACAGCCTAGGTTCTGACGTTAGAGGCTTAATTCAAAAAACCCTAAAACAACAGAAGCCAACAATGCAGAGAAGAATTGAGAATGTAAGCTCCACGAAATCTTTTAGCCAAATGCTGTTCTCTGCTGCTGTCACATGAGACCCTTGACTTGCATAAGAACAGTTGGTTCTCACTCTTTACATGCAGGGAAGCTCATTTTCCTCCAACTTTCGCTCTCACGAGAGTCTCGTGTTTACTATGCATAGCTTCCCCAGCTAAATGTAGCTGTAATTTTATTTCTTAAGTAGTCTTTTTCGTTACTGACTGGGCAGTCACCCAAATGATTTTTTAATCAATTGCTATGTTTCTACACACAGTATACAATGGGCTCCTTCACAACTTATTTATAGTGTCTATTAATTTTTTTCAGATTTTAACCAACAGTTTGCCGTCTACCTATAAACCAATACTTGTCTGGACTTTCCCAGTTTTTGTTTCACCGCCATCATTAGACACAAGAGCAAGAAGTGAGTTTGCTCACACCATAGTTAAGGACCAAGATTCTGCAATAAAATTATTTAACTTCAAATCCCTACTCTAACTTGGTCACCTTGGCCAGTTCATGAGCTGTCTCCACCCTCAGTTTCTTCATCTTTTCTATGTCTATCCATTTTATACTATGATGGATTCCATAAAGACATCTCAGAAACCGTAATCTTTGTATGACAACATTTACATCACACACTCCTTCTCAACCCCACCTTTCTCCCTATTATTCTTTTTTCCCCCAGACAATTTGCTTACTTTCATGTCATATGTATTTGTGCATGTGATATATGTGTGTGTGTGTGTGTGTGTGTGTGTGTACATATGTGTAACTAATTTTATGCTTTATACAAAACCTAGGCTCCATCAGTAAAAGAAAGCCTAAGATATTTGTCTTCCTTGTCTGGCTTATCACACTTACCATGATGAATTTCCCTTCATATCCATGTCCCTACACGTGACATAATTTTGTTCTTCTTTGCAGCTGAAGAAACTGTAGTGTGCATATATACTCCAGTTTATCTGTCCATCTGCTGAGGCACACTAAGGCTGATGTCATAAGTCTGTTGTTAGAAATAACGCTACAAAAAAAGATACGTGTGAAGCTCTCCCTGTGTTGTGTTGACATAGAGCCCTTTGTGTACAAACCCAAACCGTTCATAGCTGCAACATGTGGTATATTTACTTTTCAGTTCTTGAAGAAGCTGCATAAGACTACCCATAATAGTTCAACTAATTTACATCCCCACCAGCAGTGTGCCAAGATTCCCTTTCTTTGGATCGTCACTGGGGCATCTTGATGTCTGTTTTCTTGACCGTCATTCTGACTTGGAATTTCAATGTAACTTTAATTTTCACTCCCCTGATAGCTAAGCACATTGAACAATTTTTACTTATATCTATTGTTTTCCATCTTTTGAAAACTATTAATCTTGTTTTCTCATTTGTTGGTTCAATTATTTAATTTTTGTGGTATTTGGGTTTTTATTTTACTTTATTTTATTTTTTAGTTCTTTAAATATTCTGGATTAATCCTAAATCCAATGGATAGCTATCAATAATTTTCTCATTTTGTAAACTATTTTTTATTCCATTGTTTATTTTGCTATACGGAAGCTTATTTTATTTAAAGAATTTTTTTTATTTTACATACCAACCCCAGTTCTGTCTCCCTCCCCTTCTTCCTCCCTCACCCTGTCCTTCCCTCCATTCCCCCCCATCCACTCTTCAGAGGGAGCAGGTTCTCCCTTAAGAAGTCAACAAAATCTGGTATACCAAGTTGAGGCAGGACCAAGCCCCTCCTCTCCCCTGCGTCAAAGCTGAGGAAGGTGTCCTACCATAGGGAATGGGCTCCATAAACCTAGTTCATGCACCCAGTTTAAGTCTTAGTCCCACTGCTAGGGTCCCCACAAACATATCAAGCCACATAACTGTCACCCACATTCAGAGGGCCTAATTTGGTCCCATATAGGTGCTCCAGCTGTCATTCCAGAGTCTGTGAGCTCCTACTAGCTCGGGCAAGCTGTCTCTGTGGTTTTCTTTATCATGATCTTGTCCTCCATTTGTTCATATGTCCTCCCTCTCTTGAACTGAACTACAGGAACTCAGCCCAGTGCTTGGCTGTGGATCACTATGCCAAAGCTTTTTAACTTCATACAATCTCATTTGTCGATTTTTATTTGACCCCAAACCTGTCTAAGCCATTTTCAGAAAGTCTTTGTCCATGCCTGTATCACGAGTCTTTCCCTCTAACAGTTTCAGAGAGTCAGGTCCTGTGTTACAGTCTTGATTCATTTTGAAATGATTTTTGTGTGAGATAAACAATAATTTTATTTTCTCCATTGGGTATCTGATTGAGCAACCAAGAGTATTACCTATAAACAGAAAGGAATAGGAAGGCCAAAGTCTTAATTACTCACTGATAACTATGATATCTCTAAACTTGACCAAACATAAGCAAAAATAAAGGACTTCCATTCAGGTCCCATACGTTCTATTTAAGAAAGATAAACGAAACCCATGGTTGCTAAAGGATTGAGTGCTATCACCTCAATGGGTTTAGATTTTCCTTGCTCCTTTTCCTTTGTATCATTGCATAACCATCTTCTGTAAAATACCTCATGTACACTTCAGCTTTGCTGATTAGTCTCATATAATCAATGGGCAAGCATGAAACGAGAAAGTGTGTGTGTGTGTGTGTGTGTGTGTGTGTGTGTGTGAGAGAGAGAGAGAGAGAGAGAATGAATGATTGAATGAATGCAAGCTTTAGAATTTATTTATAATTCATAAGGTTCTCAAAATGTAATTGGCTGTATACCTTTTCCCTTCTTCCCACTAATCCTTTGTGTAACTTAAGTAGTTCTGTTTCCTCTATGAGCCTTACTATTACCAGCTCAAAATCTCTGGGTAGTTTGCATGCTCCTCAATGCAGGAGGCACCATGAGCATCAAGGTGATGCCTCCTATGATCCTAACTGTGTTGCATCCTCATTCATGCTCCTGCATGCATTGTATTATCTTAGGACATCCTGCACCACAGATCTCCAGCAAATGAATACTTCTTTAAAGCCAAAGCATGCTAGTTCTTTGTCAAAAGCCATCCCTCTGTGTTCTATTTAACTGGGCTTTTTGTTATGTAGCTTCCAGCACAGCTCTCAGTGACCTCCACGCTCAGATATCTGCTTCACTGTACAGCTTCTTTTCCTTCGGTACAGCTGGACCTAGTGAGTCAATTCAAAAGGACAAAAAGAAAACAAAAATGATACAGTGTCATGTGTTTTTAAAAGATTCATAGGATCTCCTGAGTAAGTTGGGAATGTGGGAGGATGGAAGGAGAGGGGTGATGAAGAAAAGGGAGTGGGGGAAAATGTATACCTCAATTTAAAACAATACAGTATAAAAATTTTTAAAGAGATGATTCCCTATATGATCATTTCTTGCTATTTCTGATAAAAACCAGCTGAGAAGTGTTTTGTGGACAGGATTCTTTTGACAAACCACTAAAAAGGCACAAGAAAAGCACTGACTTCTCAATTCACTAGGGTATGAGGAACTGAGTCCCATAGAAACCCATGTGAATGAACTCAGGAGCTCAAGCACCCCCCCCCAAGTCAAGTCTTTTGGTAAAACTATAGGTACAGCTAATAGCATGGTTGTAATCTGATGAAATGCCTTGAGAAAGATGCATCAAAATACATCAAGTCAATATCCCTGGCCCATACCATCTTAAAGATGGCCTGTTGCTTTATGCTATGAATTTTGGGGATGTTACACACTACAGCAATTAATAGTTAACATAGTCTCCATACACACAGCTCTCCTACACATCTGACTTTCTCATTCACATTATTGTTAACCCCTTAAAAGACAGAGATTCTAAATTAGTTCTTCTCTTCTAGGGTCTTGCATCCACTTGAACATGTTAGGTTCATGACAGTAACAATGATTCAAAAGCTTCTTGTAGTAAATAACTTATCAAAATCTGTAAGAGCAAACATTTATTGAGTCTTTGCCTTGCAAGGCAATGTTTGCCCTGCTTTGTAAAAACTATTCAAGCTAATTCTAACACTTTTGCATCCTAGAATGAACCTGAACCACAAAGACTAAAGTAATTTGTGTAAGGTCAACAGTTGATGGAGCCTGACAATGAATACAGTGGTCTATGCAAAGATCTCATTCTGACCACATTAATATTATATTCAACTGCTGTGCAGTGCATATTTTCCCTTAATTTACACACATTTACTAGTAGGCTGCTTTTAAAAGGAAAATGAGTAATAAATATCAGATAAAAACCAGCATCACACATTGTTTTGCTGGATGACTTTGTTTTATTCCTTCTGAGCCATGGAGACTTGCACATTGGCACCAGAGGAATTCTCTGAGTCTTCCCTCAGGATCCATTATCATCTGTGATGATGTGAAACAGAAACCATCAGTCCACAGAGACCCTCTCAATTCCCCATGCTGTCTGGGTAAAAACTACAGAAAGGCACATTTTCAAGAGCCTTTATTACTGCCAATTTTTGTTGCCATTTTAAACCTATTATTTTAAATGAGCTCACTCAGGGAAAAAAAAAAGTGTGTTATCTCCTTGAAATAAGATCTGTTAATACACAGCAATCTCACTGAATCACAGTAACAGTGGAACCTGGTGTGGTGCTAATCACAAATCAAGATTGTTCCGGGGTTGGAGAGATGTCATAAGCTTTAACAGACCCAGTGATGTGAGCAGCAGGGCCTCTTGTCCTTAATCCTTGACCAGCATTCCTGGGAGATTAAATGTTAACACAGAATACTGTTATGCTTTCCTTGTTTGGTATTTGAGCTCGTCTCACAAAGGAAAATTGGGTGTTTGATCAGACAACATGTGTGAAATTTTTATGAGCTTGGCTTATCAAATAATAGAGTCAACTGTTAAAATTAAAGAGGAATAATAAGCGAGTAATTAAAATCCATGCATGGGGTTGGCAAGATGGCTACATAGATAAGAGCACTGACTGCTCTTCAAAGGGTTGCAGGTTTGATTCCAGTCACGCATGTGACAGCTCAAACCCCTCTGAAGCTCCAGTTCCATGGGTTCTAATATCCCCTTCTGACCTCCTTAGGCACTAGATATACTTGGTACTCAGATTCACATGCAGCCAAACACTCAACTATGTAAGAAAAAAGATGAACTGAAAAGAGAAGGCCCAAGTGTGTTACAGACCAGAGTTGATCCACCTTGTTTCCTCTCCAGAAAGACAGCCAGTGAACAAAGCTTTTCAGCTGGAAAGGCAAGCTGAGGTGATTGAATAGAGATACAGAGTAGGTGAGCAAATGGGAGAACCGATTACCGAGGAGAGAACCCAAATTTTCATTGTCCAGAATCTGCCCTTCAGAAATGACTTCTAGGGTCATGGAATAGTCTTTACTTTTTATGAATAATTTATTTAACCCTCTGATTCTCATTAGTGTCCTTCATATGGTTTTAACATGTGGCTTTAGAAAATTAAAAGGAGATTGCCACAAGCCAGTTGCTGCCATTGCATTGGTTGACTGTGGCACCATACATCAGTTGGTCATTTGTTTCTTAAGTTCTACAGTGTAGCTAATAATCACAGTAAGCAGAGAAATGGTTGGACCTTTGTTATCTTAGTGGTGTAAGAGAGTTTGCAGAAGCCTGCCATGCTAGGTCAGGGTGACTTAGGGCACTGTGGCCTCATGCTTCATGTTTCCCAGGAGAGAAAGGATTATGTAACCTTGTTCTTATGATGCTTCCCGTCCTTTCTCAAATCACAAGAAGAAAGCAATATAAAAAATCCTGCCAGGTTTCCAATCATTTCTAGCACAGGGCGTTCATAACACCTTAAATTAAGATCGTGTTAGTAACCAGAATTTATTTTGTTTTTT
>NC_022027.1:27923090-27925696 GCF_000317375.1 Microtus ochrogaster
AAAAAAAATGATAGCAAAGGCAAAAAGACAGGTGCTGAAAAGATGGCTCCATAGTTAAGTGCACTGATTGCTCTTGTGGAAGACCCTAATGGGGTTCCCAGCACCCAAGAGGCAGCTCAAAACCTTCTGTGACTTCAGTTCCAGGGAAACTAAGCTGCCTTCTGACCGCCTCCATAGGTACCACACACACACACACACACACACACACACACACACACACACACACACTGCACTTAGAAACAATACATATGAAATGAAATAATAAACCTTTTTTTAATTGTAACAAAAACGTCAGAAGCCTTTGGATATGTGACATGTCTACATACACAATCCTGGAAGTAACTTCATCTTGCAGACAAGGCATCTAGTCTACAGATGCAGTGGGGATGCTAGAAGATTGCCCCGATCCCACGGAATGTGGGATCATAACTGAAATTACTATCTCAAAGATGCTAGAATCGAAATCGTAAGTTAGGTTGTGAAAAAAAAATTTTACTTTTAAACCATTTGATTCCTGTGAGTAATTACTAAAAACTGGTCTGACAATATTGTATGTTGTCATTTAATATATTCAGGACAGTGATCAATATGGGAAAAGCACAGGTGGCTGTTTTGTAAGAATTTTGTCTAGAATTTCCCTTGAATCTGAGCTATGTTGTTGAAAATCAGAAAACTGACAAATTTCTCTGAGCTTCCTGCCAGGCCTATCATTTTAGCTCATTTGTGCTGCTATTGTGGAATACCTCAGGCTCGGGTACTGAGGTACTGAAGTCTAAAGAACTGAAATTTGGTTCATGATTCTGGAAGCTGGGAAAATCAAGACCCAAGACCAGAATCTAGGAAGGGCATTTTTGTGACTTCATCCCTCACAGTAAGGAAATGTAAACGGAGAGAGGAAGGGCGGATGTGACGTGTTGGTCATACCCACATTCGTTTTTATCATCTTAACAACTTGTTATTAATTCTTAAATTTTTCATACAATATATTTTGCTCATATTCGTTCTCTTCTCCCACCTTCTCCTAGATACTTGCCACTCCCTCCCTATCCACCCAACTTCATGCTCTTTCTCAAAAAAAAAAAAAAAAGGAAAGAAAAGAAAAGAAAAGAAAAAAGGAAACCTCATCAAAACAACAACAACAAAGTACATAAAAAAGTAAGAGGTTGCCTGGAGGTGGTGGCGCACGCCTTTAATCCCAGCACTTGGGAGGCAGAGGCAGGTGGATTTCTGTGACTTCGAGACCAGCCTGGTCTACAAGAGCTAGTTCCAGGACAGGCTCCAAAACCACAGAGAAACCCTGTCTTGAAAACCAAAAAAAAAAAAAAAAAAAGAGGTCCACTTTCTGTTGGCCAATTACTGGTGAGCATAGGACCTGCCCTGGAGAATAGTTGATATGCCCAGGGTTACTCCTTTTGATAAAACTAATTTTTCTTTCTACCAGTAGCTGTAAAATGCAAATATCTTTTTGGTTAAGGGGTGGTATTTTATGACTACTTCCCCTTCTCCCTGCTGTGATTTAATTTGGCTTGATGTTGAGAAGGTCTTCTGTGTGGCATAAAACAGTATCCATATGTGTATCAGGCCTGTTTTATCCAAGTCGGTTTGTTTCCTTGAAGTCATCCACTGCGTCCAGCTCTGACAGTCTTTCTTCCTCCACTTCTCCATAGATCCCTGAACTTTTAGGGGAGGGGTTTGATCATGCATCCGTTTAGAACTGATCGCTCCAGAGTCTCTTAGTTTCTGCGCATTGTCCAGTTGGGGTCTTTATGTTAGTTACCATTTACTGCAAGAAGTTTCTCCAATGAGAGTGGAGTAATATCTGCTTTGTGGGAATTAGCAATACCTCATAAAGAGTTATCTTATTTCTGTACTCATTTAGCAGAATAATAGTAGTAGGTTTTCCCTCTGGGACCCCTGTGGTTCATTTAGAATACCAATAGAGGTTAGGTAGCTAGCAAGGGACCAGCAGGAAGAAAAAGACTTCTCAAGGAAGAGAAGGTAGAATACAGGGCTATAAAAGGGTGAAGGGAAAACTAGAATAGGAGGATTAAATAGGAAGGCAGGTGAGATGTCAGGACAAAGCGATAAACATGAAGAGGAATGACTCATGAACACTAAAATCACATGAAATCCATTATAGAAACTTCCTAAAATACATACAGAGAAATTCTTTTAGTGGAAATGACATGCATTGAGCGAGACATCCTTTCCTGCAAGTCCATTCTTATGAAAAGGGAATTGATCTCTGCAGGGCACAGAGCCCTCACAGCAATAAGAACTCAATAATCTCTCTACAAGGCTACAATGGCAGCTACATTTTAACATGACTTCAGAAAACTCACATACTCAACTAATAATAATAGCTCTCAGAACTATTTGTTTTACTAGTTCTTATACACAAATTGAATTGATGGCATGTCAAACTTAGATTCCTACTTGACGACTCTCAGTATGACACATGTACTCTATAACCTCGTGTTTGCAAAGACTGGGAAAATTAAAAGTACTTCACACAGAAAATGTATATTAGGGACTCACTTTCTCTTTACCTAAAAATGCAAATGATATATATATATATATATATATATATATATATATATATTTAT
>NC_022027.1:27925796-27927785 GCF_000317375.1 Microtus ochrogaster
TATATTTATGTGTATACATAGAAATATGATCTAAATAAAATTATGTGACCTAAGAATTTGAAGTTGAGGTCTTCTAACGAGGAATCAAGCTGGAATTGACCTGGAAGCCTCCTTACTTAGGACTAGCTTTTATGGAATCATAAGTTGCTATTACGCTGACAAGGGAGAGGAGCAATTGGTAATCATACAAAGCTAAAGGCCTGTGAAGTCCACCAGTGACTATACCGCAAGCAGTCCACACTTACACCATAGTGGCACCTTTGTATTGTGGGTAATCAGCAGCTGTCTAATTGGACTTAAGGCCAAAAGAAGGAACTTTTTGCCTCTTACTGTAAACTTAACCAGCTACTCACGGATGGAGAGTTCTAAACCCCAGCAGAGAACCAGTTCCCTTTCGTTCTTGTGAACCAATACAATATAATTGTACTCTAATAATTATCCTTATACCCAGAAGTAAGTGTAGCTCCTACCCCTTGTGAAAAAGCTTTTTTGTTTCTTTTTACAACAGATGGAGTCTATTTCAGGGATCCACATCTACAGAGAATAAATGACGGTGGCATTCCCAATGCCAACTGATCTATCTGCAACACAAGTCACACCAAAGGCTCAGAGAAAAAAATCAGAATGGGGTCAGAAAGATGCTAAGAGCCAGAGGCCCAGAGTCTTGGAGTCTGCAAAGGGGTTTCAACAGATAAGAACACTTGATGTTCTTGCTAAGGACTCAGGTTCTGTTCCCAGAACCAACTTTGGACAGCTCACAACTGCCTGAAACTCCAGCTTCAGTGAAGCTGATGCCTTATTCTGTACCTTATTCGCACCTGCTCCGATGGCATTCCTTCATACAGACACATCCACATAGGCATAAATTAAAATAAACAAAAATGTTTAATATAAAACAGACAGGATCACTGTCAACTGACAATCACATAGGAAGCAAAAACAATTTTTCACATTTTGAAGAGGAATTAATCAGGAAATCCAATACGCCCAAACATGAAGCTAAAGCCAGCTTTACAAATTTTACTTGGTTTTATATTTTGTGGTCAGAGTTGAGATTTATAAATCAAGGCAAAGTTTACTTACAAGCTTACCACTTCTGTTCTTTTTTCCCTTATTTTGCCATGCTGGGAATTGCCTGGCTTTCTGACATAGTGCTATGCCCCTCCAAACTTTCTAACTTTTTGTTTGAAACACCCTTTCACCAAGATTCTCAGGTTGGATTTGAACTCACTATTATAGTCTAGACAAGCTTCTAACTCATGATCCACCTGCCTTGGCTTCCAGAGTAGCTAAGGAACACAGGTCTGTACTGCTAAAACTGGTTTGACCTTTGATCTTCTTGACTCACATGCAGGTCATGTGGTACAACTGCTTCTTCGAGAATTAGTATCTTTGTCATAACTACATGAGGGTGTTCACAAGCAATGGATTCACCATTGCTCACTTACATCAGTAACTGCACAGCAAAGCAGTTTTCAGATTTAACTTACAAGAAGTGCACATATTAGTAAATTTAAGGAGTGTAAAGGAGTCCAGAGAGTATTATTGTGTGGACCACAGCTTTGAACAAAACTTTCCTTGCATAACAAAGGCACATACTTGCAGTTATTTTTCCTTACATTGTTGCTCCTAACCAGAACAAACCATTGATAACTCAGAAGGAAAATGAAGGGATGGTGTATAGGAAACATTATTATTTGTGAGCATCTCAGATGGCCAACAGAGTAAAAGACCACACCTGACAGGCAAGTGTTCTACAGCTGACTATATTCACTCCAAGTGTTTTTAAAGATATATAATAAAAGCAAACACACATGTTAACATATCGCAAATGCACATCTCTAAAGCATAAAAACAAGAAGCAAAAACAGATAAATTTAAAAATATGTTCAGTAGGTATTCTAGCTTGCTTCTTCACTGCTGTGATAAAACACTGACCAGATGCAACTTGGGAGCAGGTTTTTTTTTGTTTGTTTGTTTGTTTTTTTT
>NC_022027.1:27927885-27932834 GCF_000317375.1 Microtus ochrogaster
AAAAAAAAAAAATCAAAGCATCTTGTACTAGTTGGAGTAGTCTCAGGGCACAGGCTTACAGTTTAGAATTATGAACTAGACCATGTCAGAACACGCATTTTAAAAAGATTGCCACCTTAATTTTATGCACTTTTTAAAGGAGAAACACTTGAAAGAAGAATATACTGAAGAATATACTGCAGTTTTGTCTTCAGTTTTTTGAGTCAAATGAACATTTGATAATAAAAATTAAGAAGCTATACTCAAAGGAAAGTTGTGGTTAGAAATATTCATCTCAGTTTTTCTACCTCCACCTAGGAACTGGGAGCCACCATCTGGGAAATACTTATAAGATTGTTTCTCATAGTTTAGAAAGCCAATTACTGTTAGGGGAGTCAAACCCCAGAATTTCACTGACTTACATTACTTAGATACAAAAATATTCAGCTAACAATGAGTTCACAGTGAAGAATTCAATTGTGTACCATTTTTTTTGGTGCCTTTAAGGATTTCTGAGTCAAATAATCTTAGGAAGCAGCATGATATCCAGGCAGCATAGTCTCTGAAATCTTTTTTTTTTTTTTTTTTTTTTTTTTTTTTTTTTTTTTTTTTTTTTTTTTTTTTTTTTTTTTGGCCTTATAGACTGTTATCCATCATCAAGGCGAGCCAAACGCAAAAAACCCAGGCAAGAGCCTGAAGGAAAAATCAATGGAGTAATGCTGCCTACTGACTTGCTTCCAGACCCAAGTTCTTATACATCCCTTACCTACCTACCTAGGGCTGGTACCCACCCAAAATGGACAGAAGCCTTCCTACATCAGCTAGCAATCAAGAATATGCCCCATATACATGTGGACAGGCAACGCTGATGAAAGGAATTCTTCAGTGAGGTTCCCCCTTCTGATGTGAGTCGTTAGCATCTAAAATTAACTATAACAGTTTTAGTTTAAGTTTTCTATTTTACTGAGAAATAATTTCGGTGCCCAGCGATTACCCACAAATTAACCCAGTTTAATCTTAATTTGGATACTAATTTTGACATCACGAGAAACATTCTCAAGCTGATATATTACAAAAGCAAGTTAATAAAATAAAGGTATCAGCATAATGGTCCAATTTACTTGAAAATAATTGCATTTCACAATCTCAAATATGTCATGTTAAAATTAGCATATTTGATCCATAAATCTGTGTAAATCAAGGAAAACCGGTATAGGAACATGTATTTCATATTAAATTGATACTCACAAATAAAAAATACAGATGTTTCATGTTAGATTAACTTTTAATTATGCGCATTAATTAGCTAAAGATTTATGTTAAGTGAACTTGCATCTTTAAAATAGCTCTGCTGTCTTCTATAAGAAATGATTTTTAAGTTGAAAGAAAACTAAGAAATTCTAGAATTTTTTCTTATTTTTGGAAATCTTAGAAATATGTGATTAATGTATTTATTTGTTTATGTAAACTAATCAAAACCAAGTCCCTTTGTGCCAAGAGGCCTTGTGATCTAATTTATTAATACTCTCATGTAACAGGAGGCAAAGGCTTTTCTGAACTACAGAAAACACCAAAGTGCTCATAAATTCAGATCTACACTTTGCCACAGGTCAGGTGTAAACACAAAAGCATGAGAATTCATTGCCCAGATGTCAAATGGCTGCTCTCCACTCCAAGGGACATAATTGTCTTGCATCCAAAACAGTAAACTACACAAAACAAAGAAGACTAACACAGCAGCCTCTGTCGTCGCTCACTCAGCAGAGTATAGAATTCTGCTCCTGTGATCCATTAGCCTATTTACGTAAGTCATTAAATGGTCAGACCATAAAACCAAATTCCCAATCTGTGCTAACATTAATAAATATCTTAGTGACTGTATGCAAACCAGAAACAAAAACAAAACAAACACTGGTGCAGGAGAGTGACAAAGCCAATGATGTCATAATCTATTGCTCCTTGAATTTTTTTCTAGAAGCAATAAAAGGCATAACTGGTCTTGTGTGTCCCATGAGATACACGTTTATTATTTTTTATTGAGAATACTGAACATGGATACGATATGCTTTAGCCAAACCCACCCCTATTCCTTCACCTCCAATTCTTGTTTTATCTTCCCCGGCTACTTTTCTCTCCCAACCATTGAGTCCATGTAGTACTTCCTGTTGGCACATAGATGAAGACCATTCACTGTCCACTGAAGCAGGACCACATTCCTGAAGAAAACTGATTCTGCCTTTCCTAACAGTCATCAGTTGCTGATAGCTAGTCAGATAGGAGTGATATGTCCTGATCCTCTTCTCCTTCCATACTGGAATGAGACACACATTCTGACAATGTGTCTAATCGGGATCTATTAGGATAGGATATGATATATATTATCATATATATATTATATAGGATGTGATTGGGGCACCTCACAAACTGTTATGACACATAAATTATTGAAAACGTGGGACAAAAATTTTAGAGATCCCAATAATTAGTGAGAAAATAAGATATTATATCCAGTTCAGGTGCCCAAGATGTAGATTTTCTTTGTTTTTTATTTGTTTTATTCATTTTACATACTAGCTACAATTTCCCCTCCCATCCCTCCACCCTCTCCCCCAGCCTCTCCCAAACCCGCAACCTCACCTCTATCCTCTCCCCAAAAAGGTATGGCCTCCTATGGGGAGTCTAGAAAGCCTGGTATGTTCAGTTGAGGCAGGACCAAGCCCCTCTCCCATTCATCAAGGCTAATCAAGGCATCCCACCACAGGGAATATGCTCCAAAACGCCAGCTCATGCACCAGGGATAGATCCTGGTCCCACTTCCTGGGGCCTCTCAGACAGACCAAGCTATGCAACTGTATCCAACACGCAGAGGGCCTTGTTCGGTCCCATGCAGGCTCTATAGCTGTCTGTCTAGAGCTCCTGAGTTCCCATGAGCTTGGTTCAGTTTTCTGTAGATTTCCTCATCTTGATATTGACTCCCCTCCCCCCCTCCTGCCACCCAGCTCATATTATCACTACTCCCTCTCTTCAGTTGGACTCCTGGAGCTCGTTCTGGTGCTTGGCTGTGGATCACTGCACCTGCTTCCGGCAGTTATTGGACAAAGGTTCTATGATGGCAGGGTATTCACCATTCTGATTACAGGGAAGGCCAGTTCAGGGACTCTCTCCACTATTGCTAGGAGTCTCAGCTGGGGTCATCCTTGTGGGTTCCTGGGATTTTCCCTAACCAGGTTTCTCCCTAACCCTATTATGGTTCTCTCTATCATTGCTTTCCCTTTTCATTGCTTTTCCCCTCCGTCCCTCCCGGAGCTCAAGTATCCGGTTCCTTCATGGAGATGTAGATTTTCTGAAAAGCATAGCACATTAAAAGAAGGGATAAATAAAGGCAATGCCAGGCGCGGCTCACGGGGCATCAAGTAACTGCAGCTGTGGGTTTGCTTACAGGTAAGTCTTTCTTAGCATCTTATTTTCTACAACATGCAAGACTGCAGAACAGCTCAAAAGCAATGAAAGATCAGTTAATCCTGAATGCTGGACAGGTATCAGAAATGTTTCCAATTCACTTCAAAATCTTGTACAATTCTCTTTGAATGGACAGGTTAGAAAGGCAAAGGCAAGGGGGGAGGGGTACGTACTTTAAAACTAGGTCCAGGCCTTCAAGGCAGAACAGGACCCAGCACAAAAGGACGGCTCCTGGCCACCACTCCCTGCCTCTGACTCTACACAGCCTTCTTTCTGACCCAGCAATAATGGCCCCACAAAGAAAAAGGCTGATGTGTAAAGTGCCCACCACAGTCCCTCGGCACATAACTTTCGATCTGCAGGACTCAAGGTAGCATTTATGCTTCTTTACAAAAGGAATTAATTTATTTGTAGAAAATTTGAGTGTAAGCTTCAAGAAATGATTTAAGAGGAGGGCAGTATCCACGTATACTCCCTTCAAAAATATTTTTCATTTACATAAATGATAGTTCTGTTTTTTAATATCCTTCATCATAATATTATTGATACTTAATTGATAGTAAACTGATAAAATATCTCCAAATATTTAAATATACTGTCAAATACATTAAAATAAATTATCAAAGTATCACTATGAATTATTTGGATAGTGTGCTATGTTCACAAGTAAAGTTGGCTAATTCTCCTGAATGCTATATCTTATCTAAATTGAGTTGGCAGTCTTACAATGACATTAATGTAAGCACAATTCAAGCGAATTCTTCGCCTTGGAAATTATCCAAATGCCAGTAATCTGTGTTTGTTTATTTACTTCAAGATGGATTTTTAGTAAGAAATTTAATCAGAGTGACAAATATGGGTTCTTACCATAAATTTGCTTTCCAAACAACATTGACATAATTTTTTAATGCAGACAGCACATTGGTCTTTTTCTGTCTTCTTCTGAGAAATCATGATTTCAGTATTCCCTTAAGTTCCTGTTGATTCTATTAAGCCTACACATCAATTCTGAGGCAGACACTGGGCAAACCTTGGTAAATGAATCATTATGAAGTCATTTGCCTTATGATACTTGCCATCTATTCAAATAGCAGTCACATCCGACAACAAGTAGTCAGACTAAGGCATGCGTGACTGCAAACGGCCATGAGAAACGTGAGAGAAGGCACAAGCTTTCCAAACACCAGCACCCAGTTAAGGGAACAGAGTTCTTGACGGATGGAATGCCACTCAGAAAATTAGAGTCGGTACCATTATTAAATGTCAGTTAGTATAAATGCATGTAAGAGAGAGATAAAGTTTGCTTTCTGTGCATTGTAGCTGGTCTGAGATAGGAAACAGCAAGGCAACCCTGCCCAGTTTGAAATGACATTTACCATGAGAGTGTGAGTGGGGGGTTATTCAAGAACTTTCCTGTCGATATGAGGACATGTAATTTGAAGTGATAAAGATATTAAAGCATATTAGCATGTGCCTCTATTTATTTTTTTAGGATAAAAGGATAATAAAAA
>NC_022027.1:27933024-27975653 GCF_000317375.1 Microtus ochrogaster
AAAGGAAAGGAAAGGAAAGGGAGACAAGATGGGGTGAGAAAAGCAATCAACAGAGAAAGGGAGGAAAAATCAGAAATCATTGCAGCTCCATCTTCATTTGTCTCAACCTATATCCTCCCCTCCCCCCCTCCTCCCTTCCTTCCTTTTTCTCCCCTCCCCTCCCTCCACAGTGTAACATGTCCATCATCTTTTATGTGACTACCTATGGCTTCTTAGGGCATAGATGCTAGGGGTTTGTTTTTACCAAAACTTTACATCAATGCTGCTTTTTATAAACATCCTTTCTAGTTTGGTATCTTACTTGTTTATTTTCCCACACACTATGTAAGGTTCAACTATTGAGAATCTAAATCTATTTGTTCATTTTGACTATTACAAAGTAATCCATCGTATACACACAAGAGTTGTGCAACCATTTACCCTAGCCCTAAAGCAGGTGTTTACCGGCTATTGTTTATTACATGATGAATATCTTTGAGATCTAGAGAGAGAGAGTTCTGAGGTTAAGAGGACATGCTACTTCTTCAGAGGACGAGAGTTCATTTCCCAGCACCCACCTTTGAAACCACTGGGAACTCCAGTTCCAAGAAAGCCAACATCTTCTTCTGACCTTCATGAGCACTCAGTTTCCATATTCACGCACACACAAACACACTTTAAAAGAGAAAAGAAACAGTTCTCAGTTCTGTGCACGCTAGTAAGCAAGTAACTGTAAATAAAGTGTTCAGGTCAAGACATAACCACTGCATGAAGACTTCTGTCAAAATGCTTATCATAACAAAAGGCTCCATTTATTTTCTCCTTACCGTTGTATGACATCTAAATTCCCTATGGGAATATAAACATCCATTATCATCATACAATAATTTGATGGCTGTAAAATAGTCTTTAATTTGTTTAATTTATAATTTCTTCATTATAGAAATGAATGTTACACCTAATTTTAAAATAGTATTTGATGATATATCTGACCCCTACAGATTTTACTCACTTAAAATTGGCTTTATAAAGTTAATAAAGGAGCTAATTTTATTTTGTATCTCATAAAAGATGCTGATTCAAAAAATTTGTGTTTAACAAGAACAAATAAAAGATACATGAGGGGTGAGGACTTGGTGGGAGAAGGACAGGAGATTCACTGGGAGTACAGGGGAATAATTTAGCAAGCAATAAAGTTTCATATCATTAGATAATAATCTTATTTGTGATTTTTGGTACTGTAGAGATATGCCAAAATGCACAAAAGTCATATTTAAGATATCATTTGCTCATCTTTTAAATTGATAATTTGAAAATACTGTGGCCTCTTCCAAACATTGTGATCCTGGCATCATGAGGGTAATGTTTGTGACAATAGAACTCAAAGGAGAGAGAACCGTAAATCTTTTTCCTGCGTGTGTAAGATGCCCACAGACAAGAGGGAGGAACAGGTCGAAATTTACTCCAAGGCTCATACTTGTTATGCCACCTCCTAATTTCAGGATTTCTCCCATTGTTGTTTATTTAATGGAAACAATAACGTGCTAAATTTTACACATGTATTTTACATGTGTATGCTTTCCTTCCTTGTATATATATGTTTGTTCTGTTCTCTGCCTCTACAGCACATCTGTCTAGATAAGGCAGTATCTTAAATGCTTGGTGACTTGTGTATCATATATCCCCCCTAGTGAATACTATTTTGGGATGATTGATCACTTTTAAGCAAACGTGTCAGGTCTTGGTTTTGGGAGAGAAAACAGTACAAGGCAACATCACAGTTTTACACATTATCCCAAAATTAACAGCCCTGGACAAAGACTCACTTATTTTCCTTGCCTCTTATTTTTGAGTCCTTTTGAAAATTATCCTAGGAATGTATTAATATATCATTATTGCTATCTCAGCCACGGCATCTGCTTGAAGCAAACATTTTCTTTAGATTTCACTGTCACTTTTACTTTAATATCTAGGTGTAGATGAACATGATAAAGCAGTCCCACACTAGCTCAGAATTGAGTATAATAAAGGGTCCTTTATTTAGGGGTACACTCACAGATCAACAGTCCTCTGCATTAGCAGGGAACAGGAACCAAATCTAGCAGGAGAGAGAGAGAGAGAGAGAGAGAGAGAGAGAGAGAGAGAGAGAGAGAGAGAGAGAGAACTTTTCTACATCTTGTTTTTATGGTACACCAAGACCACACCCACAGTTGTCCAGGATCTCAAAAGCCATTGGCTAAAGAAGTTCCCACAGCATCTAGGTCCCTTCCCATTGTTCAGTGGCTTACTGCTGCAGTATTTACTCATAACATGTCTTCGTGGAAACTGAAAGGATAGAAAGAAAGTGCTCTGATTGATCATTTCTGTTTCCTGATGCATAGTTTAGCAAAGTGGTTACCAGTTAATATTAAACATTATAGAAATAATTATAAACTTTATAGAGTTCACAGCTATATGATTATAATGATATGATTCAGGAAAAATTTTGGCCAGATACCCACGGTAACACATGACTAGAGTTGGCACAGCCCTTGGCATGAGCCTGTTTAATCACTATTGCTCTATTAGCATTTCTCTGCACACCCTACCCCTACATTGATTTGTGAACTGCTTTTCATATTTCAAAATGGTCCATGAATCACTCTGGCCCAACAGAATTGAATAATAATGATCCCATTTAAACAACATTTAGAATATAGATAATTATCTGGAAATGACTGCCTGGGATTGCACAGAGAGGAGAGTCATTAGCATCCAACACCAAGTCTACAAAACAGAGGGAGACAAGTGGAGCCTGGAATCAAGAAGTTAAAAACTAATTGTTTGAGATAAAGATCCAATTTCATTATTCTACTTATGCATAGCCAGTCTTCCAGGCACCGGTTTTGAAGAAGTCATCCTTTGAAGACTGTATTCTTAGTCCTGTGTCAAAATCAATTGACTCCACACTTGTGGGTTCAGTTCCGGAATCTTAGTGGGTCTGTTTATAGCATAGTATGGTAGGATACTCTCTTCACCTTGCAGTACAATCTGTAATCAAGACCTCAATACCTTCCAGTTTGTTGCTTTTGTTCATACTGTTTTGGCAAATGGCAGTTTAGTGTTCAATATGAAAAAGGACTTTTTTTTCTCTTAGTAATATTAAATAATATGTTGTTCTGTTTTGATATCGATAAGAAAATTAATACCATGGGCTTTCACCAGGAAAAAAAATTAATGAATAAAAGATAAGTACTGGGGGTGACAGATATGTTAATTAGTTTGATTTAATCATTACACACTGAACTCATACATCACAACATCACTTTGTATCCTGCAAACATATACAGCTGTAATTGATAAATTTATCATTTAAAAATAAAAATTAGCTCCTCCAAAACCTCCAATATGGTTGCTATAGACTTACTCTTAAACCTTCTGCTACCTGTCCACCTCAGTCTCTCCTCCCATGCCACCTTCTTCCCTTGAAACTCTGCCTCTGTGTGTGGACCCAGGATCCAGGTTTCCCTAGCTCTTACCTACAACCCATTTCAGCCTTTTTTTCTAGCATCTCCACTCTGTGTCACTTCCTGTGGACTCCTAGAGTATCAGGTACCCCACAGCCAACACACTTGGCTTGGAATCAGAGACCCCACAAATGCCATACTTTCTGGGATCCAGCAGGAACCACAGCAACCAAAGAACAGAACAGCCACCAGATGTCAACACCAGAAAATCACTTTTAACACTCTGATTCTATATCCCTAGGTCCCAGAGCAAAAACATGCACGTATCCAACGAATACAAAGTCTTCAGAAGCCAGCAATGCTATTGTAGGAGGCCCTGGGAAAAGGAATTTAGCTGAAGCATAAAATAAGAGCTTCAAGACACCAGTTATGAGGTGGTCACCGATCTTAAGGAGGATATGAATAAAGACCAAAATAAAAACTGTGAAAACCAAAATAGTTGAGTAAAATAATGAAAATAATTTAGGGCATGAAAGTAGAATTTAACCATGAAATAGAATTACTAAAGAAAGCACAACTGAACAAAAACTGGACCTGAAAACTGAGGTTATCAAACAAAAACCTGAGCGTTAAGACTCCCCAGCAGATTAAAAGACATGGAAGAGAGAATTTGAAGACAAAGTAGAAGTAATGGACAGAGAGCTCAGTAAAAGAAAATGGTAAATTAAAAAAAAAAATCAGGGCACAAAATATCCAGAACATCTGGGATACTATAAAAAAGACCAAATCTCTTAATAATAGGGATAGCAAAGTCAGAAGAAACCCAAGTCAAAGTGCAGAAATATTTTTAACAAAATCATAGAAGAAAAGTCCCCTAAATGAAAAAGGGAGATATAGAACACCAAATAGACAGGATCAGAAAATAAACTTCCCACAACATATAATATCCAAAATACCAAATGTACAGAACAACAAAAAAAAAGATAATAAAAGTTGTTAAGGAAAAAAGACCAAGTCCCATCTAAAGACAGGGCCACTAAAATAATACCTGATGTTTCACTGGAGACTCTGAACTGAAGCAACTGGGTGGATGTTCTACAAATAGAGACCACAGATACTAGCCATACTACTATACTTAGCAAAACTATCAGTCACCATCTAAAGAGAAAGAAAAACATTTCACAATTAAAAACAAGTTCTGTCCACTATATAGCTTTGCAGAAGGCACATGAAGGAAAACTTCAGTCTGAAGAGAAGGTTAAGTACACTAAAGAGACACATGGAATAAATAATCCCAGAGCAGTAAATAAAAAGCCTTAAGGAAAACCAGCACCACAATAACAAGATAACAGATATTGAAAAGGAGTGCTCATTAATAACTCTTAATGTCACTGTTGGTTTTAATTCTCCAATAAAAAGACACAAACTAAAGACTGGAATAGAAAACAATGCCCACCTTTCTGCTGTATCCAAGAAATATAGCTCACAATCAAGGATCTCAGGATGCTAACTGGCACAGCCACTGTGAAAATCAGTGTGTGCATGTTCCTCAAAATGCTGAAAATTGGTCTACCACAAAATCCAGTTATACCCCCTTGGAAATATATCCAAAAGACTACATCTTACTACAAATATACTTGCTTGTTCATATCTGTTGATCCCCATTCATAACATTCAAGAATTAGAAACATCCAAATTATCTATCAACTAATAAATAGATAATAATGTGGTACATTTACACAATGAAATATTATTCAGCTGAAATTTTCAGATAAATAACAGCTAGAAACTACCATACTGATTGAAATGATAAAAACCCAAATAGATAAAATATCATATGTTTTCTCTTAAATGTCAATGTTGTTATTTTTAAGAATTAGATATGTATGATTAAATCAGAATAACCACAGGGGTTAGATAATTAGTAAGGGATAGGTGGGGTGGATATTGAAGAAAGAGGAAAGAGTATGTAGTGGACGGGGGTATAATTGTCCAAAAAGGGAAATAGAACAGTGTTATAAAGAGATAAAGGGGAAACTAGGAGAATTGATGAGGAGGGAGAAGGACAGGGCAAAGGAAGAACTTTTTGAAAAACTATATGGAAACCTGCTACAGTAGAAACTTCCTAAAATATGCACATATATGAAAGGGATCTAAATGGAGTAACCACGTAATGGGGGAGAGAATACAACAACTGGACATCTCCTGCCATCAAGTAAAATCCCAGGGCCATAAATGGCTTCATTCTTGCTGAATTATTGGCTAAAAGGGTCCCAAAGATGCTATACACACCCAAATAGTACAGGTTTTGCCATGACTCATGATTGCTCTCCACAACCTGATTCAAGGCCCTTTTGTTGATAACAACACTCCTGCCATTAAACATAGAGAAGTTGAGCCTGTGACCAGCTAGATACTTCACCCCTACTGACAAGTGTCCGTGGTTCTAGAAGGTACTTTGGACACTACAAGAGGAGAAAAGTAATCATCAATATCACCCAGATGTCAACCCTGAAACCTACAACAGAGACATGCCTACAAGACATACTGGTGTAATAGTGGCACAAATATTAAAGGAGTAACCAACCAGTTTTTGCTTGGATCTATAGCCCATTCTATGAGATAGAACTCATACATAGCACTGCTAATGTCTAAAAACATGAGATTAGAAAAGGCCATGGACTCTCAGGGAAAACCTACTACTCTTATTCTGCTGACAGAACTTAGCAATTAAATAACTCAAGTGACCTACTGTTGTCAGAATAGTACCTTACTCAACCCTCATCAGAGAAGTGTCTTCTTTCTGTAGAGTGTACTTCTCACAGAGACTGACACCTGGGCAATGTGCAGAGAGTGAGAGACTTCCAATTACTCAGTTCTAAATTGAGAGTATTTATCAAATCCCCTCCCTCAAGACTCATGAATCTATGTAAAAGAGGACAAAAGAATCCATGAATCAAAGGTGGTAGATGACTCCAAGAAAACAGTTGCTACCAGACACAACAATATGGTACAAATATGAACTCAAAGAGACTGTTAGCAGCACACACAAGACCTGCACAAGTTCAGAACGATCAAAAGCCTATTAAAGAAACAAGAAAATGAGCATAAAATCCCACTAGCCAAGAAGCTGTTTGATATTAATACCTGTTAGGAAAATGAAAATTAGTTTTCTTCAATGGAATGTCACTGGGTATCTCTCCAGGGCTAGCCCCATGCCTAGGAGTAATCGACCAACAGAAAAGGAGACTTTATGGGGTATTTTGTTTGATTATTTTGTATATGCTTTTATTTCTTTCTTCTTTGTTTTTGTTTGGTTGCTTTTTGTTCTGTTTTATTTTATTACCTTTGTTTTATCATTTATTATCTCATTGGTTTAGGTTTAGTTTTTGTTTGTTTTGATCTTTGGTTTTTTTGGCTTTTGTTTTGTTTTATGGGAGAGGCAGAAGGTGAGAGAAAGAGGAAAAGCATGAAGTTCCAAGCATAAGGACGTGGGAACGATCTAGGAGGAGATGAGGGAGGGGAAATAATATAATCAAACCATATTATATGTAAAAATTTAACATAAAAAATAAAGAATTAACAAAATAAGATTAAAATTAGGAAAATAGCTATTAAACCAACAAAGATGTTATGTTTTGTTATTTGAGAACCTATAAGACAGGTAGGAACCAGCTCAAGATAAAAAGCAAGTAAACATCTGGAACCTTAGCCTGGTCCCCATTGGAAACTTGCTTTCTTTATCATAAAAAAATGGACTATAGGCCAAAGTATTCCCACACCTAGGAAGTGCTTCTCTACAAATCTAGTGAAAACTAGTGAAGATACAAATGACAAAGTCAAGAAAGAAGTATTACTGAAGAAAAGCCTAAGTCAGCCCAGTAACTTCTCTTGTTCCAAGTTTAATTCAAAATCACTAACTTTGAAAAGAACTAAACTAAAAAATGCAGTGATCAGCTTCCCAGTGGTTTGCTGGAGGAAATACTTCTGATACGTGGGTTATGATAACAGTTGCTGAGGTAACGTTGCAAAAAACCTTGAAGGCTATGTTTGCTAAAAAACAGAAGCCAAAGGCCCATTGATTTTTTATTAAAGCCTATAAAGATCTGATGGATAATAAAAACAGGACAACAGGAGGGAAGGAGAGAGATAGCTCAGTCATTAAAATGCTTACTAAGCAAACATGACAACCTGCTGCCAAAATTCAACTAAAAAAGCTTGGCATGAAGGTATGTGCTTATAATCCCAGCATTAGCAAAAGGGGGACAAGTTGATCTCTAGGGTTTGCTGGCTGGTTATCAGGCAGCCATCCTGTCCTGCTGGGGATACTCCAGGCCAAATGCAAAACCCTGTCTCCAAAGAAGTAAGCTAGACAGCATCTGAGAAATAACATTCTAGACTTGACTTCTGGAATTTATACACAATGCCTACATTTGCACACATACCAAATACGTGTGCACCCAACAAATTTATACACATAAGCACTCACAGGTATACCCACACAAATGCACACTCATGAACAAACACACACACACACACACACATACACACACACATGAAATAAGGCTTGTAGTCTCTACCTTCATATTGTGTCTTACCCCTCTGTCACTTCAATCTTTGGGTCATACTATACTAAGCTCTGCATATAGCTGTCAATCATTTCAGAAATAGTTATCTAAAACTATAATGCAAGACTAGCTTGGCCTATTGCTCACAGAAGCAAATACGTATGTGTTCTGCTCTATCCTTGTATTTCCCACCGAATTCCAGTATTGAAAGTCCTTCGGCCCTATCACAGGTCTGGATGCAATATGATAATGCCAGTTACAAATCATTAGTTGCCAAAAGGAGTTGATCACTTATTTTCCACCAAACAAGGCCTGGAGGCTTGTGCACAGGAAGGAAAACATCGTTCAAAATTGTGCCATGATCTATGAACAACTACCAAATTCTAGCCCATTGTAGAAAAAAACATTAAAAGTCTAAGAGTTCCCTTGTTAAGTGAACACAAAGTTCACGTCTGATTGGCTCAAGCTGAGATTCAATAAAGAAAACTCATCTGTCTTTTTCAAAATATGTGGCCATCTCTTTTTTCTATTGTTACTGTGCCCTAAGACTCCATCATATATAAGACCTCATTGATTGTTGGGGGAGGCTGCTCAGTTCATTTCCCAGCCACCCTGACTCGAAATAACCACACAGAAACCGTATTAATTAAAACACTTCTTGGTCTATTAGCTCTAACTTCTTATTGGCTAGCTCTTACATCTTAAATTAAGCAATTTCTATTATTTTGTGTATCACCACATGGCTGTGGCTTACCAGCAAGGTTCTGGTGCATCTGTTTCTGGCAGCAGCTACATGGTTTCTCAATGATTCTGCCTACTCTCTATATATCTGTCTCTTCCAGCCTGGCTATATTCTGCTCAGCCATTGGCCCAAAGCAACCATATACAGTAAAAGCAACACATATACAAGAGGACTTCCCACACCAGTTGACAGTGGGTTTTTTTAGGCAAAACAAAATATGACAGCATTAGATATATTTTAACCTTGATACCCATACTTACATATTTCTGATTTCTGGTAGGTCCTCTTTTTTTAATGTTCATTATTAATCAGATAGTAAATGCCCCAAATTGCTGATGACTAATGCTAAAATTATGAATGCTAAAATTTTGGCAAGATTAGAATTTTAAGCTTATTTCCCTGATGTAGTAGAAATTTTACTGGGCCAAATGTTCTCTCCTTAGATGCATCTGGAGAGGACACTGCTCTTGAGTCCAGCTTGCCTGAATCTCCATATTACCACTTACAGACTCTGAACTTGGAGGATTTCTACATCAGGTGTCAGGTTCCTTAGTTGGATTTGGGGTGGAGGTAGATGACAATGGGATAGCAAGACTAATAGAAGTAGGAAACTAAATACTTCACTATGGCAGTCAGAGCACTGTCTTTCCCTAGGATGTCATGTCCCAATCCTCTGAACCTGAGTGTATATTACGTGATACAGTGATGAGCCCAACAGAAGCATAGGAGTCCTTACAGAGCAAAACAGAGTACCAGAGACTGAGGAGACATGAGAAGAGAGGTGGAATTGGAGATAATGTGTTTTAAAGATGGAAAAAAAAAGGCTACACGGGCCAAGAAATACAAATGGTTTCAAAAAAATGTAAAGAGCAAGGAAATCAATTCTCCCCCAAACCCCCAGATTGAACAGTCATTGCTTCGATTTCAAGACTTCTAAAAAGATTTAAAATGTATTATGTCCATGTGTGCTTGTATGTGTTTGGGAGAGATGACATGGTGTGCATGTGTGTGTGTGTGTGTGTGTGTGTGTGTGTGTGTGTGTGTGTGTGTGTTTGTGACAAACTAGTGCCACAGTGCATGTGTGGAGATCGGAGGACAACGTTGGGGAGTTGATTCTCTCTTTCCACCACAAGTTCCAGGGATTTGTGTTGTTTTAAGCCACTAACTGTATGACGCTTTGTCATGGTAGCAATAAAATCCAGCCTACAATGCTCAGTGCCTGCCATATGATACTACCTAAGTCACACTGACCCCATAAGGCTAGAAGATAAGAGTGGGTTAAACCTACGGTCTTCTATTGTGTGAGTTGAATATCTTCCCCAGTTTGCTGAAGCTTCCCAAAGGATTTGCATGTTTTCTTCATCTCCAGCATTGAAGCATAGGTCTGCTCTCAATGAATTGGCTTAGTCAAGAACAACTGTCTTAGTAGGAAACAGTTGCAGGACCCAGTTCCAGAAATGATGTCACAATGTGTAATTTAGACCCAACAACAAGAATGAAGTACTCATGCAGACTTTAGTGTAAAGTGTATGTGTTCCCAGGCACACATTTGGTGTTCATTGAGCTTGGGTTAGGTGAACATAGAAAAATATATAACACAGTAAGACAAAAATCTTAAAATTTGATGCCAGATAACAGTTATTCATAAATATTTGGGGTTTGTTATTTTGGTTTTCTTTTTCAACCATTGCAACACTTGGTTCCTACATGCAAATTGCTCTTAAATTTCACACAGTAGGGCATCTCTTTTTGTTTCCTTATCAGTTATGCCTCATGCCCATGGGATTTTTATCTTCACATACCAATGGGTTTGCTACATAGGCTAGCATCCCTAGCACCCAGACAAAGTTAGAGCAGACAATATGGAAGTGCACATTCTTAAAAAAAAAAAAAAGATAATGTCTTTTATTAGTCATGTCATAGGCTAGTCTATTGTCTTCTTACATCAGTTTCTTTGGGTGATACATCTCATAAGGATTCAATATGTATCTGAAAGGCCAAGCGGACCATATGTCCTTCTGCAAAAACCAGCAAATGGGACAGATAGCAATCTCATCACCGCTCCTTACGAACAGTCTCACAGTCCTATGTCCCTGGATTTTAAGTTACTTATGAGCCAATAGTCCCAGGATAGCGTATAGTCTGCATTAGGAACCACGCCAGCCTCAGACATTAGAGGTACTTTGCAGTTCCAGTGGTGCCTAAGGTTGATGCCTGTGCAGCTTCAACCTTAATGAATAGAAACTACAGCATCAGAATCCGTGCTCTGGGAGCACAGCACAGCCACTGCAGTTTCTGACCTAACCTTCAAAATGTCAATAAATTAGATTATAATGTAAGCTCTTCTAAATGTCTTTGAAAGAACAGATGAATGTTCTTCTATCATGAAGCCACCTCTGGGAAATTTGTCTTTAGAAGAATGAATAGTTAATGTTTTGGCCTATAGCTGGTTCTTCCCCGTTGTTCATTGCTTCACTATCTGCTAATCACAGTATTTTCAGACACAGAGGATGAATACCTTCAGTGTCGAGCATTAAAAACAGCATTTAAAAAAAAAACAATTAAACTTCTGAAGCCCTTAATCAATCCAGCTTTGTAATCTTTGATACCTTCCATTCCATGATCATCCAGAGAGAGTACACTCTCACGAGGGTGGGAATTAACTGTACTGGTGGTTCACTGCTGCCGGCCATCATATTAGACAAGAGGACACATGGAAACACAGGGAGCAATTATTCTTACAGATGTTCACTGGTGCTTCTCACCCAAAGACAGAAGAACCAAATAGTTCTGCCTAGGGACATCTCTCTTTTTATTGATGCTCTTGGAGATTTCTGCTGAGCAATTATTTTCCCCGTGCCAATTGCTCGTGCACTTAGCTCACTTAGCCGTAAGTATTATGACATCTTGAAATGCCAAACTCTTAGTATCAAAGTCCAACTCTCTGTTGTATGCATCTGTCCAGACTAAAACCTATATGAGTGAGCTCCTGCTTAAGATCCTTGTTTGAGTCCCAATATTCTTTCTCTTCTCAAAGACCCTGATGAGTATCTGTGGACCACAATGGTATTTCTGTGCCTTTCCTCCAACTACCACTAAATAATTTGGGGAGGCTTTCTGCACAAGTTGGGCTTGTAAAATTCTTCTCAGAGTTTTAGATTTAGAAGACAGGCATGCCAAAATGGAGGTGGTTTTTGCATCAGGCAACTCCAGAAGCTACACTTCCACGGGTTCATAGGTTGCTTCCCTGGCTGAATTTATAAATCATTTCTCTCTTGTATCACAACAGAATATTTGAGGGGAAGAGGCCAAGGAACCCATGCAATAAGAGTAGAAAGCACACTGAATATGGGTCAAACCTCAGAACATTATGTGGACTCTGGAATAAAACTACTATAAGAATATTTTTGTATAACACCTTGGAAAATGTAACTAAATTTGAAACACCATTGTACTGTTATCTAATGTTAAAGTAAATCTAAATTAAATTGGCTCATATCCTGGGTAAGAAGGCTCCAAAGGCATCAGATGAACTTTCACCTTCCTAAGGAGAACCAAAGAGAATTAGCAAAGAACTGGGGTTTAGCCAGCAATGTCTTTTAGAAAGCACCTGTAGGTCTATGGCCATACCACCCTGAACGTGCCTGATCTCATCTGATCTCAGAAGCTAAGCAGTGTCGGGCCTGGTTAGTACGTGGATGGGAGAAAGCACCCGTAGTCCTACAGCAGCTCACTTTGCAATTCCCTAATATACACTCTGAAGTATATGTGCTTAAAATAGATGACATTTGTGTGGAGGAAGTGATTTTACACAAATACAGTAGTTTTCATTAGTACCTTTTATGTTGAGGTTGCCTATAATAATTCATTTTGTTTAAGGTTTCTCAGAGGAAACATATTTCATATGTCTATAGTTTATAAAAAGTATGTGTCATGGGCACCTAGGGAACTGGCATGGGACCTACTTATGCCCTCTGCATCTGGGTGACAGTGTGTAGCTTGGTCTTTTGAGTGTCCCCTAACAGTGGGACCAGTACCTGTCCCTGATGTATGAGTTGGCTTTTTGGAAGCTATTCCCTATGGTGGGATGCCTTTTTCAGTCTTGACGCAGGGAAGTTTGGTCCTGTATCAACTTATATGCCATGCTTTGTTGATTCCCAAAGGAGATCCAGATCCCCATCTGAATGGGGAAGGAGGAGAAGTGGATGGGGAAAGAAGGAGGTGGGGGAAGGGAACAGGAGGAGAGAAGAGAGGGAAAACTGTGTTGAGTGTGCAAATTAAAGAAAAAATGAAAACCATGTGTCACAGTGAAGTTTTGATCAATAATGACCTCCACATGGTATTGTAGTCCCCTAATAACATAATAAGATAGAAACCTTCTATTGCCTGGTGGTAACATTGTATTTACGTCATAACCCACCATTACAATTCTATACTTGTTATGGAAATGCAGGTATAAACAAATCTACTCTGGATAGTCATTAAAATTGTAGTCATTAAATGTCTGTGCTCTTTTTTATGGATTTACAATATTATCCATCATTATTTTAGAAGAAACTCCTTTAATTCATAAATGTAAGTTTATTATAAAACAGAATACAATGTTATATTGCTGGCAATTTCATACATTTTGTATTTCTCACTCTCTCAGCTACACCAAAAGGCTAACCCAAGTGATGAATCTATACCAACCAGCTTTGTGGAACCACGCTCTATAATGTTTATCCATCACAAATAATAACTTCTCAGTTAACGTCCATGTTGCTAAATGAGGCACCCTATATGTTACATATGCATATATGTAAATAATAATATATAATGTTGGTATACATATCAATGTTTTATATTATAATAAATTATAAGCTGAGATAAATATGTATCCAGTATCTTATTGTAGTATATATAGTGTAGATGTGTGCATACTGAATATTGTATTATATATATCCAGAACTTCTTCATCTATAGAACTGAACAATAGGAAACAATATAAATGCCTATCAATGGACGATTAGAAAAATAAATTATGTCGTTCCCCTACAAATGCATGCATCATAGGAAAGTTTTTTGGCCTGGTTTGGTTTGGTTTGTTTTTTTGTAAGAATGCATACTATTTACTGATGCAGAAATATTGTGGTTTGGACTGCTATGGAAGAACCTCCCTCCATAAAACAATTTGTTGTTCCTTTTGCATAGATTTTTTCAAATGTAATAATTTTCAGTTGTTTACTTTCCATTGCTGTGATACAGATTATAATAACCATGAGTTATAAAGCAGCTTAGAGAGGCGAGGGTTTATTTGGCTTGCACATCCCAAATCCCAGTTTGTCATTTGAGGGAATCCAAGACAGGTTCTCAAATAGCGCTGGAATGTGGAGTCAAGAAGTGAAGCAGAGAAGATGGGAAGAAATCAACTTACTAACCTGCTCCTCAAGACTTCCTCAGCTTGCTTTTTTATACCACCCAAAACCACCTGCACAGCAGTGACACCACCCACAGTGAGCTGGGCCCTCCCACATCAATTGTTAATCAAGAAAATGTCCCACAGACTTGCCCACAAGTCAATCAAATGAAGTCATTTTCTTGATTGAGATTCTCTCTTCCCAAATGCCCCTCGCTTGTGCCAAGTTAACAAAAAACACTATGCAAAACATTCCTCCTAATGCTTATAAAAGAAAAGAAACATATAGTTAAATATGTGGTTTTTGAGTTATTTAAATTATCCTTACACTTTGTAGTCAACTGTGTTTTTAAGGAAGTATTTTTCAATTCTAAAGTGATATTAACAGATTATGAAGAGTAGAGTAGCCATTTGAATTTCAGCTACACTCAACCTCTACATTCCAGAAAAACAGTACAAGAGAAAATGCAAGGGTGATGGAAGTTCAGGTAGGCCAGCTAGAGTCAGGATCCTAGAACCTCCCAGTAATTTGCTACGGTCAATGGAGCAAGTGTGGTGTAAGCTCAGACTCCAGGACAGTGCTTCCTCACTCAGTCCACAGAGCCTGTTGAGTGTAAATGGGTCCGAGTATGAGAAATGAATCTAACATAGTGGGGGCTGTGAGCCACCATAAGAGGTTTATTTCATTGCTGCTGTTGTATTGGGTGGCATGGGGGAGAAAAGGATGGTATCTAGTGCATAGTAAAGCTTCCTATTACTCATAAGTTCTGCAGATACTGATGCAGACACTGTTAAAGACGCTGGAGAATATGGGAGGTGGTATGAGAAATAACAGCTATAATAAGAACTTTTATATGCGGAACATCTGTTAAGCACAGAACACCGAGAGAATAATTATGCACACATTAAATCATTTTGTCCACACAGTACTCATAGGTAGTAGGTGTGTTGGTTTATGAGAGCATTAAGTCTAATGGAGCTAATTTAGCCAACCCAAGCTCACACCAATAGTGAGTATAAAAATAAGAGTCAATCCAAACTACAAAGTTCTTGACAACTTTACTGTGATATCTTGACTTTCAGCTATTGTATATGGTGAACTAATTATATTAATAATGGACATAATAGAATACTAGAAAACTAAATTCAACAGTATGCTAAAAGAATCCTTCACCAGGAACAAGGGATATTTATTTCTGGAATGAAAAAAATGTTGAACATACATAAATCTAGCTGTAGAATAGACCCTTAACAGGATTAAGGACAAAATCCATTTGATCATCACAAAAGGTGCAGGAAAATTCAATACATTTCATAACAAAGATTGTCAAAAAAGGGAATTTACCTCACTATAACAAAATCTAGGTATGGAAAACTCAGAGCCTCCTAATCAATATGAAGAGGTCAAAGCCAAAGAATCATATTTCTGAAATCAAGTTATAATACAACTTTATAATAAAAAAAAGCTGAAAGGTGCCATTAAAAACAAACATAAATGAATAGACCAGACCACCCAGACTTATCTACAGTCAGCTGACACCTAGAACAAGAAAGGGAAAAGAGAGTCTCTTCAACAAATTGTGTTTTAAATACTGTGCAACCACATTCAAAAGCTATTCCAGCACATTTGGAATCCATCTTACATCACACACAAAATCAACCAAATATCAGTCAAAAAATAAAAAGTGAAATTCTCGCAGGAAACGAGGGGAAATCTTGGCACCAGGCTTGGGGATAACTTTGTAGCCATAAAACAAAAATCCCAGAGAGCAAAAGCAAAATCAGACATTTCAGATTAAAACAAGCTGACAATTGTTTTACAGTAAGGAAAATAATCAGTTTATAATGGGAGAAAATGCTTTCAATCTACATATTTCATAAATGGTAAATACCCAAAGTATACAAGGAAAAATGCTAACAAAAATATAAACAGCTGTGCTGTAAAATGTACAAAGGACACAGATTTTAAAAAAAAATGTCAGAGTAAAAAGGTATGTGCAAAAGTTCTCAACAATTTTAGGATTATAAGTCAAAACTTCAATGAGGTAGCATAGCAGCCCTATAGTAAAGTCTGTAATGAAGATCTGAGTCTTTTAACAGAAGGTTAAACTCAGTGTTTCAGTACAGGGATTTTTATATTAAATTAAATATGCATAAGGAATACATCCTAATGTTTTCTTTTGTTCCTCTATTGTCTTTGGGTGGTTTTGGAATCACCCAAAGGGGTGTATACCTCATAAAATGTATTCTGGGGTGTGTACTCTTCTCATATTTTTTTATTTTTTAAAAAAGAAAGCAAACTATCTGTTTTCATTATACATACCCAATCCAAGTTCCTCTCCCTCCTCTTCTCCCATTTCCTCCACATACTCCCCCCTCATCCACTCCTCAGTTAGGGTAAGGCACATTGCTTTGTGAAAGGTGCAAGGTCCTCCCTACCATATCTAGGTTGAGCAAAGTATCCATCCAAAGATTACAGGTTCCCAAGAAGCCAGTACAAACAGCAGGGATAAATCCTGGTGCCACTGCCAGTGGCCCCTCAAACTACCCAGCCATGCAACTGTCAACCACATTCAGGGGGACTAGTTTAGTCCTATGCTTGTTCCTTCCCAGTCTGGCTGGTGTTGGTGAGTTCCCATTAGCTCATGTAGACTGTTTCAGTAGGTGAACCCATCATGGTCTTGACCACTTTGCTCATCTTCTCATGCCTCCCACTCCTTAACTGGACTTTGGGAGCTCAGTCCAATACGCTAATGCGGGTCTCTACCTCTGTTTCCATCGGTTGCTGAATGAAGGTTCTATGGTGATATTTAAGATAATCAAGATATCTCTTTCCTTGCTCTCATCTCTGTCCTTCCTCTATGTTGACTATCCCATTCCCTCAAGTTCTCCTAGCCATTCCCCTTCTTCCCTCCTCTTCGCCTTCTACCCTACCATTTTTTCCTTCAGTTAATGCCAGCAGTCTCTTTGTGTCTTGGTCTAATCCTTCCAGTGGCTGTCTGAGTCCTTGGGAATTGTTCTCTGTCTGCTCTATACTGCCAATGTCTGTGTCTCAGGGAGCCACTGAGGTCTCTCTTAGCCTGCTCTCTTGGTCTTTTCTCCTGGTTCACTCTCTTGACCACTCTGTGCAGTCACAGCTTGTGCTTTAGAGTTTTTAGAGTTCCTCTCTTGGTCCTCTGCCTTGGTTTTTTCAGCAGGAAACTCTCCTGCTGGCTGTCTATATAAGCTGAGGCAGGTAGGGGAGGGGCCGGGGTTTTGCCCCACTATGGAGGGCCTAGAGAGTGGGGTGTTCTGTTGGGTGGCTGGTCACTCAGATCTTGGTCCTTTAAGCAGTGTTTCAGAGGTCCACCAAGGTTGCAGGAGGATAGGCGAGCTCTTCTCATTTTTGGTAGAAATTGAGATTTAGTACAGCTGTCTCTTTGAGTACTTGAGAAATCCACCGACGAAGTCATCTGGCCTGGGTTCCTTTCTGTTAAAGTTTTTGATTACTGATTTAACCTCTAAGTCATCAGATGTTCACATATTTTATTTCTTCTAGAAGGTACAGCTCTCTAGAATTTTATCCAGTTCTAGCTTTACTCGGCTTATTTACTCTGCTATGTAATTATTTATGGTAGTCTCTTAGGAACTTCTAAACAGTCTGCCATCTGGTAAACATGGTTTGAGGCTAGGAAGCTTAGAAATAAAATTTCACCACTAATTTTTTTTTTTAATTTACACTTGTTTGTTGTTAGGTCTCTGTGTGTCCATGAAAGGTCCCCACTTATGCCATGTCTTTCTTTTTTTCTCACCCTGTAGGATTACAACCACCGCAGCATGCATGATGGATCTTCGAAGGTACCCTCTGGATGAGCAAAACTGCACCCTGGAGATTGAAAGTTGTGAGTTACTTGCATAGGGGATGAGAAAGAGGGACGTTTGGCTTGACACAATTAAAGTTAACCTTTCTTTGAGCTAATTGGCACTAGGATATTTTTAGCTATCAGCTTTTCAAGTCTTCACAATCAGTGGAATTTTCCTTATATTGGTGGCCATAGGATCATTTCAGTGGCATTATCTTTTGGATATTAAGGAAAGCCCACTTACTGTAATTCATAAATTTATAAACTCATGCTTTTTTCATCTTCCTTCATAACCTTTTTAAGCTTCATTAGGGAAAAAAAATAAGAAGATGTTTCCTTACCTTTTAACCTGGAAGACTGAATGGTCGTTTAGAAATACACTGTGGTGCAGTGTTATGTGGATGGTGTGTTTTCTACTATTGAAAAATATACAACAATAAATGACACCTCAGTGGGCTTATGCTTTAGGTCAGATCTTTCATGTTTTTCCCGTCTGTGGGCTGATTTGGGTCTGTGCTCTAAGGCTGTTTTTCACTGACTGTTGTACTAACGAGATGAACACTTTCATCACTAAGATCCAACCTGACAAGCTACTCTTGAGTCATTGTTTCTCAGCCATCAACCTCCAGGCCCTTGAGTCCATTCACTGTGAAAATGCTCTTTATTTGTTTTGAGAGTTGCAAAAAGATGCAGGAGTTAACTCTGTAACGTACTGAAACGTGAAAAGTCAGCAGGTGTGTATTTTGGGAGCTAAAGTACTTTCTAGAGCTAAATGTCAAGAAGGAAAGGGAAATGAAAACCTTCTAGCCGTATTATTGAAAAATAAATGTGTTTCTCTACTGCACTGTTAAGCAGCTACATAAACTTACTAGTCTTGTTGTACATAAATAAAACTGATCCTACAGAGACAATAAATTTAGATATAGCCATCAACCTACTACCAATGAAATAAATAAGAAAATTCAGAAATGCTCTTCAATTATTTTTTTTATTTTAAAGGTCATAAAGAACATGGTAAATATTAAAGGGTATTATTTACTAAAGAGTTAGCAGTGACTTGATTTAAATGACAAAATTGGAAACATAACCATGATCGTTAATTAATGACTGATAATAGTTTATAAATAAAACAGAGCTTTTGTTCAGCAGATAAATCATTATGTTTGAAATTGGAGTAGAAAAAGACTGGCAGCTGATGGGCTGATGATGATGATGATAATGGGTTACCGTTCACCTTTGGCTATTTGCCCATTGATTTTGTGATTTTCTTAAACATTAGCTTCCTTTGGAAAGTAATCTAAAACTGTCTTAACATTCTAAGGTCCTTGGTTTTCATTGTTCGGTTAAAGGGCAATAAATTTTGGAAAGTATTTTAAACAATTCCGTACTAAGAATTACCAGCATATTCTCCCCAAATTCACATTTTTACAATGTACAATGAGTTTTCGTACAATTTCATAGTGTGTTGTGGATTGACATTTTTCTTAAGATGACAAATTTCTTTATGTATGCAACCTTTCAATCCACTCATCACACTATTTAATGACCAAAACAAAGCATAAAGCAGATATTAAATATTGCCTTGAAAAGCTCTATGGAGGCAGAAACATAATAGAAATTAAAAACCAAATAAGAACTACCAACCCATTGCCTTCTATGTGTTAAACTAACAACAAAGTAGCATGTGACATCATGTGATAAACGCCTTGTGACCACCTCTGAGAGATACAGTATCTTGGATACTAAGATAACCAAAGGCAAGAATTACAATTAGATGGGATGGATGGGGATCCAAGCCCAGTTATGTTTCCAAGCCCTGTTCTACTCCCACAGACCTCTGCAATCAACAGACGAGGAAGGGGGCAGAGGCTCCATGACTAGTGTTGCAACAGCTCTCTGCAGGGCCAGGAATCCTATATTAGGCAAAACAGGTCTAGATCTCCCAATATCATCTGTGCTACAGGTGCTACAGGTCAGAACCGATCCTAGAAGCTGAAGTAGAATTCAGCTCCTAAATCACGTGCCTAATATTTACAGTTGAAAGGGAGGGTATTTTGTAGATTCAGCAAACCAAGCAGGCCCTGATTCCTTAGGGGAGAAAAATATGCGTATGTACTAACTTACCCAGAAGTCTTGGTATTACTTAGCTCAACAGTGTGTTTAAAATACTTTTCATCTTAGTAATTGACCAACCGATGTAATGAAATGTAATCTTAAGAATGAAATTTTAAGAATAAAAAAACCATTATGTGGTGCAGAAAAATATACCAAAAATAACTGAGCCAACATTTACTTGCTGGCACTTACTTGCTTTGCTTTTTTTTTCCTAGACAAATACAAAATAAACTGGTTATTCCTTCATATTTTTTAACACTCCATAACTAAATGTATGATTTATGAAACAGATTATCCTCAACTGACATTGTATTGGACTACAGCTCAGCTTTAATGGATCTAATATCGGTTAGATTATGAGGATAAAATAGACATTACTCAAAACAAGACTGAGCCAATCAAACTTTTCTGTGACCAACTGAGTGGAAACATTGCCTACATTACAGAATTTACTAGTTCATATGTGTATCTCATTAAGACTGGGAAAATGTTTTCCATGGGTAAGTCCTTTGAGACAAATTAAAGACATTTGGCTTATTTCTAATGCCAGCTAATCAACTAAACTTGCAAAGGCCATAAAGTCTTGTTAAACTGAAAATTTACTTGAATTTGGAGCAGAGTAATAGCTTGATAGCCTCGGAATGCCATAAAATGAAGCAATGGCATATAGAAAAATCAATCAAAGAATTTAGTATAACGAGGATTTGGAATTCAAAATAAACAAAGCTATCATATGATGGTTGGATAACTAAAGGCCTTGCGGAAATACATGTAGGTCTTAGGATAAAAATCATGGAGAAATACGTGGATGGCTTTTCCCACTTTCTTTAGCAAGATTAAGGAAAACCTTTCACCTCTTCCTCTCACTTTCAACATAACGTGTCACCTCTTATGGCATTCAAAGAAGTAGAAACCAATTTCAAGTCTAAAATCTGTGTGGTCACCACATACAACCCTTCTTATTCTTCCCCATCCTGAGCAACACCTGTTTTGGGTGGAAACACATGAAGAAATGTCTGTTCTCCTCACAAAGGGTACCCTATGGCAGACCAAAGAAATGAGTCCACCCACGTCTACCTTGTTGAACTAAGTATTTTTGGGTTACTTAGAGTGAGTCTAAGGAAACTGATCAGTGAAAAGCATACCCCAGAATGGGTAACAATTCATGAAACCTGAATCAGTGGAGCTCCCTATACAACTTGTAGGCAGTTCTGCTGGCTAAAAAGTCCCTGCCTCACTAGTGATCGCTTGGTGCTTTTATAACCTGTGTAAGGGTATTGCTTGACTTTTCCTGGAAAGATGTAAGCAGCATCTATTCACCTTAGATAAGGCACCAATGGCAGACCAAAGAAACAAGTCCATCCAAATTCAGTGTAAATATTCGGTGACTTGATTGAAGTTACTTATAGAGTAATGTGAGGATTAAATTACAGATCATCATTGAGAAGCTCACCCCAGCATGGGTGATGACTCACAAGAGCAAGCATCCCTGGAGCTTTCTGCATGATCATTTTTAGGCAACACAGCTGTTCAGTGCCACATCTCAGCATTTGTTACTGCTTATGTAAACTTGGGAAGGGTCCTTGTCAATCTTGTAGTTGTCACACTTTGCTGAGACTTGTGAATTTAGTTTACATGCCAAGCTTTGTAGGTTTTGTTTCCTTTCTGAATATTAAAGAGTCTCCCTCCAAGATGGAATGTTTCAATTCAAAGAAGCCCTGGTTCTTTCAAAATGCTGTAATTGGTGGCTATTGTTGTTGTTGTTGTTGATGATGATGATGATAATGACGACGACGACGATGATAATGTGTTCTAAATGTTTACATCTCCCTAAATTCATACCAAAACCTACTCATCAGAGTGTTGTAATGATAAAGTTGGGCTAGGGAGTGTGGCTCTCTTTAATGAAGGTATTTCCTAGAGTCGCCTTGTCCCTTCCACTAACTATATTAGATCACAGCCAGAAGATACCATCTATGAAAGAGATAATGGACCCTCACCAGACACTAAGAGTTTAATCAACACCTTCATTTTGTACCTCCCCCAGGACAGAACTGTCAAAACTTTGAGATATTAATCTCTGCTGTTTATAAGTTACATAGTTTGTTCTACCAGCTTTAGCATTTCCACCTACCCAAAGGGCTAAAATAAGAATGTAACACCTTTGTACTTCTTTGTTACCAAGTTTACTGATTCTTCACCATGGTGATTATAAAGTAAGAGGAGAGGCTTCATTGCATGTCCACTATCCACTCATTAAAACCAAGACTAATTTCCGATAAGAAATATGTGGGGGATAATATATGCTATAAGTAATCCTTCCAGACTTTGTTTAGTTGCTTTAATTTTCAAAAATAAGAATAGTTTTAACTTCTCAGATAAGAGTAAAAGCACAGCTTTGTACATGCAATCCAGCATCCTTCCTTTGTACAATTTCATTTTTGTGTCTTAGACTACCTCAAAAATGATTATAAATGTGTCATTCAACAGCAAGATAGAAGAAAGCCTAATTCTTTGATGTCTTTAAAAATAAACTTGGCTGGGCAGTGGTGGAGCACAGCTTTAATCCCAGCATGTAGAAGGCAGAGGCAGATGGATCTCTGTGAGTTTGAGGCCATCCTGATCTATAAAGCAAGTTCCAGGACAGGCTCTAAAGCTACACAGAGAAACCCTGTCTCAAACAAACCAATAAATAAGTAAACAAACAAACAAGTAAACATTATGAAATCCTATGAGTTTGCTTTATCATAATCCACAAACTGTCTACACATCTCCTATATAAACTGCCGTGAAGTCAATAAGCAATAGGAAAGTTTGGTGATATCTGGCTATTTTCTTAGAAGTATATAATAAAGCACTCTCTCCATGAACTAAATTTAATGGACCATCCACTCGGTCTGTTAGTCTTAAAGTACTACCATTCTACTCAAATGCTTTTCTGTAACAATGTGTATACATCATTCTAACCCATAACCATGTTTGATTATAAAATAAATTTTATGAAATAAAGTTTTACAGCCACCAAAATGACTGGTTAAGAATAATGTATACACAAATTTATCCTACTATAAAATGGTCTCAAAAAGTATGAGGTTTGCAGAATTGAAGTGCTAAGTTTTATTTATGTAATTTGATAATAACTGGAAAAAAAGTCAAAATAATCATGGTCCAAACATCAGACCTAAGTAAGTCTATAAAAGAATCATGAGTGTCACCTAAGTTTTAAAGCTATATGTACCACTTGCATGCCTGATGCCTCTAAAGATCAGAGAGAACATCAGATCCCTAGAAACTGGAACTAATGAGAGTTGTGAGATGCCACGTAGGTACTGGGAATAACCAGGGGCCAGTGGATCTCTCTGAGTTCAAGGCCAGCCTGGTCTTCAGGTGAGTTTCAGGACAGCCAAGGCTGTGTTAAGAAACCCTGTCTCAAATAAACAAACAAATAAATAAATTTAATTAAAAGCTTAAATAAAAGCCGGGCGGTGGTGGCACACGCCTGTAATCTCAGCACTCGGGAGGCAGAGGCAGGCGGATCTCTGTGAGTTCGAGGGCAGCCTGGTCTACAAAGGGAGTCCCAGGACAGGCTCCAAAGCTACAGAGAAACCCTGTCTCGAAAAACAAAAAAAAAAAAAAAAAAAAAAAAGAACATCTAATTTAGAATGAGAAAACAAGGACATGAAAAGAAATATTTAGAGAGCTCAGAGAGCCATTTCTGAATGTTTTAAGCACTATGATACAGGAGACAAAACATAGCTTCAAGTCTGTGTGACAAATTGTGGTTTACCAGGAAAATAAAGTCCATAGAGGAGAGACAGGGACCACAACACATACAGAGATACAGAGAGTAATCATAAAAAATTGGGCCATGCTCTTATGGGGGCTGACAAGCCCTGAGTTCTATGGGATGAGTCAGCACCTGGAGAGCTAATGGTCCCAATCCTAATACAAATACCTGAGAACCAACAGTCAATGGTATAGTTTAGCTACAAAGCCAACTGACCAGAGACCCAGTTAAAGCCAGAGTTTCCAGTCAAGTCCAAAGGCATAAACAAAGTTGGCATCTTAGTTTGAAGGCAGCAGGAGAAATTCTCTCACTCAGAGAAGAGTCAGTGTGTTTTCTATCTAAACCTTTAGGTAGGTTTGGAAGAGGTCCAATCACATTCGAAAGGCAACCTGCTTTCCTCATTCTACTGATGTAAGTGAACAACCTTACAGGAACATCCAGAAGACTGGTCATATGTCATAGTCACTGCATGGTCCAGTCAAGTTTATGCCTAAAACCAAGCTAGAATGCCAGGATAGATGCATCCAAGTGAATTCAACTAGCATGTCATGAGTTATGAACCCACATGGCTCAGGCAGTGTTCAGTCATTTGCAAATAAGTAGCAGTGGATAGTTATGAAATAAGTTTCTGCCTAAGAAGAAAAACTTCTTTCTCTGTGGAGACACGTCAATTAATTGGAAATGGCCACCTACTGTTAATAATGCAGAAGAGATTTCTCAGTAGGAGACAAGTTTCATTTTACAAACTTCAGGGTCTCTTTCAACCTCCAGACTAGAACTCTTGGAGTTTATTCAATTTCATTATTTCACCAATAAATTGCTTTAGGCACCTGCCTAAATAATATTAGTGTTGAAGTGTTTCTGATATATAAAGCAAAGTTGAGCATAGGAAAAATGTTACGAATACACGGACATATAAATACAAGGAAAATATGAAATATGTGATGCTTAAAAGTAAAAGCCTTAAAACCATTCTTATTTTATCCCTTCCTGTTAAACCATTAATTTAGATCTAAGATAATTTAAAAATAGCATCTACAATGTACTGCACCCTTTCTATTCATAGTTATTAAACACCAAAAAATAAGAGAACAAATTGAACCTCATGAATGATTCATAGTTTCCCTTGCTTTATGTCCCCATTGTCAAGGAAATTAGCAGCCTTAGATATCTCCTTAGATAAATTTGATTTTGTCATATTCAGTAGAGTACTTAATGAAAATGAATATTTCAAATTTATGTTCATAGAAATGTTAATGAATTTTAGTAGCTTTTTTTGATGAGCAGAAGGAGTAGTTGTAGAGAGGATGGGGAATTTTTCTGAATTAATTTATTCCTTTATCCAGCCTGCTTCCTTGAAAATATAAAATCTCTCTCTCCCTCTCTTTCTTTCCCTTTATCCTTCTCCATCTCTCCTTTCCAGACCCTTCCTCCTCCTGCTCCTTCTCTCCCTCCAAAGTCTCTTTTGCAATTTAAAATAAAATTCAGTGGAGAAATAGAGTGCCATTTATAAAAACTAATTTTGTAGTCAATTTGACTATAAAACTAGCCTCACAGATATTCAAGCTAACCTTATAGACAATTTATTTCCCATACATTGGAAAGTTTCTGCATAGATTGGTAATGATAGTTATTTGACATATTTCAGTTTCTGAAAGTTTCTTTTCATTATTAGAAGGGTTGACCACAGAGATAGATGACCCGAGTTAGTGGGAGCTCACTGACTCTGAATTGACAGTGGGGGAACCTGCATTAACCCGAACTAGGCCCTTTAAACGTGGGTGACAGTACTGTGGCTTAGGCAGTCTGTGGGACCACTGGCAGGCAGTAGTACCAGGTTTTATCCCCAGTGCATGAACTGGCTTTCTACTTTGCTCAGCATAGTAGATACAGGGGAAAGGGCTTGTTCCTGTCTCAACTTGATATGCAAGACTTTGTTGACTCCCCATGAAAATCTTTATTCTTCTGAGGAGTGGATTGGGGTATGAGTGGGGGAAGGTGAGAGACCGGAACAGGAGGAGGTGATGGGGAGGAACTGTGGTTGGAATGTAAATTGAAAAAAATAACTTTTAAATAAAAAATTAAGAGTTGGCCATTTTGCTACTAGCATCCTATCACAATAAAAGTGCACAACAGCACAATATTATCCATATTATCTAAACATTACAGAAATTAATTAAAGACATTTGGGGATTGAGACAGGGTTTCTTTGTGTAACATCCCTGGTTGTCCTGGAAGTCACTCTGTAAACTAGGCTGACCTCAGACTCAGAGATTGGCCTGTCTCTGCTTCCTGAGTGCTGGGATCAAAAGTGTGTGCCTCCACTGCCCGACTTTAAAAACATATTTTATGGTGTCAATCTATTCATCTAAAATTAGGAGCCTTTGCTGACTGAGGGATTCAATTCACTTGGGATTCAAACTTGTGGTAATAATGGTAACTAATATTATTGATTAGATACTTTACAAAGATATCCCGTTGAGTTCTTGTTACATAAAGGTGCTCAGTGCATCAAGACAGTAACTCACTACATCTCAAAACCATAATATTATGGGGCCTGACCTCACTCTGACTTGTTCAGCTAAGAATTAATACTATAGTATCTTAGGAATAACCTCTGCCCTCAAAAGTCCTTCCCCCCCTGGCTGTCTGACTACACTGATGACCTTTGGGGGTACTCTGTTTAGCAAGAGAGCAAAAGTCTGGCAAGGTCACTGAACTTGCCCCAGTTCAATTCTTACATGGGTTGTTCTTTTATGACCTTCTTGCTAAAGAAACCGAATAGAGATCTATTTTAGTAATCAACATTATTTTCCCAGGTAACTACTATAAGTAAAATGTATCACAATTATCAGAAACCCCTTTTCTCCTACATGGCTACAAATAGAGTCCCCACATCTGTGTCGTTCTGGGCCTGTCTACTTCAACAGTCCTAGAGTTTCAAAATTCACTCTACTCAGAAGTATGCACATGAACAAACATCTACGAGCTTGGAAATAAATGTGTTCTCATGCATGGTCTTCACTTGGATCATTCTGTGACCCATGTCTAGAAGGAAATATATATACATATATGTATGTATGTGTATATGTATATAGTTTTCATTTATGTATCAACTTCCATAGTTAAATTCCTTTATTTTATTTTTAAGAACAAAGATATTAAAATAGAAATTTTTTAAAATATAGGGACCATTTTCCCCACACAGTCCAGGGCCAAGAATCATAAAAGGCAAGTCCTGGCATGAGTTCTGTAAGCTTCCCAGACCATCACGGTTTGGGGTTTTTTTTTTCTACCTTTTTATTTTTCACACTATCCTCTGATAAGATTCTCTAAATGGGAAGCAGAATGGAAACATAGAAACTCAAGAAGTTTCAGTAAAGAACAGCGTGATGTCCAGAGAAAGGAATGCCTGACATGATCAAAGGGAAGCATTCAAGCTCTTCTTTACCTTATGGCATCTACCAGAAACCTCCATTTTCTCTGTCTTCAAAAGTGCACGCTGTGAAACAGATTGACAGGTGGACCGCGTTGCACAATGGACCCTGCGCTTCAAACAGATAGATAGTCCATATTTATATATTAAGAAGTCAAGCAGCTGAGTCTAGTTCCATCAGTAAAGCACTGGCATTGCAAGCCTAAGGACCCAAGGCCAATGTCTAGATCCCACTTTTAAAAAAAAAAAAAATGTTCAGAGCAATGATGTAGTGCTTATAATCCCACTGCTGAAGATGTGGAAACAGGCAAATCCCCAGGGTTTGCTGGCTAGCCAGCCTAGATTACTTGATGAACCCTGGACCAGTGAGCTATCCTCAAAGAGCATGTAGACAGTGCCTAGTGTGTGCACCCGCATGCATGTCTACATCCATACAAATGTACATGAAAATTAACCTGTTCTAGGATGCTGCTCTATTTTAAATATCTATATTACAAGACATATTAGTATAAATTTGAAAATTGAGGCATTGTTTATATAATGATGCTCCTGGATGGGAAATTACTATGGAGACAGAAGTGTGGGCACTAGCCACGACAGTGACATTCTTTATCACGTAAGGGGGGCGGGGCTAGCAAAAGTTTACACTTGAATAAATATATCATTATAGGCTCTGTAGGAACACTGTACCAACCTGAAATTAAGCATAATCTGTTTCAAATGCAGAGGTAGGACCAGCTGCTCCAGTTTCATCCTTATCCTATCAGTGCTAACTGTACTCATTCGATTGTGGATTACTTAGGAAGGGAGCTTGCCCACTGGGCTCTCACAATGTAACTGCATTGATTCCAAATTGATTGTATCTCCACGTCTTATATTATATTGATCTACAGTTTCTTGGAAAGAAAAAATTATTCGCTGAACAGAGCCATGACTTGCCTGCTGCTACCTTCTAACTCCCAGAGCAGGAAATGAAAACTTGTCTGTTAGCTCCTGGCTGATCGTTATCAGGAGCCGCATGTACATGGCGATGATTAAAACTCAGACATGGCTCGGAACAGGTGCACAGGGTCCAGGAAGCTGGATTTTGAACACCTTTAAGATGTGGCTGATGTTAAATGTTTCAAAGTCCACAGTTTGAGTTGTAAGGTTCTTCCGATGTAACAGAACCTGTCTTTGCTCAGGGTGAGCTGCTGCGGGTTCTCACCAGCGCTCCCTAATCCGCCTCTCCTGCCTGCCTGCCACCCGCTGTGGGTGACATCATTAGCAGCAAGCCTATGTCACGCTGCTTGTTCTGCATTCGATTCAAGAGAGTTTAAGTTTTTAATTAACTGAGACAGAAAAGTCATTTTAGAGTGACCTAAATAGCTCCCAAACACTGAAATCTGATCAGCTCAGAATCGAAGAACCTCAGAGTATGACATCCGTGGTTTGCTTCTCACCGAGAGAGGATTCTCAGAGAGGTAGCGTGTTGTCAGCACTCTTTTCTTCATTAAAACGTATTTAATTAAAATATAATTGCATTGCTTTCCTAAGTTCTTCCTCCAATCACTCGCATGTCCCTTCTCTCTACCACCTCCTGAGTTCCCTGTTCGCTCCTTCCCACTGACAACCTCTTTGGATTATTGTTGTTGCCTGTATATAAATACATCAATATATAAATACCATTGGCGGAAGTTGTTTTGTGTGGATTGTGTGCATCTGATTATAGAACTGACCACTTTGTGTTTGAGAACTAATCAGTAGGCACATCCCTGGGAGGGGTACAGTTGTCTATGGGTGAGACCCTGAAAGATTTTTTTTCTCCTTGCAAGTTAGCACTTCTATTGATATCGATGCCCAAATACACCGCCGTTGGTTACCATCAGAACGTGAAGGCCTTTGGCGCATGTGTAGGGATATCTTGCTATTTGATCATAGCTACAGTCTATTGGAGTCACAGCTGGATAAGACTATTGATGCTTCCCTCCCTGGGCAGCCTACACAGTCCATTCTGGTACTGTGGGAGTTAGTGCTGAGGAAGGAGGCTTTCAGGTTAGAATAAGTGGAAATCTTCTGAGTCCTGGGTCTGCAATACGCAGTGTCTTCAGCAATCAGGGCTTACTTCCAACCACTGTGGGGCAATCAAGGACAACAACAATAATCTATACAGCTTTGGGGAATGACTTGAGATGTTTTGACCAACAACTTGAGCAGAGGTTTCTCATTACTAAAAGTTTTGTTAGATAGTCTGTGACTCTTTAGGGAAATACCGTCAGCCCAAGGGATATAACTTCACACAAGATGCTTGATTTTGTTTCCAGTGTGTGTGTGTGTGTGTTTGTGTGTGTGTGTACATTAATTTATATTGTACTTTATTTCACATAAATGTAAAATAATACAATTCCTTGAGGCTTTATCAAACATCCCTAGTGTTATTTATCCCTCTGTATTGACCTCCCTCTTACCCTTCATCCACCTGTTACCTGTTCTTTGCCTTTCTATCACACACTCACATGCATACATGCGCACAATGCGTGCACACACACACACACGCACACACACATACACTCTGACCATGGTTCCCTTTTCCTTTCCCCACTTCTGTAATTACTACAGGCTATTGATTCACAACTGAAAATTTGGAGCTAGAAACCAGGCCACACTAGAAAATAGTGTTGGTGGTAAATATTTTATCATGGGGCACTTAATTTTAATAAAGAGAAAAATAGCAAATACTCCATTTGCTTTTACTTTGACTTGTCTATGAAGTCAAGGAGCTGAAGGTTATTTCTCGGCTATGGGGAACTTCTGATTCCATGAATCATTCTGAAGAGCACACATATTTTCCAGCCTTTATCATAACCATTTTTGATGAGAATCTTTCTCAATAGAGAATTTTGAAAGTGACATCCTTTTTGATGATTCAGAGTCATAACTGCAAACACTTCTTTCTCATGGTGTATAAAGCTCTTGCTTCATGTGAAGCAAAAATAGATGAAAGCAATTTGTTCTCTGATCCTCGATGTAACCTTAAGATGTGAATGCCTTCCTGGGTGGGAGATGAGGCCCCATTCTGTATAATTACTGAACCAAAAGAAAAAATCAAGTCCATCTCTGGTTGATGATGCATATTTTTGCAACTTAGAATGGAGATGATTTTAATTCTAACTTTAAGTAATCTGATTCCTTCACTAGAGTCCAGCAATTGCTCTCTGATGAATGGTCAGCCTCAAAGTCTTAGCCAGTGTCCAGATCCGAAGTCCACTCCTTAGCACCTTCCTCTATCTCAGCTGCAATGGTGATGGGCTCTCGACAGTCACCTGCATGCACTGGGTACCTACTTGTTGAAGTTCCACGCATGATTCCCTGTACTTTTTGATGTGACTAGAATTTATCAGTTCCTCGCAGAACTTGTAGAGGCAACATGCCAAAAGAACGCTTCAGTTACAGGGAAGGTGCATTGCATACGTCTCTGATCTTTGATTGCCTGTATTAGGACGTGCAACACCTAAGAAAAGAATCAAGTGTGAACAAGCTAAACTTTCCATTTGCTGGCGATTATGTAAAGTTCCAATAGAGTTCATTTCTGTTCCTAGAAATTCAAATTTAAAAGTAGGACTTTTTATAACTGACACTGTATCATAATAATTCTCTGCTTAAAGTTTTGTTTTGGAGAACAGAGGAAAATTTCCAGAATCTATCTTTTGTCTTAAGCATATTTGAACAATAATAACGGTAATGAAAGGATGGTATTAATATGACTAGAAGTGATCAATCCAAGTAGCAAAATCTGAAGATAAAGCTAAGATAGAATCACTTGGATAGCATTCCCACCTGCAAAATCTAGCCTATGAAAATGGCAATTCACAGGTAAATTGAGGTATGTTATATGCTAAATATATCCAGAAGCATGAAGGCAGAAAATTCAAATATGACAGAAATGAGACAAACCAACAGCTCTGAGATACACATCGCCCAAAGAGAATTCATGTGTGGTCTTTTATGAGTAGGTTGTGCAGACATTCAAAATCTTACAAAAAATAGGTCTTTGTGAGTCCACATCGGAGAAAAACCATATGTAGAAACCAACCAGTCTCAACATCTATGCTGCCTGTGATACATTTTGTTTTGTTTTGTTTTAACCATATGTAGAAACCAACCAGTCTCAACATCTATGCTGCCTGTGATACATTTAAGTAGTATCAAGTTTAGGGTTTAAAGCCTAACAGAGGAGAATTCTGATCTGGAAACATGAATTTATGTAGACCAGTAAAGGGGACAGTCTGAAAAGGATGTGCCTTTATGAGTATATTGAGAACGCTAGATGTTACCCCTTGGCACATTCCTATTTTCCTTTAGCCTTGTTTATTTAAATGACGTCAGGTTTGGAGAAAGTAGGACAGTAGATTTACCCACGTTTGAAGCTTTCCATTTCAGCTTCAAGGAAAAGGAATCAGGGAAGGGAGATGCAACAATGTACAAGGGCGCCTCTATCACACAGTCTAGGAAACAATTAAAGCTATGACGGGATGAGGAAGTATCAAACAGCAGTCAAATTAACAAATGTCAAATGAGGAGTGTGTGGGTGGAGGTAGAACAGAAACTAAACACGGCAAGAAGAATTCACATTGGACTGGCAGAAATCAACAAGGCGACTCGAGACTTCAATTCCGGGGGTTTGAAACAATGAAAGAGAGAAAAAATCTAGAAGGGACCATGAGGAACACATCACTTACTGAAAGTCGCAGGCTCAAAAGCGGGCACAGAAGAGCAAACTCAGTGTGTTTACGAGAGCAGTTCAGAGGGCAAGGATTTGATAAGAGCAAGAAGCGGAGACCAGATCATTGAAGGGAATGGACCATCAATTGAAAACATGGAGGGCTGATTGAGATAAAGCAGAAGAATAATATCTCTCACGTGATGTCTTTTGATAATATGCAAACAGCCTGCACCATGCTCAGGGCATGTTAGCCACGATGTGACGTGTGCTCAGAGTGCTCACTAATGCAGAGGGCAATCAGCTGTTTGCTCTGCTGCAAAGCTGGCTGCTCCAGCTCCTGCACCAGCTGAAGCCTATTGTTGTTGTTTTCTTTTTTTTTTTTTTCAGTTTTGCCCCTTGCCGCCTCTCCTCTCAGCTTGCTACTGCTGCCGTCAATGCCATCACTCTCTCCTCTTCAGTCCTGACCATTTTCGTCCACATCACCTGCTTTCGCCGAACCTTTTGTACATCACCGACCAATCAAAGCCTTCTTTGCCTCCACCCTTAAGCTGACTGATGGCAGAGCGCCTGGGCAGCACCAGTTTCTTTCCCATCTCCCCTTGCCTACTTCTGGGGTCCTGGAAGTTTCAAGTTATTTCATCCCCCAGATATATAAGGCAAAAACCATTTCCTATTTTGTGTTTCTAGCCTCTCAAATCCTACACTGCTATAGTGGTCTTTGTTCAGATTTTCCAACACTGTTCTCTTGAAGACAGATCAATAGAAATTAGATTTTGGATCATCAAGTAGAAAAACATTCTGTTGAAAATTTAATTCAACATTAAATTCCTGTGCACTTCATTGTCACATTCACAGGCCAGAGACTTGGTTGCTCCCGGGTTAATGTGTTAAGCCTTTTAAAAGACTCTAGGGGCACGTTTCTGTCTCTGCCATTGACAGCTTAAACACAGCTATTGATTACCATATATTCCTAAACTAAGCAGCCTAATTTCAGCATTCCTCTGTGTGTTTTATGAGGCCTTGTGCTAATGGCTGTTTGGATGACTTGGCAGAGACAGAAGGATGCAGCAACTTTTCCCATAGTTCTTCTAAATTCTAGAAAGAAACTGGCTATCGTTTGTTGCACTTAATAATCATGGCCCTTACACAACTATAGATAAAGCTTCTATTTCTTCAAGGGAGAAAGGCGGTAGTGAGAAAGTATTCATTCTTTGACATTTTTCCAAACATTTCTCTTTGGAAATTTATCAGTTCAGTCCTATCTTAATCGTTTGGAGACTCACACAGAGCATCATAAACACACCTTAATTAATGCTGTTAATATGATTGATATTGTTAGTAGCAATTCTGCTCCCAGCAGTCATTCAGATCTTTAGTTTTATTCCTTCACTCAGAACGTTCCTAAAGCCCTAATTGTGGGTGATGAAGTGTTCTTGGTCAAGTAAGGACCTTGGTTTAAAGGACCCTACAGTCTAATCTACAAGTTCACAGCAAAGCAATCGCTTAGAACATTGAGTAGAGGGATGGGGCGGCGATGTGGTGTGTGAGTGACGCTGATGCACACACTCCCTGCTGTAGATAAGAAGCTGTGGAAAGCTGATAGTTGAATACTATGAACAATACCATGAACTGCTGAGGGAGAGAGAATAATTTTTATGTGGAAGTGTGGTTTGTGGTAGGTTAATACAGTAGATGACTCCTATGCCCGTGTGTATAAGAACATCAATAATTAGGATTCAGGAGACTGTGAGAAAGACAGGGTAGAGGCACTAGGGATGTAATGATGGACAGATACGTTTTAAAAATATTGTGTAAGTTCATGACATTTTTAAGGAATAAAATATTGTTTAAATGTAGGATACCTTGGAAAATATGACTTTCTTAAATCTCTGGAGTACTTCTGAATGTTTCAAATCAATACTTCATTAAATAATGGCTAAATAATTTAAAGAATCCTACACATTTTTCCCAAGTGCTATTTTACTATGTATACATAAATACATTAAGATGAACAGCATTTTATTGCCAGTCAAGATCCTACCAAGCAAACAGAAGAGTCACTCAACATATTAAGGGCTCCATATTTGGGTACATATTTTGGATCCCCATAATGTGGGGATACAAAACATGCACAAACAATTAGAAAAGCTGGCAAGCAGAAAGGGTGAGAGGGGATACAACTTCAGCAGATTTAGTAATTTAGCAAATTACTGTCCAAAGACCTTCTCTCTAATACATTCATCTCAATGTGTGGGATTTCAGCATACAAACTGTCTAGGAAGACAAACATTAAACCAGAGCAAGTCTAACTGCCTTGTTCTTACAGATTCAACCCTGGTAAAGGAGATTCGGGGCACTTATTTCCAGTTCTTTCTCCATAATATTTGTAATGATGTAGCTAACTTGATGAGGAAAGAGCCCTGAAATCCTATGTTGTATCTTTGTAAGTTTTCACTCTATCCATCAATGATTTCAATGAGAGATTTTTGTTTTGTTTTGTTTTGTTTTGTTTTGTTTTGTTTTGTTTTTTCATGACAGGGTTTCTCTGTGTAACAGTCCTGACTGTCCTGGAACTCGTTTTGTAGATCAGGCTGGCCTTGAACTCACTGATATCCTCCTACCTCTGCCTCCCAAGTGGCTAAGATTAAAGTCATGCACCACCACCACCCAACTCTAATGAGAGCATCTAATGTACAGTGAACCAAACAAAGCTTCAGCTCCTGTGTATCTCCATTTTGATAGAACTCTATTCTCTACACTAGCTTGCAACAGAGGAGAATTTTTAAGTTTGGGGGCCATTTACCATTATGGAGAACACTAGGATTATAGTATTGCTTCAGCTGTTTTGAGGAACAACTTTGTAGAGCCATACAATTAACCTGTAAAGGCAAGCAAGTGTCCCCACTGAGTTGCCAGATCCCACTTCTTGATTCTTAGCCTTGGTTCCACATCATTGACCATGCTCTAGCCATGTAATCACAATCATGTAAGACTTCTGTATGATACAATGTGACTTTTTACCCTCACAAAATATCTAGCAGGTAATTCTTATCTTTCTGTTGGTGAAAATCTAGGACGCAAAATGAAAAAGAGTTTCATTAATAAGCACTGTTGGACACCAAATTGGGTTTTGACTTTCATTTTATCTCTCTTTCTACCACATCAAATTGCTAGCTTTGCTTGAAAACAGCAGTTTGCAACCTGTAGGTCATGGCCCCTTGGGGTCTCATATCAGATATTTATATCATAACTCATAGCAGTAGTTTCTTCCTTCTAATCATGTTTACTGCTCACATACAATCATTCTTTCAACTTAAATTCTGAACCAGTCTCTGGAAGAGTCCCCTTAATTGCTTAATGGGAAATGAATGGCAACATTTTCTAACTTGCTGATGGTAGCTGAAGAGATAAGTCACATAACTTGATCCATTTCTGGCTGCCACTATAATGACTCAATAAACCCTTTCTTCTCAGAAGAAACCTGAATAAATCTTCCTTTCACAAGACCCTCCCTTCCAACAAATAGGTTACTTGGAAAAATCATATCTATATTTAAGTCCCAAATAATTTACATCTGGCAATAATAGTAGTTATAGTCTTGGAAAATGAAAATACTTATAACAGAAAAGATTATTTTGGTCATCTCTACCACACAATCTGAGTAGAGTCAGATCTCTTAAGGCTCAGTAATATTGTGGTCAAAATTCTATAACTAGTTCTTTGAAAGAATCTTATAGAAATTTGACTCAATGATTTCAATGAACACACACTATTCTGGATAATAATGACACACTGAGAATATTTTCTGGCTTAAAATCTGCTTGAGCCAAGAGAAAGCAATCAAAGACCCTAAGATGAGAAAATAATTCTAAAATAACCATTTATAAAGTATAACTGCTGTAATCCAATGAAGAAGTAGAAAGAGAATTTATTTTAATCTTTTTCTACAAAAGATGTGAGACAAAACACACACACACACACACACACACACACTGCAAATCTAAAACAAGCCAGTATAGTAACTAAAACAAAAGAAAACTGGAATAGAGAAATGAGAAACTCAGACTTAGTACTGAGGCTGGAAAACAACGGAATAATGGATTTCAAAATTTCTAAATTGTTTAGTGGTTGAAGTAAACTTCAAATCATGTGTGCTATTGAAACTTTCTCTGAATAGACATGAGTGATATTTACTCAGAAGGTTTTTTAGAAAGTGACACTGAGTTGCATCCACTTTTTTATATGCAATGATTCAGTGTGATCTATCAGTGTAACAACAAAGTACAATTCAGTAAAAAGAAAAAAAATCTACCAGATCCAAAATGATATTGCTGAGGGAGCTGAAAAAATGCAGTTCATTCTGATGGAAAAGTACCATTCAAAGGTAAAGCAAAGGCTAAAGATTTAGTTCATGGTAGAGTGTTTGCCTAATAATTGAGGCTGAAGGTTCAATCCTTGGCACCACATATCCAAAACAATCATGGAGAAACAATTTTATTATCTGACCTTTAATTATATCTTTCTGAACACTAATTATGACAACATTGAAGGCAAGGAGTTTTGTAGGTGAAGACTACTTATTCATTTCTCAGCTGCCCAGACCAGAAATAATTACACAAAAACTGTATTAATTACAACATTGCTTGTCCAATAGCTTAGACATATTCCTGGCTAACTCTTATATCTTAAATTAATCCATTTCTATTAATCTGTGAATCACTACCTGTTTGTGGCCTACTAGTAAGGTTCCATCCAGGGTCTGTCTCCTGTGGCAACTACATGGCATCACTTCTGATTTTACCTACTCTCTACATATATCTCTTCCAACCTGGCTATATTCTGCCCTGCCATAGGGCAAAGCAGCTTCTTTATTAACCGATGGTAATAAAACATATTTACAGCATACTGAGGGAAATCCCATATCACCTCCCCTTTCCTGCCTAATTAAAAGGAAGGTTTAACTTTACCATAGCAAGATTACATACAACAAAACAGTTATGAATCAAGAATTATACTTACAATATTTATATCCATTTTATATTTTATTATAACTGAGGAAAACTACCATTATAACTATCTATTCTTCAACTCCATCAAAGTTCCAAGAAGGATATATTACCTAAGTAAACAAGAGCTGCATTGTAAGCAACTTCCAAAACTCTAGAATTGACTGAGACTTCTCATTGCCTAAATCACCCAAAATTCCTCTGTAACATTGAGGCATCCATCTTTACCCTACAGGCCCATAGTATCTGGCAAACTTTTCTATGAAGCAGGAAATTTAACCATCTCTTATGCCTTGTACTGGCAAAGTTCATCAGTTACTTTCTGTGTTCAGCTGTGTCCTACAAAATGTCTGGCAGTCTCTTTCATGAAGCAGGAACCCTGAAGGACAGTCTCACCTTCTTTAGGCAACTTCAGCAGTCATATTTCTGTGGGTTGTGCATGTCCAGTTTTTACAGCATGACATAAAGCAGTCCAGGCAAGAGAAGTTTCTTGCACAAATGGTTAACAAACTCCATGAGGAGCTTCTTCAATGCCCACCATTCTCTTAAAGTAGATTGTTCCTATCAGGAGCAGATGTGTCTCATTGTTATGAAAAATCCTAAGATCTTAAAACATTTTAAATGCCATATTCTGCTAGTCTTTTAAAGGTTTGAAGAGTATCTGTCCATTTGAAATACATCTCTGTATATCTAGAAAACCTAACAAATATAACTACAAGCTTGACATGATTATCTATTAACCTGCATTTCTTAATTATACATTACATTTTTGAACTGCACAAAACAATGCCTTAATCAAAAGCAGAAATATACGTATAACAAAATTGACCTTAAATTTGTATCAATAAATCAAGATTCATACCAATGGAAAGTATTCATCTCTATAACATATCCCCCTTTAAATGTAAGCAAACATTTATAAACAATATTTGGGAATTTGGGCATAGTTCTCTTCAAACTGCTTCCTGCTTTTTGGGGGCAAAGTATGTTTGAGTATTCATGGTGACCTTTTGGGTGGTCTTGGTCCATAAAACCACATTAGTCTGGAAGGAATCCACAGATGCCAAAGCAACATATCCTTAGACCCAAATTTTAACATCAAGATACCATTAAAGTATATATGTTGGTTTAGCTAAGCAGCCTGGACAATAAAATGTCTCTCTGTACTTAGCTCATTCACAGTCAAAAAAAAACAAAGAAAACACAATAAAATATATATAGTCCAGACTCTCTGTGTATATTACATCTTTATGTGACTTATTTTTCTTACTCTATTACTTTTTCTATAAGTTTAATATTTATTTTATTATCTTTACTCCTTTAACCTATGACTGTCAATACTCTTTTATATTATTACTGTCTATACTCTTTTCCTCCCTCTCTCAAGACTATGTACATTTATGCAACACTGTGACCCACTTATAGGTCTTTTCCATCTGAATTTGTCTTTATTGTGTGTATATCTGTGATTATTTTTGACCAGGAGCTCCTTTTTTTTCTTTTAAATGCTAAGCAGGCATGGCTAGGATCAACTCTACAGCCCTGCTTGCTTGCTCTGCCCAGTTCAGCATGGTAGAGTTATGTTCAGCACCTCTGAGAACTATGCATATTGCCCCAGCTCCAGGATCACAGTGAGTCTATGTCACCATTAAATAATCTGTAATATGCTGTTCACAGACTCCATTTAAGTGCCCAACCTCCTGAAAGAACCAGAGCTGTTTGTGCAACTAGCACAAACCAGTAAGCCTTCTTTAAAAAGCCACACAGTTTTTGCTGCTACCACTGAGTTGAGAAACCTCATAAGAGAATCATGCCTCTGCTTGATTCTTGCAAACAGAGCCCACCCAAGAAAATGTTGCTATCAAAAAGTCATGCTTAACTCTGTTCTTCTGTGTCTAGAATTTATTTCTAAGCTCTCTCGGATTTTATGTGGATGTGGTCAGCCCACATTGGCATCGTTCTGTAGGCCAAGATTACTTGTTTGTTTCCTGGCTGTCCAGACTAAAAATAATTAAACAGAAATTGTGTCAATTACAACACTGCTTGTCCAATAGTGTAGGCTTATTCCTAGCGAACTCCTATATCTTATATTAGCCCATTTCTATTAATCTGTGTATGGCCACGTGGTTATGGCCTACCAGTAAGATTTCTTCCAGCCTGGCTATATTCTGCCTTGCCATGTTCCCAAAAAAGCTTCTATATTAACCATATTTGCAGCATACAGAGGGAAATCCCACATCAGAGTTCAACACTGTATTTTTTTCTTTTTTCGATTTTCATGTGTGTGTAGTACACATTTGTATATCTAGGCATGTTTGCATGTGTGTGTGCACATGTATGTGCATGTGAAAGCCCAAGGTTGACGTCAGGAAATATTCCATCACTGATACAGCTAACGTCATAACCACTTTGTTATGGAAACCCCATGTCCATTTTTAGAGGTTGGGATGACATGACCACCCAACATCTTCCTGGGTTCCAAATACCCTAACTCACACCCTCACCATTTTAACCTCTAAGCCATTTCCCCATCTACCATGTTGCAGTAGGTTTGTAAGAGTCATGGGCTGGGTACACTGTCATGATGTCTACAGCTACTTTAAAAACTTAATCAAGCAAAAAGAAAGGAATGTGGTTAAAGGCTAATTTAAAAGCCGGGCGGTGGTGGCGCACGCCTTTAATCCCAGCACTCGGGAGGCAGAGGCAGGCGGATCTCTGTGAGTTCGAGACCAGCCTGGTCTACAAGAGCTAGTTCCAGGACAGGCTCCAAAACCACAGAGAAACCCTGTCTCGAAAAACCTAAAAAAAAAAAAAAAAGGCTAATTTAAAGATAAAGCCACGCTTCGGACCTTTACCTAAAACTCAACTTTCAATAACAAGTCAATCCTGGATCAAGAGAAAATAGTATGAGAAAAGCTCAGAGTGACTTCCTGGAAAGGGGTTCTGAACATGAACAGAGAAGAGAAGAGAAAGTTTTTAGTCTGGCAAAATAAAAAAAAAAAAAAATACACCATATTTGTGGGTAGACAGAAAACAAGAGATTTTGGAGGGTTAACATTTGTGATTTCAAATGCAACCATTGGACTGGAGAGATGTCTCAGTGGTTAAGAGCACCTGCTGATCTCTCGGGTGACTGGGCTTAAGTCCCAGCACCCACATGGTGACTCACAACTATCTATAACACCAGTTCTGAGGGATTGGATGCCTTCTTCTGATGTCTGTGAGCATATATACACATGTGGTATACATATATACGTGCAGGCAAACACACACACATAACACATATAATAAAAGTAAGTAAATCTAAATTCTAGAAAAATAAAATGCAGTAATGATAGGTCAAATTGAACTATGATTCAGCTTGACCCTTTTAGTGGAAATGCTGGGAACGCAGACAGTGGGAAGCTCTTTAGTTTGATATGACAGCATTGCTTTTCACAGAATTTCAAGCCAATGAATTCAGTAAGTGGATTTGTTTTGATGACCTTTGCTAATTTGCTGAACGTGTGAAAATCCCCTGCAGACTTCCTAACAGTTCCCAAGCTAAAAATAATGACCTCACCAAGGATCCACCAGCTTGTGATTCAGAAACTAGCTGAGAAGGTTGCTGAGCCTTAGCTACCAACAGATTCTGAACCGCACATCGTCGTGGCTCCTCCCTACATGAAAATGTCTGTACATAAAAAGGTACAGTGTGCCTCCAGATGGGAAAACAGTGGCTCAGAAATGTTAAACTCACTTGCTCAACATAGGCAACTAGTTAAACCCAGAGTCCTTGAATTCATGCTTGCCTTTCTGCCTCAGAATCTAGTGTTTTAAACTTCAACACAATATGAATTTTTCTCAGAATTTTAGGCTTGCTATAGGTTTCATGACTGAACATCTTCGGATAACATTATGAAGGACAATAAAGAAAGCAAAGTCTGTGGGAGGAATTATACATTTTAAAAGCTACCCTCAGGTCTGGCACATCAGCAGCCAGACCCCTGTAGCTGCTGATGAAGAGTCAAGCAGGCACTGTTGCACAATGAGACCCTCAAGGATGCCCACAGCTACGTCTTGTTGGAGCAACAAAAGAATAGTTTGGGTATAAAACAGTATCCTGACAGGGATTCTCACATTGTTCAGGTATCACAGTATATGATATGGCTAAAATGATCAATGTTGATGGCTTGATTTTGTAATAAAATACTCCTGGGCCCCAGGAAATATTAAAATGTAAAAGCACACAGATTATCTGTGCTTGAATCTTTATCACCACATAAATTGTGTTTTTCTAGCATGTTTGCTTCTACCTTCCAAACATGCAGGCAATTTATCATTTACTTGATGCTTGTTGGCCACATGGTCACACTCACTTGGTTTACACATCTGGATTTGCTGATTTTTGGATATTTTGTTTCTTACCCCATGGTCATGAGCATTCAGTAAGCAGAAAGAAAGAAAGGTCGTGGGTCTTTCCTGACCTTTGTTATTCATTTCTTTCTAATGTTTTTAGTTAAGGATTAATAAGCAATGTAAAAATAGAATGGGGCTGGGAGTACAGTTGAGGGGTTCCCTATCAACCTTAAGTTCCCTTTCCAGGACTGGAAAAGAATTGGGGAAGAGAGGAAGAAATGGAAGATAGAAGAAGGAGGGAGGAGTTTTGTGCTTTATACATTATACTTTTTGTACATTCATTCCCTTATCCTCACAGTAGTACAGCAACATAAACACACACACACACACACACACACACACACACACACACACCTCCCTTCTGCCTCCTAAATACTACTATCTTTTGATTAACTCGCATCCACCAATATTATCATGTGGAAGTAATTCTAAACAAATTGGGAAATGGCTACAGCCTAATAATGAAGGTAGCAAGTTCTGGTGCAGCAGGTGGCCTTCAGTATTGCTTAGCACTCAGTATAGCCCTACAGAGCAGTTGGTAAATATTTAATATGTTTAATAGAATCCTTAGTCATATTTAGTCATATCAAAATGTTTCGTAACAGTTATGTGCAATGCTCACAGTTTCATTACGGAGTGAACATTATCCACAGTTGAGCTATTCAGTGTGCTCTCTAGATTACCCTTCCTTCACAGCTCCGCTTGCTTCGCTTTATTATATTACCCACCATAATATTAAGTGTGCATTTCTTCTCAAAGTGCTAGAGCCCTCTTTTCCATAGCTCTATCTTCTCGTGTTCTTAATCACAATGACTATTCTGTAGGCCTTCCTAGACCTAGTAGTTTCCTGAGAGACAATTTTTCTTAAAACTAAGCCATGAGGTACTAGGGCAATGACTCAGTTGACTAGGTACTTGCTTTGCAATCTAGGGACCTATGTTCGAATCCAAAAATCTACATGTTAAAAAGCCAGGTGTGGTGGCACACACTTGTAACACTGACCAGTGTGGACAAAGAGAGAGATATCCCTGGGACTGTCCCTAACCTACTTGGCAAGTTCCAGAACTATATGAGACGCTCATGGGTGCTGGAAAGGACACCTGAGATTGACCTCTAACCTGCTCTGGCAGCTGAAAACACATAAACACATACATACAACAGATATATAGAAGATAGATAGATAGATAGATAGATAGATAGATAGATAGAT
>NC_022027.1:27975753-27983101 GCF_000317375.1 Microtus ochrogaster
GATAGATAGATAGATAGATAAAACTATGAAAGACCTTCTTGTCTGAACCTTTATACACCTCTGAATTTGACAGAATTGATATCTGTGTGACTTTCATGCTAAGAATCAACTTGATGTTTGTGTTTTCTGGCTTTTAGTATGATTTCTGATAAGAAGAACCAACGCCTTACTACTTCCTGAATTTATATAGAGATAGATTTTCTTTGGAAATATTTTGGCTCTTCTCTTTGCTTTCTAATCCACTAAATTCCATTTAGCTGAGCTTATTAGAACTGTTATAAGTAACAGGTGAGGCTTTCAACCTCCAGACTATCCAATACTTAGAATACTTCAGTTGGGTTTTTTTCACTTGAGACTATTCACTAAAGCTTCTCTGTGTTTTCAAAGCCTTGATGATCCATTTTTGTTTTACTGCTGAACAATATTCCATTGTATTGATACTTTATAATTTATTTGATTACTTAAGATAGGGAATCTGGGTTTCTTCTTTGTGTGGGCATGATACATAAAACTGCTTTTAAAAAGGTCAAATGCAGGCTTCTTGTGTTACACACTTAACAAAGTAACAAACAAGTGATTATTCTATCATAACAGAATCACGTATTTAGTTTGAAGAAACTACTAACTGGCCTTTCAGTTTTTCTTCCCACCAACAATAAATGACGTTTAGTTCCTGTGTTGTTACTTCTCTCATTGATATGCCAAAATACTTGATGAAAACAAGTTAAAGAAGGAGGGTTCACAGTTTTGAAGTGTAGTCCATCCTTGGGAGAACCTATCATGGCAAGTCTAGGAACGAGCTGATCATATTGTATTCCCAACAGAGAAGCAGAGGAGATGCTGGTGTTCATGCACATGCCTCCTTTTTCTTTTAATTGATGTATTCATCGTATTTTTGTCTGCATGTATATATTGCACTATGTGTGTGCATGGTGCCTATAGAGGTCAGAACGTAGAACAGAACTCTTGGAACTGGAGTAAGGGAGGGTTGTGACCCGCCATGTGGGTGCAAGAGCATCAAGTACTCTGGACCACTGAGCCATCTCTCTAGTCCCTAGATGTCTCCTTTCTACTCATCCTGGAACCATAAACCATGAAATAGTGCCACCCTCATTTAGAGTGACATTTCCCTTCTTGGTTAGAGTTTTTTGGAAACACACTCACCCTGCTGATTTTAAATCCCATCAAGATGTCAATCAAGATTAACTATCACAGCGCTTCTTGTTCTCTGTACTTGCTGACATTTCATAGGGTCAGTACGTGTCACTTTAGCTATCCTAACATGTGCATAATAACATCTCGAGGTTTTAATGACCAGTTCCCTCATGCCACATGGTGTTTAGCATCTTAAAGTATGCCCGTTTGCCATCATATCTCTCTTATAAAGATGTCTGTCTGTTTCCTTGTTCCACTGTTTCTTAGTAATAATGTTTACGATTTCTATCTGTATTTCAAAACCAGTTACTGATCAGATATGTGTTTTGTATCATTTTATCTCAAGCTATTTTTTAAAAAAACATATTTAATATAGCTCACAAATAAAAATAAAATTAAAGGTAAATACTAAGAATCTATATATCCGGTACAACCATCAAAATCACTCTTTGTTCTCCATTTTATTTAGTTCTGACAAAGTCTTTATATAAATATATGCAAACACATATTTTTATATACATATATTTGTTTCTTACTAGACTGGTATTCTGTATGTTACATCTAAGCTGTTCTTTACATTTATGAATCTTATTAATTCCATTATGCCATAAACCCTTCAATTATATGTGTGTATGTGTGTGTCTCATGTTGCACTGTGTGTATAAATCATAGTTAAGGTCAAAAATTCTCTCTCATTGGGTACTTGGTACCTTCATTTACAAGGTACTTAGTGCTTACAGTTTCTGAGATTCTCTTGACTTTAGCTCCGGGATGAAAACTGGGTGTTTCTTAGCTCTACTCCATTGCCACGTTAGGTTTTGGTTTTCTTGAATGTGCTGACAGCCTCTACTTCTCCATCTGCTTTCCATATTCCAGAGTTTCTTTTGTTCAGTATTCATTAGCCTAGAAAAACGCACAAAACCACTGTCCTAAGTGTCTACAAGTCTATAAATGAGTACAATCATTTTTTTAAACGTTTCTACTGTATGCTTCCTTAGGTTAACCCTTTTAGAGCAAAAATACTCCATTTCTGCAAACAAAAACAATCTTAAAAAGAATTAGAGGTAGGGATAAAGTTGCTCAATCTTGCAGTGGCTAAAGCAGAAAAGCAGAGTCTTCTAAAGACTTCCTGGGACAAGAACAAGACAGCAAGTTGCTTTGTGTAGCTGTTTGCATCCTACTTCCGGCTGATAGCATCACGCTGGCCCTATATTTCAACTTGGTAGGTCTAATTACTGTTTCCCTAATTTGTAGAAATTGGTAGCACTAGTAGAGCAGCTATATCAAGGACCCCGAGGGAGCAATAACTCTCCTGCTGCACTGAAATTGATCTATTCGCTTGGTTCATCAACTGTGTGCATCACAAGCCTTTTCCTGAGAGGCTATTGAGCAGAGGCAAAGTTGGGATTCTGCAGTCAAATACATCATGCAGCTCTAGCCCTTTCCAGTTTTGTCACCTTGAGAAAGCGAACTAGCCCTTCTATTATATTTTCTCATATATGATACAATTAATATAAAATAAAATAATATATACCTCATAGACTTACTGAAAACATTAAAGATATTATATTAGTTAACATTCTATTACTGTGAAGAGACACCATGACCATAGCAACTCTTATAAAAGAAAGCATTTAATTGGGGCTTGCTTATAGTTTCAGAAGTTTAATCTAATATCCACATGGTAGGGAGGAGCAAGTTGGCACTCAGAAAACATGGTAGCTGTGAGTTCCACATCAGGACCTTCAAGCAGTAGAGAGAGCTGCTTGGTCTGGGTTGGGCTTCTGAATCTCAAAGCCCACACCCAGTGACATACTTCCTCCAACAATGCCACACCTACTCCCTGGTGACCATGCATTCAAATCTATGAGCTTATGGGGGCCATTCATATTCAGAACAGCACGGACATCTAAGGAAATTAGTATAGGTCTTAGCACCTGATATGTATGCAATGAAAATGGCTACGGTTCAACACACAGCACATCACTTAGCAGACATTCTGCACATAACTGTTGAATGATTGATGGATGGATAAGCCCTTTCTCTTAACTAATGGACTCAGCTTGAGTAATGTCCCCTAACTACCTTGTAAACAATATGAATAACAAAATATGCAATGTCCGTATATCTCTTTTCTCTATGCCATTGGTGCCAGGCACACGGCATATATCAGCAATTGATTGAGTAAATTTACCAACAAAAAAAAAAAAAGAAAGCAAATGGAAGTGTCTGATTTAACATTGACTTTTAAAATGACAAAACTTTTTTTAAATAAATTATTGAATTTGTATATCTGGGAACATTCATCTGTATAGGAACATCCTCTGGTTTTCAAATTCTGTTTGGCACTTGAACACTTCCAAGGTACAAATTTGGGGCAAAGATGTGTTACTGCCTGTATCCAAACTGATAACTCCCTTGTCTGCAGCTGTCTCCTCTAGTTGCACTTACACACAGGACGAAAGAAGAAATGGAGAGATGCTGGGTTCTGAGGTTGGAGAGTAAATGCCATGAGTAAATTGACCTTTTTCTTCTTGTGTTAGGAGAGTGATGTTTTGATGTAGCATAAAGAAGTAGGTCATTGACCTTAATAAAAATAGCTTGAAAGATTCGATCTAGGTTTTATGTTGTTGTTGTTTCAAGATAGTTCTTTTATCTAGAAAGTTCCCATCAGACCATGTTTATTAATAATATCACTCAGAAAAAAAAAACAGAAACATAAAATAGTTTGCATTTGTTATAATTTGGGGATTAAAATAAAATCAAGTAAAAATATTTTTTCGTTGCTTTTGTTGTTGGGTTTTTGGGGGGTTTTTTGGTGTTGCTGAAAGCCAACAATTACAGTGGGCCCCTGTTTTTCCCGGTGCTATTTATACACCTTGTATTATGTCCAGTTCTCATAAACATCCCTCAGGGTCGGGCATATAGGTGTTATTTTTGCTTTACAAACAGTAAGTCGGAGACCCACAGTGAGAAACCTGCCTATGATGATAAGAGGAAAGTCTCATCCTTTCTGATTCAAAAATTCATGTTTTTCAATATGTTCCTCTCTTATAATGAGATATTTTCCAAGGAATCAATTTATTCCTGGGCAACAAAACAATGTTGACTATTCATCTAATACCCACCACACCAAGACACTCAACATGCATGACTTAGGATGCTTTGACTAAGAATTTGGGCAGCAATGGTAAAAAATAAAGGACAGAGGGAATTAGAATATCGTTTTTAAAAAGAAGTAAAAAAGAATTTCTGTGGCCAGTAGTAAGTTTTTCCTAAATCTCAGCTCATTTGCAGTATGCATTTGCCATTTCTTGAGAACTCGGCATTTCTGTGTTTCATGGGTCTGCCATCTTGAAGTCAAAGCCTACCTCCCATTGTCAAATCTGAATATAGCTGACACTTACCCTCTCGGCACCCTTTGCAGTGGATGTGAGACCATCTAAGGTTCTACGAGTCATTCACACTCACTGCAGAAGCCTAATGGAAGTTAATGGTGTGAAGAAGAGAGCAACCTGGAGTGTCCACTGTGGCAAAAATAGCTTTCTACGAGCAGCCGCTGGCGTGGTTCTCGTGACCTTACCCATTCTCCATTCTCAACAGCGTTGATGTTCTGACATTACTAGAAGATACAATCTCCCAGAAAATGCCTTGATTCTCTGTATCTTACAGCTTTTCTTCATTCTCTTCCACAATGCTCCCAGAGCTTTGCATGTTAAGAGTACTTTATAGAAGTATCTATTAGAACTGGGATCAACAACTCTGCATTTTTATTAATTATGGTTTTCTGTTGTGGATTCCATGGCAGAGAGAAGTTTCCTTGATAAAGGATGAAGACTACATTTATCTGTGGGTATAAGACAAATGTTTGTGAATCGTTATTAGGAACTCTGCTGGTTTAATAAATTAGTGGTTGTAGCCGGGCGGTGGTGGCGCACGCCTTTAATCCCAGCACTCGGGAGGCAGAGGCAGGTGGATCTCTGTGAGTTCGAGGCCAGCCTGGTCTACAAGAGCTAGTTCCAGGACAGGAACCAAAAAGCTACAGAGAAACCCTGTCTCAAAAAATCAAAAAAAAAAAAAAAAATAGTGGTTATAGATTCTCCTCCAAAAGTCATGACTGCACTAGCACTGATAGTTAGCTAGGTTTTCAATACTGGGCATGGCATCCCTCTTGTTCAGAGGTTCTGAAGTCCAATTAGGGAGCAGCTGGTTACCTCCCAGATACGTATGCCCACTAATGTACCCTTAGGGTTACTTTTCCATGAAGGTCATTGATACAGTTCATAGGCATCATAGCTGGGTAGGACTGTTGCTTGCCTTCCTCCTTTGGAAGCTTGCATGGCACCTCCTAGGATCATGAAAACTCATCCTCAGGGAAAAACATTCAGGTTCAGTTCCAGCTCAGGTGTCTCTGAACCCTATTTCTGAAGTGTATAGTAGGGTTTTACCTTCCACCTCTGGTGAGAGGAAGAGGTAGACAATCATTTTCTATATTGCTAGTTCTCAAGTCCAATCTCAGCATATTAAATTTTCAGACAAAATCATGCCTTTGTCCCCATTCTACTTTTGTATTAATAGCCAAATCTATGCATTCCCATTAGTGAAAAACTGAGGGTCATTTGTGGACAAAAGGTTCCGATGTCAAAATTCTTGCCACAGTTAGAGAGTGGCTGAGTATTGGTTCCCACACAAAACAGATGGTGGGTCCTTTTCTGAAGCAATAGTAATCTGAGTTTCTGCCTGTGTGCCTTCTGCCTCAGAGGAGAAGTAAAAATGAATTCGTATTTCCCTTTAAGATCTGTTACACTGACTGACATGTCGGGGGGACCACGTAATTTGTCCAAATATAATTACATGAGGTACAACAAAGTCACTGACTGTTTCTACTCTCTGCAGGGAAGTGGTTTGCTTCTTTTAAAAAAAAAATGAACAGATGCAGCATAATCTTGAGAATCCATTTGTTATTCTGCTAGTAGAGTCTGTAGCTATGCAGACATCTGTGATGTGGGATAAGGAAGATTATTTTTCAGAAATACAAAGAATACAGAGAGTAGAAAAAATATTTTTAGAACTTAAAAGTGTAAGAAATAGCCTTCGCCTTTGCCAATATGTTTTTCAAGCTATTGGTTGCAGGGTGCTAGTTTCTAAAGTTAATTTTTTTCCACATATTTGGTTTTACAAAATGAAATTGGAGTCCAACCTTCTACTATATCTAAGGAAATAATTTCATGTAACAAGATAGATGGTCCTGCCTACATTAATAATACAAGGCTCCTCTACCCCTGAGTTCTAATGGTAGAATTCAGTAATATTGGTGGAGGTGGACATACAGATAAACCCCTCTTTCAAAGACACTTTCTAGTAGAGACTTGATACTGCAATTCAATGGTGCAAACCATAATGCCTCACTATGATTCCTACAAATAACATCCCTCCGAATTCAGTGCACAAAATCCACTATTGCAATTGGCAGTTTACTTCATTTCTTTTAAATCTAAGTTTGAACACTCAAAATACTCTTCAAATACTATGTGTATTATTACATGCAAAGTAAAGTAAGCTTTAAGTCAAGAATCAATATGATTGTAATAGAGAAGTCACTTTTTTATGAGGCAGCCTGACAAGGAAAGCTATGATTAGTAACAAAATAAAAATAATTTAATTTTTTTTGCTAAATACCTACTGTGTTCTAGGCATTATTCTAAAAGCCTTATATTTATTAACTCATTGGATTTTCACAATGAGTGAATAAATGCTGTCATTATTTGCATTTATCAATCAGAACATGCCAGGGTAAAACTGTTGAGTACCTCAACAGAGATCACATGAATCTGAAGTTAGAACTGAAACTTGATTGGTTTGGATCCAGACTCAAAGCAGGTAACTGCCATATAAGAGCTTTTTGAGAAACTGGCAAACAGACATGGTAAATCTCATAGGACTGTCTCACATTCTTTAGGCAACTTCAGCAGTCATTTTTCTCCTCTGTCTCTACTTGGAATTCGTGCCTTGTTCTATTCTGCGCTGCAATAGGCCCAAAGCAGCTTCTTTATTAACCAATGGTAATAAAACATATTCATAGCATACAGAGGGGAATCCCACATCATGTTTGTGTGTGTGTGTCTGTGTGTGTGTCTGTGTGTGTGTCTGTGTGTGTGTCTGTGTGTGTCTGTGTGTGTGTCTGTGTGTGTGT
>NC_022027.1:27983288-28005218 GCF_000317375.1 Microtus ochrogaster
GGGACTCAATCACAGAATAGATCATAGACATGGAAAACTGAACTGACTTTTAAACTTTACATAAAAGTGTTTTTAGAGAAATTATAATGTGCTGGGTAAGGTAGCAAACATCCCAATGAATTTTTTTTTCTACAACTTGAGAAGTATGGAGATGGAGAAAAGGGAGTTGAAGTAACTTCTTGATGGTGTCACAAACGAGGATCTGAATCTGATCTTCTCCAGGTCCTATCCTCTGAACCCTGTATTATAGAATAACACACTCTGTATCTATTATCTAATTCTGTATCTATTAGATAAGCATACTCTTATCTAATAGAGATTAGACAAGCTTTACGTGTGCTAGTGATTTGGATGGAAAGTATTTGTGCCAGGCCTGAGCATCAGTCAGTTTTCCATCTTACCTGCCTGTGTTTTCAAAGCTCACTGTAGTTGCATGATGCTATACCATTGGATTAAAAGGAAACAGACATGACCAGTTTTCTAAGCCAAGTGTACTGATCTTCCCTATAGTCACAGCACTGGAAAGAGTGGAGAAAACGTAGCACCATGATTGTGGATAGCTTCTGCTACCTAGCTTCACACTAGCCTTTGCTACAGTGTGAGGCCTTCTTTCAGGGAGGAAAAAGGCATGGTCCCTTCCCAAAGTCACTTTTAGGATACTAGTAAACAAGAAGTAAAATCCCATGTTTTTGGTCCGAAAGTCACTTGAGTAGAACAGAAATATGATATGTTGCTGGCTCTTGTCCTTTGTAATGTTAGTAAAGATAGGCTTGAGGGTCATTGTCCATTAAACTGAAGAAGTCCATCTTGAGAAAACGACCAAAAGGAGGCCATCATGATGATGGTAGTCAGGCTCCTACAGACCTCCAGGAAGAGTTGGTACTTAGAGTGCCAGAGGAGACTGTCACTATTGGACCCAAAGAGAAAATGAAGAGATCACAGGGAGGCTCACATTGACAGGGATGACAGGAATAAGCACCAATCATGGCTGGCTTCCCAGAACACATTGTTTCTGAACCGACAAACATTCTGATCCATGAACTGGCCATCTCAACAACACTCATGAGATCAAGAGAGGAGAGAAGCCAGCCTGCTTCCCACTCGGTGATGCATTCACCTCAACACTGAGGTGAACTAAACTTATACACGCAAACTTCACAGACTCGAATAGCAACAAAACAGCGATCTACTGCAGCTAATAGAAAGCAGAAAACAGTAACATGGCCAAGAGACATTTTTTACTCAAAATTCTAGTGTGAGAATTGGAGGAAGTTTATCTTTCACTAAACTGAGTAGCCCCTGGAAGGGTAAAAAAACATGAAGGGAGAATGCTGTAGAATCTTCAAGTTTAGTTTATAGGCTTCTCCCACATCTCCAAACTTCACCCTTATTGTAACCACAAAATCCAACTTAAAATAACAAAATCTGGAAGAAGAAATGGATGGAGCAATGGAAGAGAGGAGAGAAAAACAAGAATGATGTATGATATGATATGATATGATATGATATGATATGATATGATATGATATGATAAATTGCTAAAAGGAGAGAAGGAAGTTAAATTGAAGGAAATAAAATCACCAAACTAAGGCTAAAAACTACTATAACATAAGAAAACAAAACAAAATTGTAGCCAACAAACACTAAACTCAATACAAAGGAGACCTAAACAATGGAAGAAGAGAAAAGCCAAAAGAGAGAAAAACTAAAGCCAATGAGATTTATGAGGCAAAACATGAAAGTAAGGGATAAAAGATTAAAGATAAGCCCAGCATAAATAAAGAAAACATAAAAGGGTCAGAGCCAGTGAGATACAGAGCTGGAGCCATGAAAGTTAGAGGATGGGAGATGAAAGCTAAAACAAGAAAATCCAAGTTAAAAGCGGTACTTAGAAGCTGAGAAAAAAATTCTTTTAAAGTCTGTTTAAAATTTATCTTCTTCTTAAAGTGGAATAGGGAAAAATGAGATAGAAAATAAAGACAAGGAAAGACAGGGATCATAAAGAATAAGTCAGAACAAGCTAAAATAGAAATATGAAAAAATACAAGTAATCAACGCACTCCATGGCAACAAGAAATTCTAAAATAATATCAAGACGCTGGTGCATGGCACAGAATGTGTTCTCTATATTACCAAGTGAACTGGAGCAATGGGACAAAGAGAAAAGAGCCCAGTAAACCACTACCGTGTGAAGAGGTATTCTGCCTCTCCACCGCCATCAGGAGGTCCCTCTGACCTAGAATAGGGGAAAAAAAACCCTTAAGGAATTTTTTTCTGGTTTTGTCTTTAGCTCAGCTCAACTAGCATGACTGCCTACAATATGACGCCAGCAGAAATTTCTATAGTTCGGGAATGGTGAGCCCATAGCTCCACTGGGGGAAAAAATTACTCTTTTTCTTTTAACTGTTTAAAACCATTTATATATCCCCCCTACCCTTTTATCTATCATTCGTTAACTTATCAGTCAATTACTTAGTTCAAAATATCCAAATTTTAACATTTCCAGGATAAAGGAAAGACCATGGAGATATTTTCTGAGGATTGTAGCACCACCCTAAGCTCGAACTCTCTGTAGCATTAGGGAGACTCATTTTAAAAGCCCTCCCATGTGTCCCTCTTCTTCCTCTGCTGTGTGTTGGGGAGCATGACTCCCACGGGATGTGCTTACCCTCTGTGTTTTGAGTGCTTTCCCAGGTCATGCCACAGATGGAATATCAAAGCATGAGGAACAGGTGAGGTCTGAGTTTGCCTGAAGTCCCATCACTGGCAGGAAGGGACTGAGTCCACCCCTCTCACTACCCGTCTTTTGCCGGTTGACCCTCTTCTGCAGCTTTTCCCTCTGTGTTCCAGGCATGACCTTTCCTCCAACAAGCAGTTGCCAAACTATTTCTAAGCTCTTATTGGCCCCTGGGATGCCTGGCTGTCCCTGGTCCCTTGGCTTCTTTGAGCCCTGCCCTTATGGTTATAACCTGCCATTTGATGAGCTCCTTGATTTGCTTACTCTTAGTGTACCATCTGTTTCTGGCTGGGACCCTGGTGGGCACAGCAGAAAGAAGTATGTCACAGGCAAATGCAACCATAGCCTTCTCTGTCTTAACACTCAGAGTCTTCCCCAGAGGTTCCCATTTTGATGAACTCAGAACTTGATGGCATCGCTTTATATGTGATGTGTCTAACTTCCTCTCTCACTCCAATTCATTCACCAATTTTCCAAGACCTGGATTTCTCCACTGTGCATGCAGGTGAATTTTCACACACTAACCTCTCCTACACTATATACTGTAGCTCACCCAGATAGCAGAGTGCTTCCTAATAGCCCTCAAATTAAAAGATAGGTGTGAATTATTACAGACGAAATTCTTAACTAGCGTCTCTTCCTCCAGTTTTGTGTTTCACCTATCTGTTCTCAGCATTACCGCCAGATTCTTTTCTCTATAAAGACATTCTCATTATACTACCCACTGATTTAAAAAGCCTCAGCTCTTTCTCATTGTCCAAAGGATAAATTCAACCATTTAAGGCCCACAATCTGGCTCCAAACTGAATCTCTAATTTTATCTACTACTAGAGAGGCCCCATGTTAGGGAATAGCAGAAGGTGAAGAATGGAAATATATCTCAATCATACCTCCATTAAAAAAAAAAACTTCCTCCTTTATTCAACAGCAGAATAAGACCATGCAGCAGAGGTTGACAGGAAATGGCACTCAGACTTCATGGCTGCTCTTTGGCTTTGCTGTCTGTCATGATGGAAACCTTAAAACACTGTGAGTCATGAAACAATCAGAACTATGACTTAGAGTTCATAATTCATTGGTTCCATTTGCTATTGTGTGTCAGTGTCTATAATTTTTAGATTTTATGTCATGAGGATGCGATTCTACACATCCTCTTGAATCAGAGCCACTGACTTAACCCTAGACTCCCATTAATTAATACAAAGTTAGCAACTTAGCTTGTGTCCTACCCAACTTAGCTTGACCCAGTAAGTACACTTGGAAGCAACACTTCATGGTCATTGGGAGGACGAAGGCTGGAGACAGAATAGGTACTACAAAGAGTTGGTGTGCAGGATGACAGGATGAAAGGGAAGTCAAGCTTGAGTTGAGCTTTCCTGCACCCATTGACTCATTTGTGCTAGAAGAGTAATTGGTTATCAGGACTTTTCTTTGGTGGACAAGTAAAGATCTCTATGAACAGGCAAGAAAAGGCAGTTTGGTTATCCCTTTCCTTTGGTTATCCCAACAAATTGGGACCACTAACTCTTTAGAGCTGTGGTTCTCAACCTGTGGGTCACAACCCCTTTGGAAGTCACACGACCCTTTCACAGAAGTCCCATCAGATATCCTGCATATCAACTATTTACATTGTGATTCGTAACAGTAACGAAGTTACAGTTATGAGGTAGCAACAAATGTAATTTATGGTTGGGGGGTCATCACAGCCTGAAGGACTGCTTTAAAGTGTCGCAGCACTGGGAAGGTTGAGAACCACCACCTTTGAGCTTCTTTTCGTTGATGGAGTTGCCTATGAATCATGCATTGAGCTTCTGTTTTCTGACAGTGCCTAGGGTGGTATGCTGTGAAGCAGCTTAGGGTGCATTGATTGGTAAGCAGTGCGATGTCTGGAGGAAGGGGTGCTTGAAAGGACTTTGAGTGGCAGATAAAAATATTGGCAACGTGTATTAATTATTTAGCACATGACCTACCAGAAATATTGAGATAAACCACAGGTAGCTTAAAAGGCATCTTGGGTAAAAGAATAAAGGATTTGGGAGAAATGAAGTCTGGATGTGCTGCAGATGTCCAGTTGACTGAGCCAAGACTTGGTGCAACATTGAGAAAGAGAGATGTCTCACAGCTTTGGAGCTGCTGGTCTGAGGAACGCATGACTCTCTTCAAGAAGTGAACACGTTTTACTTGTGTGTTTCATTGGTTTTGAGACAGGTTCGCAGTCTGTATCCTAAGCTGACCTTAAACTGAAAATCCTCCTACCTCAACCTCCTGAGTGCTAGAATTATAACTGTGTGTATAATACACTTGCATGTATGAATATAACATCGATTTTACTAACTCATTAGGGAATATTAATAGATATTCTTGATTGCAGCAAAGGCTTAATATAATAGCTTAGAAAGGGTAAGGGAGAAGATAGGCCTCAGAACAGAACTTTATTTTATATTGCCACTGACTGCCATGACCTCTGACAAGTCCCAGCGCTCCTGAGCTCAGGTTTCCCTTTTGGTGAAATAGGGCCACACAGACACTGATTCTTGTGTCCAGACCACATTTGCAATAACAATATCTTCACTTATCTTTCTTTTCTCTTTACACACATGCATGTACTCACATACATATACACCATACACACACACACACACACACACACACACACACTCATCCCTAAATCTGTAGAGTAATATTGATGGATTTTTTTAAATATTTATTTATTATGCATACAATATTCTGTCTGTGTGTATGTCTCAGACCAGAAGAGGGCACCAGATCTCATTACAGATGGTTGTGAGCCACCCTGTGGTTGCTGGGAATTGAACTCAGGACCTTTGGAAGAACAGGCAGTGCTTTTAACCACTGAGCCATCTCTCCAAGATTTTTATAAAAGTTATTAGACCAAGAGGCAAATCTATCCACATTTTCATTCATTCTTTTTTTCAAACTTGTCATCCCTCAACAGTATAAATTCAACCAAGTCTGTTAATCTCTCTGGGCCTTAGATTCCACGCAACAAAAGAGGGGGAATTACTCTCCACATTCCCTTGTGACTCATAAACACTTTGCCTGCTCAGATGCTCTGGGCACCTGGTGGAAGCCCCTACACCCATGATAACTGAAGGCATGAATCCACAACAACACTCTGGAGTGGAGACATCATCATATGGATGATGGCTATGGGGAAAGGCTCACTTTTCACAAATTCAGAATTGTGACTGACCACAAAAGTGTACAAAAGGCATGGCTGCTACCACGGCAACATTCCTTTGTTTCCTGTATTTCATACTAAAAACAAGGTGAGTGAAAGAAGGGATATAAATATAAATAATATAGATATCATAGAGATGTTTCTCTTCAGTTTCTTAATTTGTCCAAGGTTGACTTCCATTGAAATAGGGAGAGAGGATGGCATGGAGAAAGAGACAAGCAGTAAGAGCCAAACAACCTGACGCTCAATGTAACAACAATAGCCCCTTAGAATTCAGTAAAGGAATCAATAATCACCTTTAGAGTCAGACTACTAAACTAAAGACAAAAGACATCACAGAACACCTTAGACTACACTCAGAACAATGACTACATAGTGGATAAATTAAACAGTGTTAAGACTTGGCAAACAAACATGGCTATATAAATTGACTTTAGTTTCTGGGCAATTGCACATGTGTCAGGTGAAGAGCAGGTATGTCCTGTACTTCAAAGCAGATGAACTTCTAGAAAACTAGATAGGGACAAGATTCAGCTGCCTGTTCTGGCAGGGTCTACCTTCCAGTGGAAGCAAGTATAACAGTTTCCTCTAAATTTTTAAGGTTGACATCCCAAGGACAACAAGTTGCTTAGGAACCAATTGCAATTAGCAATTGGTGGGAAGATCTTGGGCACTTCTATTAGAACTAGACAAAACTTCCTTCCACATCCCACTAGCCAAATTAAATTCACTTTTATAGAGCAATTGAGGCTGTCCGTTCATCAGTCAACTTAGATGGCTGGTTTACTCAGCAGTCAGAACTCCATGAACACAAACTAGGCATTCTGTTTTTTCCCCTGGCTACTAGGGAATCTCTAGGCAATTCATTACTATCCGGGCACGTTCTGTCACTGCCAAAACCTCAATTCAGTTTAAAATTCTAGTTTTCCACGATCCACCATCAACCCAGTCTGACTAGTAACCTCTATAAAGCAAATCTTAAACACTGCCTTTTTCTTTAATATGTAAGTGAATTTGGGGGAGAAGCCTTGAGAATCTCTCTCTCTCTCCCTCTGTCTATCTCTGTCTCTGTCTCTCTCTCTCTTTCACACACACACACACACACACACACACACACACCCTTGGCCTTGAGTTTCACATACATACACATATCCTGGCTTTGAGAATTACTAAACCAAATTTTTTTCTGGTGCGTTAGAGTTTACAAGTAACCTATTAGATGATCTACTTAAGCAGTTGCAACCTGATCTTCCCCAATTTGCAGAGAGCTGGCCACTCCTCTCTGCCCCTCTTTCTTCCTACCCTGTGATAGCAATCTCACACTCAAAGACACATCCACAACCTCTTGGCTAAGTAAATTATCATCATGGGGATGAAGCACTAAGTGCTTTATTTTTGCAGTTATTCTCAAACTTGAAGTGATTTGTTCTTTTCTGACCTCAGAGGGAAGAGGAGACCATAAGATTCTCCATGATATGGGATAAAACCGGAATCTCTGAACATGGCGAACAATGAGGGCTGATGAGAAGCCAAAGACGATGGAACGGGGTTTTGATCCTACTTAATGTTCTGGCTTTGTGGGAGCCTAGCCAGTTTGGATGTTCACCTTCCTAGATATGGACGGAGGGGGGAGGACCTTGGACTTTCCACAGGGCAGGGAACCCTGACTGCTCTTTGGACTAGAGAGGGAGGGGGAGAGGAGTGGGGGGAGGGGGAGAAGAGTGGGAGGAGGGGGAGAAGAGTGGGAGGAGGGGGAGGGAAATGGGAGGCTGGGAGGAGGCGGAAACTTTTTTTTCCTTTTTTTCAATTAAAAAAAAAAAAAGATTCTCCATGATAGCTGGGCTAGGGAACACATGCTTGTGTGGGGGTCTCTTGAATCACCACAGCCAGCAGAATGATGAGCTGTGAGAGGCAAGAAGGCAGTTCTGGTCCACGTGACTAAGTAGTCGGTATTGGTTTAAACTTCAGGAGTCTAAACCAAAGTAATATATTTTAGGCATACTGAAGCACACACAATTTGGTAAAATTTTTCCTGGTGATAATTAACTCAATACTCTGTGCATAATCAAGGTTAAGATGTGAGTACCTCGGAACTCTTTGTAAAGTACACGTGACCCCTTCCACAACAGTAGTTTCAATAGATTGAATACACGTGACATCTTCTGTAATGCTAGGTTCTATATATAGATCAACAAGCTCACGATAAGGGTACAAGGAAGATCTGATAGAGTCCCAACCCACAGATAGCGATAGTGCAAAGATCACCAGGCTATTAGCAACATCTGCTCCAAGCCCTCCTGGCAAATATAAGTTATGCTTCCCTCCCTTGGAAGAACAACCCTGTGTGTTTAACATTCCTGGTTCCCTGATGTTTATCTGTGAACACAAGAATTCCTTGCCTTCTGTGGCTTGCATTCCCAGCTACTCAGGAGAGGAAGCCTAGCCTCATATTGAAATATTATCCCAGAAAAAAATGAGGGATAGTTTTTGCTTTTACAAGACAGGGTTTCTCTGTGTAGCCCTGGCCGTCCTGGAACTCACTCTGAGACCAGACTGTCCTGGAATTCACAGAGAGCCTCATACTTCTGCCTCCTGGGTGCTAGGATTAAGGGCATGTATCACCACAGTCAGGCTCTCAGAATATTTTTGATTAAAATATTAACACAATATTCTCTATGCTAACAACTTCTTCAGTTTCTTCTTTCATTTATCCCCTCATGACCTTCCTCTCTTTCCTCTTCTTCCTTCTATCCTTTTTTTTGGGGGGCGGGGGGGAGCAGGATTGAAAAAACTGAAATGTTAGTGTCCCTTGCCCTTCAATACATCCGGGAGCAGACACAGGGTTCTTTCTGTGTGTAGATCTCTTCCAGACATTAAGTACTTTATGCCTCTTGTGCCCCATCCACCTTATTTGAGGGACAAATTCCCAGTTGCCTAACTCTCGCTGTTTAGTCCCCGGTTCACCTGACACATCAAAGGCTCAGTGACTCAGAAGAGCAGTACATCAGCTGCCCATAAGATGACAGGCAGTATGAACGGGCACACCCAAGTTCAAGATTCGGGTGTGCTTCCTAATATGCTCTGTGCTCTTAAAGAAAATGATCTAATCAGATCCTAATTTCTTCACAGAAGGGCAAGACCAGTCTTACAGAACTTTAAGGAATGACTTGAAAAGTCCTCAGTCATCCATTTTGTTTAACACTATCATCAGATTTAGAAATAGCTTCATGACAACCATGCTCAAGGTTAAGTGACCTAGAGTACTGGCTAAGGAAGATGTGGTCCCCAACGTCAACAAAAATGCAACCCAACAGAAACAAGCATGGAAAGATTTATGATGAAGCATTTATAATAATCTGCAGCCCAAGGGAAAGTGTGTGGTGTTTGGGATGGGGGCCGGGGAGCCAGAAGACAAGATCTTTAGAGAAATCTCAGTTGCGATTGCTCATGAGAGGATTCCTGCTTTAGAATTATGGGATAGCTGAACATCTGACACCTGCTAGTGGGCAAATGAGCTGAGTCACCCTTAGTGGCTTTTCTCGCAGCCTAGATTAAGAAGGAAAGATACCATATACCCATCCCAGCCGATATAAGGGTCACTCTCAGGAAAGATGTACTTAAGCAAGTGTTCAAGCAAGGGGTCAGGCTTTGTAGCACAGAGAGGTAGGAATCTCTGGTATATATAGAGTATCTATGACTGATTTGTTTGAACAATATTGTCTGCTGACGAAAGGCTGAAATGTGTTACTCAAAGCTAAGCAGGAACCTGCATCTGGCCCCACAACAAGAAGAATTATTTATTTGGAAATGACTTAGTGACAGGAGCAGAGTGGAAGGAAAACTTTCAGGGAGGCTGCTGCCGCCATTCTGATTTCAACAGATGCCAAGGCAGAATGTAACAATTAATATTAACAGCAAGCCTTGCTTCCCAGTCTGTGGCAAACATCATCTGAACTCAGTCTAAAGACCGGGAGAGCAACAATAAAGAAGACTCGCATGAGATTAAGACCATTGCACTCTGGGTGCTGCTGAAAGCAGGACATGCTTGGTCTGTGCACACTCAACGCCCCTGAAATATCATCAGCCGCAGATGGTGGTAGGAAAAGCAACTGGAGGGATAGACAAAGGCTGCTCACAAATGGACCTGTAGGCCAGAACATGATAGACGCTACTACAGTAGTCTACACAAGGACAGACAATGAGTTAGATACTCTGTAATAGGCCATGGAATAAGTTAGAGTTAGACTATTACAAGAATTCTCTATTAGGCCAGACAATGAGTTAGATGCTATTACAGCATTTTAATGTTAAAGAGCATCCTTTTTTATTAAATTTTTTCAATTATCATATATATCACCAGTTTCCCCTCCCTCCTCTTTTCCCATTCTCTCCCACACCTCCCATCTACCTCCAATCCACTTCTCCTCTATTTGGAAAGGGGCAGGCCTCCCATGGGAGTCAACAAAGTATGGCATATCAAGTTGAAGCAAGACCAAGCTCTTTTGCCTGCATCAAGGCTGGGTGAGGCAACCCAACATGGGGAAAAGGTTCCAAAAAAATCAGCTCATGCACCAGGGACAGGTCCTGTCCCAACTGCTAGGGACCCCACAAACAGACCAAGCTACACAACTGTTACCCACATGCAGAGGGTCTAGGTCAGTCCCATACAGGTTCCCTGGCTGTCAGTACAGAGTCCATGAGCTCCATGGTAAACTGTCTCTATAGGTTCCCCCCTCCTCTGCCATCATGATCGTGACACCCGCCCCACCACTTTGCTGGTACAGTCCCTCCTCCCTCTCTTCAACTGGACTTGTGGAGCTCCGCCCAGAGCTTGGCTGTGGATATCTGCACCTGCTTCCTTCAGTTCCTGGATGAAGACTCTCAGATGACAATTAGGGTAGTCACCAATCTGATTACAGTAAAAGGTCTGCTCAAGCACCCCCTCCACCATTGCTAGGAGTCAGCTGGGGTCATCCTTATGGGTTCCTGGGGATTTCCCTAGCACAAGGTATCTCCCTAACTCCAAAACGGCCCCCTCTATCAAGATATCTCTTTCATTACTCTCTCCCCTGTGACACCCTAATCCCTCATGTTCCTATCCCCCCCCCCATCCCCTACCCTTGACACTTTCCCCACCCACTCTCAGTTTATACAGATCTCATCTATTTCTCCTTCCCAGGGAAATCCATGTGTCCCAAAGAAATCCTTTTAAAAACTTGCTAGGTATCCCACTGATTTCCTTGTCACGTGATACTTTAGCAGCTGACATGGATCTGTCAAGTGGCCTCCAAAATGATACACTTGACTGGCTAGTCTTCTAGAACTGAGAACATTAGTCTTTTGGAAAAAATGTTTTCCAGAGCATCAGTTAACTTGAATAAACTTCAAAAATTACTGCTACAGCTAATGAGCAAATCGTGAAAAGATTTCAAGCTGGGAGTGACATTTTCCTGTTTGCATTTTAAATTAAACATTCCAGTGGGTATCTGAAAAATGGATATGAGACTCCCGAAGATGTGAGCAGTGAATGAGCCCACCTAGGAGGTTATGGAAGGAATCCAGGAATGTTATCACAAGCAGGAAAATAAAAAGGAAATAGAAACAAAAACTGCAAATCTGAAATAATTCTTATTTTTACCAGATGAGGTTGGAGTAGTTAGGTCGTGCTGATGTCACAAACACCAGCATCCCCATGCATTCTCATGGTGAGGAGGGTCTGTTCCAGAGCCATTCAGTGGACCAGATGTTGGAGTCCTATCATTTGGAAGGAGAACCATCCTGTAAAGAGAGATCTTGAGACAAAATGTTCGGAAGATGGAATGTGGACATTTAAGCCTTGATGTGGGTCTGAAGGACATTTGCCATTCGGTCCTCTGACTAGAGTCACATGACCCTACCCAGTTTTGAAGGCACTTCTGTAATTCTCCAAGCCGCATGTGAAAAAAAAAGCTAGGTATGACTTTTGTGGGTGACTAGAAGTGACAGCGCCTTGAAATGGTGGCCACAGGAGGGTACCAGAACAGCTGTTACATTTGAGGAACAAATGGTATCTTCCATTTCAAATATCTTGAAATTGTGTGTGCCCAGTGAATTTTTATTAGAAAAAAAATAAAAAAAAAAACAGACTAGTAGCAATCTCAAGAGATAGTTCTGTTCTACAGCTGAAAGTTAGGTGTCAAGATCAATAGTTTGTTGAAGGAGGGCCCGCTTGTTCATCCCGGCCTGAAAAAAACCACACAGAAATTGTATTAATTAAATCACTGCTTGGCCCATTAGCTCTAGTTTCTTATTGCTAACTCTCACATCTTGATTTAGCCCATTTCTATTAATCTGTATATCGCCACGTGGCAGTGGCTTACTGGGAAAGATTCAGCATGTCTCTCTCTGGTGGCTCCATGGTGTTCTTCTTACTCTGCTTTCTTCCTTCCAGCACTCCATGTAATCTTCCCCGCCTACCTAAGTTCTGCCCTATCAAGGGCCCAAAGCAGTTTCTATTAGCCAATGAAAGCAACACAAAGATAGAAGGACCTCCTACACCAATGGTTAAACCCAAGAGAGTGGGTATCATCCAAGAGGAATAAGATACCCCCTAAAGAACATTAAAGTCTTTAATGTGAGAGAAAAGTCAGAAAGGAGAGGAACCTGTTTTTGAGCTAGACCTAAGAATGTGGGTTCAAAGAAACCAAAGACTTCAGGTGAGCCAGAAGACAAAAATGTCAGGGAAACAGTTAATTTGCAAAACAAGAGGCCACTGAAGAGCTCAGCGGGAGGAAGTCTGGGGGAAGCGTGAGGACTGATTTGCTTTTGCAATGAGAGGGAAATGAGAAGTTGGAAGAATCAACATGGCAAGATTTACTCCTCAGCTTCTTCCTCGACCTGCACAGAGTCCATCATTTATTCAGCTAACACTGGATTTGACACTTGAGCCTCCTGCCCGTAGGGGTCGTTGACAGATGAAAGCTAAACTTTCTCCTCGGCGTTTTTTGTAACATTTGTCCATTTGATTTTAATATCGCTTTTCACATTACACTGGGTGCACGCATTTCTTTATCTCCCTCTTATCTCCCTTTTTCTCCCCGGCCTGGGGTAACAGCTCAGTGGGAAAGAGCACTTATTCTGGAAGAGTGAGTACCCAAGTTTAAATCTTTTTTTTAGCCTATGCAAATGGAAAAAGGAAATAAAAATAAAAATAAGGAACATGACTACTCTTAAGTACAATAGAAGAGAAGGTTTATTGTCAATAAAAGAGGGAGCATAGATAGAGGTAGGGACATCTAGGAGAGTCCAGAGTGAACAGATCCCCGAACTGAGCCAAGTGAGGAGAAGGGTGAGGGGAGGGGGGGGTTCAAGAGAGTAAAAAGTACCCACAATGGCAGAATTATATGGGGAAGGTGTTGTTCCTTTGCGGAACTACAGTTCCCAGCGTTCTCCTGGATACGGACATATTCCCAGAAGCCTTTGCATTCCCCGTTAAAAAGTGAGAGCCGCCAAGCACTCTCTCTCTCTCTTTCCCCACCTTTCCTGCCGTGTCTGCACACCTTTTCCTGTTTGTTGTTACCCCTCCCCCATTAAAAGTGCACCCACGTGGGACCACCGCGTGTCTGTGTCTTCTTCCTCGCGTAACGTCTTTACCCTCTAACCCGCAGACAAGAAAGCCAGACAGGAATTAAGAACAACAGAAGGGAAGCTGAGGCAAGTGAAGTGCAGTCTCTGGACTGGAAAGGTTTAGGGTAGCTAGAAAGGGGTATACCAGCTGTACCCTATAACAGGTAGGGACTGAGAGATGCTGGAAGAACCCAAGGACCGGATCTCTGCTTTTATATGTTAAATAAACAATTCATTTAGCCATTTGTCTCAGTTTTAGACCTATCAGTGAAACTAGCTAGGCATGGCCACATGTCCCTATAACCCAACATTGAGGGGTAGAGAAAGCCGACACAGAGATTCGCTGGTCTGCCATAGTCTGCACCATGAGCTTCCCACTCGGTGGGAAGAGTTCCTGGGTTGAGGCAATAACTGGAGCTAGCTAAGGAAGGCACTTGACTCCTGCCTTGCTTCTATATGCATACCCTTGCTCACATGCCTGCACATTTACATGCAACACAGAAAGAGAAGTGGGCGGGCAGAGGGAGACAGGAAGTTCCTTCAAGATAAAGACAAGAGTAAAAAAAATTTTGATCTATACATTCCAAAAGTTTATCAGTGTGTCTGGCTGGACATAATAGTCATAAAATAAATGTGTTTATTATGTAATTGTATTAAGTGATTTCATCACCATAACTCTGGGGAGCAATTATAATTACTTTCATGCCATAGACTAATCAGCTGAAAATAGGGGTGACTAAAATTGAGCAAAATTACAAAGAGCAAGTGATGGAGCTGAAAACAGAATCCAGGTCTTAGATTCCATATGTACTTATCATAAGGATGTTGATGTCTTTCTCTCCTGGAATGGCAGACTGCAAAGTTATATGTAGCTTTTCAAATTCTTCATTGTATTCAAGATTACAGATTAGCAGTACAGAGTAAGATGTGTATAAACCAATATGTCAAACTACCATCCCTGAAAGTACACTCTTGGTGTGCATTCACCATTGAACGTGCTACAGTGCATAGTATTAAATAGATTGGACTATATACTCGGTTATATGTCAGGTCCAAAAGAAACTCAGGACAAATGGATAATTGTGGTGCCTATTAGCATACCGAAGTGTGTGCTGACTTCCTCAGTTACAGAGTCCAAGCTGGCATCCTGGCTCTCAGCTCTTCTCACTCTGTTCCCTACCCTAAACTTCTCCAGCTTACAGACTTCCCTTCACCCTATTCCTACATAACACGGCCATTTTGGCCATGCTTTCTCGTGTCTTTCTCTTGATCCATTTTCTTGGCCTTCTTTGTTCTCTTCCTTTGTTCTCCAGTTAATTCTGCTGCTCATATTCAGTCTACTGATTTTCTCCCTGGTCTGGACAGTTTAAGATTTCTCTGGCTATCCTCTTCCTTGCATCTACAATTAAAACAATAATGATGTAAAAAAAAAAATCTTTCCCTCAACCGTACCTTGGCGTGGTCATGTCCTCAATTTATACACCCAATGCCATATTATACTGTGCTGGTTAGTTTTTGTCAAGTTGACACAGGTGGGGTCATATAGAAAGAGGGATCCTTGATTAAGAATATGCTTTTGTAAGACTGGCCAGTAACAAGTCTGCAAGGAATTTTCTTGATTTTTGATGTGAGAAGGCCCAGAACACTGTGGATTGTGCCACCTCTGGGACAAGGATCCTAGGTTGTATAAAAAAAAAAAAAAAAGGTGAATAAGCCACGGAAAACAAAACAGTAAGCAGCATTCATCTAGGTCTCGGTTTCAATTCTTACATCCAGGTTTCTGCTTTAATTTCTGTCCTAACTGCTCTTGGTGATCAACTGTGTTTGTCCTAGGGACAAGTAAATCCTTTCCTGCCGACGTTGGTTCTGCCGGTGTTTTATCACAGCAAGTTAAAGCAAGTAGGGCATACATTGTAGCATGTAGCATTGTAGCATTGTAGAGAACTCTAGAGGGAGTTCTCTCTCAAGCTATGAGTCATGATCCCTACAGGGCTCAAAAGACCCTTTCACATGGTTACCTAAGACTATCAGGACACATGGATATTTACACTGTGATTCATAACAGTAACAAAATTACAGTTAGGAAGTAACAATGAAAATAATTTTAGGGGTGGGATCAGCACAACATGAGGAACTGTATTAAAGGGTCTCAACATTAGGAAGGTTGAGAACCACTGGTTTATATCATGACTCCAAGCACTGTGCCATAGTAAGTCAAACCTTAAGGGTCAAATATGAACCCTTTCATGTGGTTACACCTAAAAGGCTGCAGGGTAATCCTTCCAATGATAAGAAATTAAGGCTACTTAAAGAATAAAATTGAGTGAAATTTATGTCCTGGCAATGCTGAAGGCATGCAAGGGCAGCCCGTATATAGCAGTTCTGTTAAACTTGTTCATATTGGGTTTCATGGTCTAAGTTGATGAGGATGACTGACCAGGTCTCTTCATCAAGAGGGAATCAGATCTCATTACAGATGGTTGAGTCACCATGTGGTTGCTGGGAACTGAACTCAGGACCTTTGGAAGAGCAGGCAGTGCTCTTAACCACTGAGCCATCTCCAGCCCCAAGGTTACTTAATAGTATGAACAAATTCATATGAAACTAGGCAGTATGGTAAAGAAAGATTTTGGAAATAAACCAACAGTATAATCTTTTGGCCATACTACTTAAACTCTCTCTGACATAGTTTTCTATGTTTTAAAATCAAATTGGTTTTGTTTTCCCTCTTATAAAAATTCAATAACATGCTCATAATTGTCTGAAAAAATGGCCCACTCTATACCCGACCCATGGACAATATTTAATCAATGACAGATGTAAATATGATCACAAGGAGACATGGAAGTTTGGATGTGTGCTGTTTACACAATGGTATTTCTTTTCAGGATTCATTCTGCAGGAGAATTTCTAGTTTTCTATACTTAGTATTTACATAACTTCTCTGGGATTTCCTTCAATGTTGTTTTTGTTTGTTTGTTTGGCCTGAGAATTAAACCATTCACTGAGTGGAGTATTCAGTAACATGTCAACAATCAATTACCTGCCAAACAATACCTTTCAGTGAAAAATTACTCTTTGACAGAAAACAAGATGACAAACAGTAAAATTTCAAAGTCAAATATTTCTATAGAATATATCAAAGAAGTCATTGGAGTGCTGGTTGATATAAGCTGTAGAAAAGTAACCTAGTCAAAAAAAAATCTTCCTTCAAAAATGAAAAATTAGTGCCCAGAAGCGACTTAGTCTTTACTGATCATTGTTTCATCCTGGCAAGAACCATTCCTCTAAGACAGTAGCTCTGAGATCTCTTCCATGACTGTAGGTTCTCTTGTATGGTATATTTGCAACGGGGGTCTCTCTGCACCCTCCTTCATTATCACAGACTCACAGGAAGAGTCAGGGTAGCATTTAATACCCCATTGCTCTAACAGACCACACTACCCCAAAGAGTACGGAACCACAGACTTTTCTACAAAGAGGCTTCTAACCCAACCTCAGGACTTTTATAACTTGGAATTCGTTTTTAAGATGTAAAAATCATGCATATGTATGAATCTCATGTGATATCCCAATACACGTATACAATGTGAAACATTTAAAGTAATTTACCCTTATCTGTCTCCTCAAATTTACCAGTTATTTAATGGTGAATCCACTCAAAATCTTTTCTTCAAGTTTTATGAATATAGGTTCATTAGATATGATGCTAATTGTGTGCTCTGGTTGGATTCTGTTGTTGCTATAAGACAATTATCAAAAGCAACATCAAGAAGGAAGAGGTCTATTTCAGCTCCAGGTTACTGTCCATCATGAAGGCAAACCGTTAAAGGAACTCAAAGTAGAAACTGTGGGGAAGAGTGCTTGCTGGCTCATCACAGGCTCTTGTTGAGTAACAAAATTTCCCATCACAGGACCACCTGCCCAATGAATGATGTTGTTGAGCACACTTCCATCATCGATTAACAACCAAGAGAATCACCCACAAGCATCCATACAAGCCTCTCTGGTCAGGGCAATCGCTTAATTGAAGGTTCCTTCCCAGATGACTCTAGTATGTGTCAAACTGGCAGCAAAAGCTAACTATGACCTTGCACAACAGCACATGAGAACTTATTTATTACTGTCTAGCTATAACTTATTGCCTCACTACTCCCCAAGCATTGAACAACCACAATTCTTTCCCAACTTCTATGACATCAATTTCTTTAGATTCCACATCTGAGTGTGATTCTGTGATCATAGAATCTCTGTGCCTGCTTTATCTCTACTTAATGCAAAAGTCTACCTTCCTATCCAGATTGCTGTGATAACAGGATTGCATTTATTTTATGTCCTAACTGTATTGCTTTTTGAATATATATACTACTCTTTCCTTATCGACTCACCGTTGATGAACACTGAAGTTCTTTTTAACTTTTGTGAATACTGCAGTAAAATGGGGGGCATATAGGTGTCACTTCGGGATTTGGTTTTCCTTTAAATATATGCCCCATAATAATTATGGCTCCATTATACAAAATTTCTATTTACTGTACTTTGAGAGCTCTTGATACTGTTTTCCACAGTAGCTATACTAAGTTACGTTGCCACCAACAATGCACCATGATCCCTTTTCCTCCACAACCTTACTCAGACATATCATTTCTCTTTCCTTGTAACAGCCAGGCTTACTATGGTGAAATCGTAGCACACTGTGGCTTGATTTGCATTTCTCTGATAATTAATGTTAACTGTGTTTTCGATGTCTTTTGTTTTGAGAAATTGTCTATTTAAATCTATTCCTCACTTTAATGAAGTTATTTGCTTTTTTGTTATGGGACTGTGTGAGTTTGCTATATTTCATTGATATCTTTAAATTATAGACAGTATATGATATTACAAACTGCTCCAAAACAAACCTATGGAAGACACATGCAAGCATAGTTCTTCTCCAATTCGTAATTCATATTTCACTCTTTTTTCTTATTTACTTGTGCCTCTTTATCCTCATCCTGGAGTATCTTTAACTACTGTATCATTGGAGGAGTTTAGAATGATCAGAATTCTTCAAACCAGTAACTTTTAATACAAAAGGCAGAGGGTTTCCCAAGCCTGTCATTCAGGTTTTTCAGTTGTCTCTTTCACCTGCAGCTTTCTCCAGAAATGTACGACCGTATCTTGTATCAGATATACTGTGACAGAGATGACCATATCTTGTATCAGATGTACTGTGACAGAGATAAGGCCTTAGATTTCAGTGACGAATGTCTATTTGTGATTGGGTTACAAAACAACTTTGCATCTTTTATACCTGCAAATTCTTTTCTCTCAGAATAAACCTGTTTATCTCTATATACTTCCTATCACGATCCAGTTGATCCTAACATGTACCATTATGCCGAGCACAGCATCCACTAGGTGGGGGCAAGGGCTCCTCAACCATGGTACAAGTCTTTCTGGCAAGCCATTTCCCTGCTTATCAGCATCTGTCTTCTAGATGGCAAGAGCACTCCAGCCCAGTTTGTGACAACCAAAATTAGATGTTAAGTGCCCCCCCCCCAGCAATGGGATGCACCCAAGGTTGAGAGCCACTGCTCCAAACTCCTCGTGAAGCACCTGTGATGCTTTTGTAATGCTTCTAAGTGCTCAGAAGACGAATTGCCTCTGAGAATCACTCCGCAGCTGTAACGTTGCAAAATGACCTTTTTTATCTTCCCTATGAGTCAGGTAGCACAGATTATTGGCCCCGTTTCCACAGATAGAAACTTGGAAGCATTCAGCCTTCCCAATCAGGTCATGAATGTCGGCACTTTCATTTTCCCCACCTGAAAAGTAAAAATTATCACCATTGCTTTTCTTTCCAGGCCAAACATCGGACAATAGCAACAGAGCAATACCCTTCCGTGACTGCTGTCCCCCTAACTGTTCCACACCAGGCAGCTCTAAAAATACATTTATATTTGTCTGCTTCATGCTCATCAGAAAGAAAGCCTTCAACATAAAGAAAATGGCAACAAGCCACATGTTCCGTCAATGTAACTGCCAAATTACATAAAGCAAAAAAAAAAAAAAATCAATTCCAGAAAAACCAATAATAATCAGACAGTGAGGTTTTCCAGTATACCCCGAAACAATGCAATTTTAAAAGCACAGATATTAATGTGACCAACATGTCTCATACAATAACCTCTGTGACACCGATCTAGCACCTGGAATTGAGTGTAAACAAGCTCCAGGCACAAATCGCTGGACAGCTTGTTTCCCAACATTTGACTCACATGGAATCTTAACAACGCGAGATAGCAGAAGACAGCTGAGATTTGCCAAAGAGAAATCTCTATTGCTAGAAAATGAAGCCTACTTATTGAAAACATATAAGATCTTCCTATTATATGAATCTAGTCAGTGGTAAGCAATAGGCTTGTGAAAATCCAGGGCAGGAACCACAGCCCTTACATCTGCAGATGGAAAAAGCGTCAGGTTTGCAAACTGAACACAGTGGATTTGCTGTGACCTGCAAGTGAATGAAACGAGACTTGAGAGTAAAAGTCAGAATCTTATTCACCAGTAAAGTCAGAAATTGAACTGTAGCCTGACATAATGATGTGTTGTTGTTGTTTTTTAACGTATCTTACTTCTATTGGTTACTTGGTCCCAAATGAGAGTTGTGCGGAATGGGCTCATATCACACACGGCACATCCATGTTCGTTGCTTTGTATACATAGTTGGAATACTATAGATAGCTAGTCATTTTCAAAATAACAGTGAGAAGACCAGAACTCAAACATCAAGTATACCAAAGCAGGCCATTTGCCATACTTGCTTTGGGCACCAATGAAAGTTTCATTATTTAAATGGATCCTTAACTTTAAATCTGAATTTATGATAAGGTTTATTAATCATAATGGTTCTGGGATCATTTAATATAAGCTAATTTCAAACTAAAACCTCCCGAGAATCAGTGATCCAAAATTAAAAATCTTCGTGAAAGAGCTAAAACTCTTTCTTAAACCTAACTGAAAGGAGTATTTTCAGATCTGCAAACACTGTCTCGTGTAAAAGTCTTGGGTGCCCTCTACAGGCTAACTGTATAATTTTCAGTTTTGGTGTTCCTCCTTCTGAAAATACATTTTGTCATTTTCTAGAAATAAAAACAATTTACTGGTGGTTTCATTTCAAAAGTATGGCATATTCACACACTGAAGTTTTCAAATAAAACATCGTCCATCTTCATAACATCCACATAAAGCTACTGTTCACTGCCTGCATACACATTCTCTGCTATTACTGTTAATTTATTTTTTGAGAATTGTATACATACAATACATTCTGCTTACAGTCACAACACTCCGTCTTCTCTAGTTCCCTTCCTACCTACAACAATCGCCCCCCTCTTCCTACCAAGTCTCCCTCAGACTATCATGTCAATTTGCTTTGATTTTTGCAATTGTTTTGTGGTCTGTTGAGTCTAATTGGGGCCACTGGCGTAGGCTTGAGTATGAAGTTATCCTTTGGAGAATGGGCAACTCACTAGTACTACATCACTGAAGACAATGTTCCTCCCTCCTCCAGCAGCCACCAACTGTCAACACCTACCCAGGGAGAGGGATGGCCCGATGGGCACTCCCTGCCATCCGTGACTGCGTACTGCCAGGGTGCAGTCCTGCGCAAGCAACTGCAGCTGTTGTGAGCTCATAAGTGCAACAGCCATGTCGTTCACAGATGACAGTATTCCACGGCCCTTCTTCCCATCACCTGAATCTTACTGTAGTCTTTCAACTCCCTCTTCGTTGGCATTCCCTCAGCTTTGGAAAGGATAATGCGAATTTCCAGTTGAGGGAAGAGCATTCAAATAGCCACTTTTTTTTAGTGCCAGACCACCTGTGAGTCTCTGCGTTAGCAGCTATTCACAACAGAGACATCTATGCCCAAGGCTGAGCAAAACATCCATCTATAGATGTAAGCATAAAGACTCAGAAGACAGCTTGACGAGATGTTCAGTTTTCAAAACAGACGCGCAACAGGTTCATGCCTAAGGTCTTTGACTTCCAGAGCTGTGGGCCACGGTACCATGCAGTAACTCCCTCTTGCGGAGCGGCCCCTCCCCCATCCAAGAATGCCCTTGGCTGCTCCCACAGTAGTCATTACACTTCTAGTCTGGAAGGTTGGTATTGTAGATTCCAGGGTCTGCAGCTGGGTAGGACCAGTGACTTTTCTCTTCCAGGCTCCTGTGTGGCCGTTTCTGCCATTGCGAACACTGGCCACCAGGGCAGAAGCGTGCAGCTCAGTTTCAGCATGTTTTCTCTATGCCCTACATTCAAAACATGTGGTGTCTTCAGCAGGCAGATCTTACCAATTAGTTCTGATGAGCACTCAAAGTCAATGGCAATAACCTGTACTGTT
>NC_022027.1:28005917-28027035 GCF_000317375.1 Microtus ochrogaster
TTTCAGGTTCCCTATCCTCAGCTGCCCAAGGAACTAACTGGGGACATCGCCTTGGGCTCCTGGGAGCCACTCTAGGGAAACAGGATGATTGGGATAAAGGAAGGCTGGATAGGGGAGCATGGAAGCACAATTCTTAGTTAAAGGAGCCACCTTAGGGCTGGGCTTTGATTTTATAGCCCGGTTCCACCCACTTCCTGTCCTGCCTCTGCTTTTGAACCGCCAATGCAATGTGACTGGCCAGCCTGGTGCCCCTGCTGCCACACCTTCCTCTCCATTGTGGTCTATCTGCAAGATAAAAATAGATCCTTTCTTCATTATGTTGCTTTTGCCAAGGTATTTTATCATAGCAAAAGGAAAATAAGTCTGGCTAAAAACTCATAGAGAGGACTCCAAGCCTGGCATGCACGCACACACACAATTTCTCTGTCTTTTCTCCTAACAGCACACTACAGACTTTTTACCATAACTAATTTAGATTAGTTGTGGATACTTTCCTATTTAATGTGTCTTTACAAAAAGCTTTTGTATCACCAGAGTTTCTTAGTGGGAAATTACCTTACGTATACATCTTTAAAATGAAAGAAGAATCAAAATAAAACAAAACACAATAGCCCCAAGGATGGGCTCACAAACAATAATACTAAAGTATGTTGACACTTTAAATATCAATAAGTTATGAGTGGTTTCCCACACTTGGGATATCAGGTGGCAATAACAAAGCAAATTCAATAATCCAAGTTTTTATCCAAAATTAATCCATGGCTTCAGGCCAAAGTTACCACTGCATGAAACTGCGAACAGAACACTGTGATTTACTGAGCAGAAGCCTTGGCCTTTGCTTTACTCATTCATGATCTCATTTCCACCCCCAGGATATTTATGCTTTAGAAAATACAATTAAATTGGGAATATTAAGTGTATCTCAAAATTGAGGGTGACTCCTTTCTCTAAACTTGGCAATAAAAGAATGACAATTTAGCAATCCCAGATAGAGCAGGCATTCTTAAAGAACACCCATGTTTAAATCATGTTTTAAAACAATCGTAAATAGCATTTCTGTATTGCCATACTTACTTAAATTCTCTACTTAAAGGTTTAATTCTCTTTCATATGTCAAAAAAGGACCATTTAACATTCCATGAAGATCTTTTTAACAAACACCTATTCCCCAATGCAGAGGGATTTTTAACAAGATCAGAAATTGCTGTCATCCAATCACAGTAACTGCCTGACCTCATCTCAGAACAAGCCTCTTCCCTTTCATGACAGAAATATTAAACATAAAGCTGTCTAAATTCCAAACAAATTTCTCAGGAATTTTGCAGCAAGTACATTGCTTTATTTAGCTAGAATCCTGTAAAAAGTTATCCTGTTGGGTTGATTGTACCAAGAACTTGGCAGAAATTAAGAACAAGATTTAGAAGTCACCATTTAAAATATTTTAAATTTTTATTTAAAAATACCACAAGTGATATTTTTAAAGAAAATGGTGGAAGAAGTTGAAATAATCATTAAATGTTTAGAGAACATCAATGGGTTTTCAAGACTATAAAAGAAACGATGACCAAGGGGTTGTAAGAGAAATCCACTCTGTGACTGTTAATAACAAGCAGAAAGTTGTGAACTCTTCTTGTTCATTTTTCTAAAAATTTACAGACTTTCTGCAAGCCAACCAATTCCCCTACTCTCTGAACACCAAGCAGATGCTTGGCAACTCAATTCAGTCAGACACCTATGCCTCAGAGATGGCCAGACTCCATTGTTTTAAGAGCTCAGTTCCAAAAGATGCCAGTCAGTCACAGGAGTGGATCCAGGCTGCCTACACCAGGTCTAACCTGACACAGCCTTGGGGTCCCCATGAACAAAGGAAGATGATTCAGGGGAGCCAGGAAAAGAACTCTGTCTCCATTAGACGGTAACTGTAAAGGGTTCGTTCCTCAATAGTCAGATGGAAGCTGGGCATACAGTAAGGTATGGCAGGGTGTGGCTGGTGATGCACAGCTCTGGGCCCTCTCTTGCCTTCTAGCACCGTGATGTGTTTACAGCCAACAGGCTCTTAGCACTATCATATAGGATTTTCAGGAAAGGAGCATGGATGGCTAACCTGAACACGAGACCCCCCCCCCTTTGGTTAGGAACTGGTGTAGGAGGTTCTTCTGTTCATGTGTTGCTTTCATTGGTTAAATGAATAAAAAAAACTGCTTTGGGCCTGATAGGACAGAACTTAGGTAGGCCGAGAAGACAGAACTGAGTGCTGGGAAGAAGGGCAGAGTGGGAGACACTGTAGATCTTCTGCCTGAGACGGACGCTGGTTAGAATCTTGTCGGTAAGCCACAGTCACGTGGCTATACACGGATTAATAGAAATGGGTTAAATTAAGATGTATAAATTAGCCAATAAGAAATTAGAGCTAATGGACCAAGCAGTGTTTTAATGAATACAGTTTCTGGGTAGTTATTTCAGGTGTAAGCTAGCCGGGCAGCCGGGACAAAAAAGGGACCCTCTCCTTGTAACAGGGAACAGAATTAAAAATTTCAGACTTCTAAATGAGGTTTGGTCTTTTGGCAACCTACCTCAATTCTGAAGCTACTGATTATCTTGTGAGAGTCATCTCATTAGAACAAAAGATGCTCTGGCCACCCAGGAAATTCCAAATAATTTAGAAGTTTGGTATCAGAAACAAAGAACAAAGGAATCAATGTCTTACCATGCCAAAAAAACTAGGAGGAAAAAATGTGATTTTTTTTTCCCAAGACAAACTATTCTGTCCTTTAACTGTTGACACAACTATAACGTAACATAATGTAGCCAGGAGGGGCTATTTGTTTTGAAAACATGTCTCTGGAAACAAACAGCGAGATGCTCATTTATTAATAGGATTAGCATTTCCTTGTGACTATTTTTTTATTCATCACTAGAGCAACCTTGATTCTGATCTTTTGTCAAAAATTTCCAGGAAGCATATTCATCTGCATGACGGAATGCAAAGTAGCTTCGCTGGCATTTATTAAGACGGGAAGAGATTTTTTTTTTTAATCATAAACCTGATGTTCACATACCACATGGCAATTGGTGCTGACAGTGAGAAAGACATCACTCAATTCTTTCCGAGGGTAAGAAATCTAAATTCTGCTGACATGTAGGCTGATGAGATCAATTCAGTCTGAGCACGATTCAAGATGTTGACAGAATCAGTAATTTAGTGTGTAACGAATCTTTCTCTGTCCCACCAGTCAGCTCTCAAACAATGACACAGAGACATTAATTATGAAAGTTTGGCCATTACCTTAGGCTTGTCTCACTGGCTCTTATAACTTAAATTAACCCATATTTTTATTAATCTACATTCTACCACTGGGCTCGTACTGTGACCTCTCCTCCTGCATGTCCTGCTTGTTGTGTGCCTCCTCGTGACATATCACACACGCTTGTTCTGTGCCTCCTAGTGACATCTTACCCACACTTAAATTCATCCTCCCCTTCTTCTTCTCTCTCTCTCTCTCCCTGGAAATTCCACCTGTTTCTCCTGCCTAACTATTGGCTAGTCAGCTCCTTATTAGACCAATCAGAAGGCGCCTTGGCAGAGGCACACCTCTACAGTGTGACAGATACTCTACAATACTAACAAGGCAGCTACATATCCCTCCGCAGGAGTCAAAACATTTCATCTCATTTGATGAGGATTCAGAGCAAGGGAACCTAGAAAATGTGAGAAACAGAAAAACATATTTGGGGCTAAAACAATCAGATAAGAATTCAGTGGATAAATGATGGTACCACTGCATAAAGTGCTGCTTAAAATGTCTTTGTCTGCCTAGAGGGATATCACTAAGAGCATGTTAAAGGACACACTCCTGGTCTCTGCCATTCCACACTCATCTCAATCAACTAAAATTATGATAAGGGACATATTTTCTAAATTTAGAGATCGTATAAAACTAAAAAGACCCAAATAAACAAAGAAAAAAAGAAAATCTTAGTGGACAAAAATAGTGAGTGAAGTAGAAATTAGATAAAATTTAATGGGGGCAATGTTAGATTCTACCCTTGTGTCCAAAGAGGGGTAGACAGCTAACAGTATTTCTGCTTGTTCTTGAGTTAAAATAGCTCCAAAAGTCCTACTTCCCAAGACTGCTTCCTTGATAAACCAAGTTTCCAACACATGAACCTTGCTGGACATATTCACAGCGTTACAATCTATATCGTCACCTAGCCTTAAGCTAGAATGTATTGTAAGGATTGAGCTAAGTCCATCAAGATCATGAAACTTGCGATGTTGCAAAAACCTTTCTGCAAAAAGAAATACATTTACATATGTCTGCTCCTGGATGGAAGTTTAAGCCTCTACATCATCTCGATGCATCTAAGAGCAACATCTGACCACTCATGTGTCTCTCCTAAGCACAGGGGAGAGTCCCTTTTACAGTTAGCAGAGTAGAAAAATTCATCCAAAATATATTATTTCAAGCAGAAAGGATACTAATATTCAGACACTTCTACACTGCACTAGCTCTGTGAATCTTTATCTGTTGACATCAGCTTAATTTTCTCTGTACTTTCTGCATCACTAAGAAGTCCCCAGGGGCCCGAGAGGAAATTCTGAGTGCTTCTCTGCGGTTGTTGCTAGGAAACAACATCCTTCGTATCGGAGTTCTCAGACTGAACCGCTGTGTGAAGTCACCGGTTCATAAAGGAAAACCTTTGGTAAATAGATTGTTTAGGTGTGAGTAAATTGATGTTCCTTCTCTGTGGCAAAATGTTCTCGTGTAACCTTTGAATAATAGTGTGCTTCTAGGCCTCTATTCTTCGCTTGGATCCAGCTGCCATTATTGCTCCCATGAGGACTCCAACATCTATATAAATGGGAGTGAGCATTCTCTGTTTCTCCCAAATCATCTGTAATTATCTCGGTGCCTAGAGCACTGTGAGTAATGAGTTTTAGTTAAACAAAGTGAAGTGAGCTTGGAAATAAAAACCCAGACCACTGACTGCCTAAGTTATTGGATTCTCTAGTCCCTACTCAGCCACAGGGAGGTACGTGTCTAGACGTCCAGCAGATAGATATCCAAAGCACTGCATATGCCAACCCCACATAGACTATGCTTTCCTTAACATACATATCTAGGACATAAATTAGACAAAAGAAAGAATAAATAATAACCACGGTAAAACAGAAACAATTATAAGTGGAACATACATAATGACAACTATAACAAACTTTAATCAGGGGTTACGTGAATATAGTCGTACTATGTGTTCTGGTGGACGCTCCACCTGCCCCTGGCACACCATAATCATCCCAGAGTGGAAGCTCCACCCCTCTCTCTCTCCCCAGACCCTGCCCCTCAGAAAGTCCACCAAACAGTGACCCCTCCCCTCAGAAAGTCCATCAAGAGTTAGTTCCTTCCCGGGGTTGCTCAATGCCGTGCCAATAGGCTAATTAAGACATGGCTGTCATATTTACCATGTGATTCTTCTCCCACCCTCCTAGGTCACCCAGGAGAGTTTTGTTATGTTCATTAAACCTGGATTTGTTCATATAATCTGGTTGACTTATTACATCAGCGGCACTGATATCTAATAACTGGGGATTCAAAACTTATCGCTATCAAGAAGGGTTGATGGAGTGTGAGCACTGTGGTACTGAGACAGTTGGTTGGATAACTGATATGATTACTGCATGGCAGATAGGTGGAAATTATAAACAGCTCAACAAGAATGTGCTGGACAGAGGTCTCTTGCATCGCGGATGAACTAGAGCACGAGAGCATGGGATTTCATAGCACAGCTAAGAATGATGTATGGTTCAAACTCATGATATGTATATGCTTGGAATTTTCCATTTAATATTTTCAGAAGACAGTTAACTGGGCCACCTAGGCTGTGGGGAGGGAAATTTTACATAAAAGAAAATGAATGTGAATATTAAAATCTGCTTTGGCTGGTTGTCACATTCAAGTTTTATTTAATGTAATGCTGCTGCCCAGAAGTAGGATCTAACAGGGCTGCCAGTTTGGCTCACCTCAAACACTCCCTTCTTCTCTCTTAATTCAAACTACAAACTGCCTGTGACTATCACAACTTGAAGTGCTGCTTACATTTTTCCCCTAGATTTTGACAACAAAGCAGCAGCTGGCGGTTGAAATCTATCACCTTGTTAATTTAGAAAGCAGAGCAAGTTAGAAGCTTCTAATTCCTGGATATGGAGACTATACATCTATGTGCTTCTCTATCCATTTGTCTACATAACTGTCTGTATGTCTGTCTATCCATCCATCAGCTATCCATCTATTCAGCTATCCATGTATCACTCATCTACCCATCACATAGCTATGTCTCCATCTATCCACCATCAAACTTTCAATCACCTGTCTAAAATCCGTTCATCCATCACCCACCAATTTACTTATCAATCCATCCATCACGTATTTATCTCTCCATAACTCATTTATCACCCGTAACTCATCTTTCTATCTACCCATCATCACACATCTATCTATGTCTCCATCCATCCATCTACTGACCTATCCTCAATCCATTGCCCAACTATCTATCTCCTTATGTATCTTTTCGTGGATTCTTAACAGATACTCAAAACAATGTTAAACATCAGTGTCACACTTTCATACCCAAGTTTGACATAAATCCCCAAAGCATCAATTAGTCCCTGGTAGACTGTGTTAAGCCTTATAGGTAAAGAGGACCGTGCAGTCTGTTAAAAACAATGTTTATATATAACAGTAAATGTCTTCTATTTTCATGTTTATATTTGGGTCATTGTAGATGGATTATTTCATATGGATATTATACTTTGAAGAAAGAGTAAGTTTTTTTAATCTAAATGGTCATGGTTTAATAAGAAATTAAATATACTGTAATTTGTTGCAATAAATGGTTATTTTACAGGATACCAGGTATAAAACAGCTATTATTCAATAAATTCAAGAATAAGAATTTTTAAAATTTTTTGAAGAGTAATTTTAATTATTTTAAGAAGTAAAATTGAGACTTTTTTCTTAAGACACACATACCCTAAAAGGGGGACCAGAAGAATGACTAAAATTTATGTCATTCTGCAAGTGGTAGATTGATGCACTTCTTCGACACTTATATTCAGCTTCCAAATTTTAAACTTAAAAAAAATCTTGGAAAGATATTACTGCTTTAATCAAACTAGGCCAGCATAATGCATACTACAAAGAGGGTTATCATTGAAACATGTGTCAGCAACTCTCATTTAAAAATGATGCTTCTTTATTTGAGGTGAATATTAAAAAAAATTGAAAAATCAACTGTGTGTTTAACTGGTAAAAAATGGATTTTAAATGAGCCAAATTTTTTTAGACTTTTTAAAACATATCCATGCATTATTCATGTTATACAATTTACTCTTGTACACCATCATGACTCAGCACTGCCACTGACAAATGGGGACAGAACAGAAAGACATGAGCAGACCATGAACACAGCACCTTCCATGCCAAGGCCAGGGCACACTTTCAACTGTCTTTGGTTTCTCTGAGTGTAGATAGATAGATAGATGATAGATAGATAGATAGATAGATAGATAGATAGATAGATAGATAGATAGATATAATCCTAGTTACTTTTCTAAATGAAATGTGTGTTTATTTTTAAATGCCTTGATCATTTATTCAAGATCTGATCTTTCACTATATTCTCATAACCTCTAGGCTTCCTTTTAATAACTGTGTTTATCATTTAATTCTGTTTTTGTTCTTAGATAATACATAATCCAAATCCATTTCCAGAGCCCTGGAATGCAACCACTCCTTACTTGAATAAAAGAGCACCTGTCCATAGATACAATAAAAACAAATTTGTAGCAGGTTATAAAGGTTCAGAGAGTTTATGCTCACTAAAGCTAAATGATTCTTTCCTCTGGGTAGCCACTCCCAACCCAACAGAAATTGCACTTGATGTAAGATCTAGCTACCATTCAAATCCAAAATGATAGTCTTTGCCCTAGTTTGTTTTGAATCTTCCTCTGGCTGGAATATTGTCTTCAGAATGCACCTCTAGAGCAGCTGTGCTCTGTGTGACTAGGTTGTGCTTCTTCACTTCAGATGGCTATACCACTGATGACATCGAGTTTTACTGGAATGGAGGAGAGGGAGCAGTAACCGGGGTCAATAAAATCGAGCTTCCTCAGTTTTCAATTGTTGACTACAAGATGGTGTCCAAGAAGGTGGAGTTCACAACAGGTGAAGATGTTTCTTCCCTATTAATCCATGAATGTCTGAAAAGGAGATGATGATTCTAATCCAATGATAACCTTTCTTTCTTTTCTTTTCTTCCTTCCTTCCTTTCCCCCTCCCTCCCTGCTACCTTCTTCCCCTCTTCTTCCTTCCTCTCTTCCTTTCTCTTTGAAACCCAGGGGCATATCCACGACTATCACTAAGTTTCCGCCTAAAGAGAAACATCGGTTACTTCATTTTGCAAACCTACATGCCTTCCACACTGATTACAATTCTGTCTTGGGTGTCATTTTGGATCAACTATGATGCATCTGCAGCCAGAGTCGCGCTAGGTAATGCCTTCCCACTTTTTCACAGTTAGTAAATCAGACCTTCAAACAAAGATGCAATACTAGTGATCAAGAGTAAAAGCTTCATATAGCAAGTAAAAGAAGTAGACTGCAATAGGATGTTTTAAAATAAAATATCCAGGACAAAGTATGAGTGTTTATAATAAGTGCAATATCTTTTTAGATTTGATAAAAGATTTTTGAATATGGTTCTCATTGTATGAGTGTTTTGTGGATTGCATGTTAGAACCTCAGTATACTGTAGGTTTCACCAAATGCATGATAACCTCCTCTTTAGTCTCTGCTTTTGACTCCGAGTTTTAATTAATTGTTTTAAAATAAACATGGAGGAAGCTAAACCTTTAGATGGTTAGCAAGCTGCATCCATTGTCAGGAAAGAGTACCCTTTGAGGGGCTGGAGAGATGGCTCAGAGGTTAAGAGCATTGCCTGCTCTTCCAAAGGTCCTGAGTTCAATTCCCAGCAACCACATGGTGGCTCACAACCATCTGTAATGGGGTCTGGTGGCCTCTTCTGGCCTGCAGGCATATACACAGACAGAATATTGTATACATAATAAATAAATAAATATAAAAAAGAGTACCCCTTGATTGACCAAAATTAAAACACATGAAATCAAGTCTTTCCTTAAAATATAGATCATTATATTCAATAAGGCACAAGCAATTCATCGGCTATATTAATGATCTGTGATTGAGTCAGAATAAAAAATTGTTTCCTGTTTGATGAAACAAAATCAGAATTAATCTTACCATGGTTTAGTAATTGCTGAAATTGAAAAGCTATATTGAGATTATAAATTTGGGGGAGAGGGTTAGGATATGTAAAATATGTCTGATGATCTCTTGCAGCCATGTGCAGGTCTACACTCAGACACATTTTAGATACCACTCCAGTTTCAGAGAGACACACGGGAAGGGGGAGAAATATCACTTCTGCTAAGATAACTAATATCTCTTCTCTCAATTACTGAGTTGAATTAATTGACTAGTATATTCTTTAATTGGCATATCTCCAGCCCTCTTCAATTTACTTAGTACCTAAGACTTTCAAAGCCAAGTGTTTGCAGCCTCACATCAACCTTAAGATATTTTAAGTATAAAGAAAATGGACAGTTTTTCATATTATATATTCATCTTCAACATACAGGTTTAATAAGAATGCAATCATGTGCATACACTAGGGTTAAAGAAAACCCTATCCAGTCAAAAGTTTGTGCACTCAGGTTTTCTGTACATGCCTATTCTCAAAGCAAATGACATTTTAATTAAAGATATTAGAGGGACTGAAAAGATATGTCAGTAGTTAAGAGTTTATATCCTTGCAAAGGACATGAGTTCAGCTCCCAGCACCCATGTTGGATGGCTCACAACCACCGGTAGCTCGAGCTCGAGGGGATCTGATACCCTCCCTTCTCTGGCCTTCTTGGGTCCTAGCACTCACAGGCACAGATTCTCACAAAAGCACATAATTTTACAAAGCCAAATATATATGAAAGATGTTAGCATATAATGACCTTTTGATCCTTAAAATATTAAAGCAAGATATTATAACATACATAATCTTAAAAACATTTATTTACTATTTGCACACTTAAAACAAAGATTAAAAGCATAAATTCAGTGACTATGTAAATAGAATGTTTCTGTCGATCACATTACTAGAACTATTTTAGATGAAATCAAAAGAAACAAGGTAATTTATGAAGGAGTTCTTATCCAACACATTTGAATTAATCACTGATCTGAACCATTTTTCTCTTTCAAATAATATTTTTATTTATTCTTTGAAAAACTCATACATGCATACAATGTATTTTGATCATATCACACTACTACTTTCTTCTAACCCCCCCAGGAACCTCCAACACATCTCCCTTCTGACTTTGTATTTATTGTTATTGATAAGAAAATATGATTATATGTACAATGAAATGTAATTGAGCTATAAAAAAATTACATCATGAAAATTATAGGTAAATGCATGGAAACGGAAGAATGTTGTGCCTTACCTTCCGATGGTACTCCCGTTGAGTCATATTAGAGAATCTATAATCTAGCGTTATTCCTTGATGGATGACAGAAGCCCCCTTTTCCCTTCCTTTACTTTGCTCCCTTTTATTCCCACCACACCACTGACTTCTCATCCTTTTTACAATGCTGTCTTTGTTTAATGGCTCTCATCTTATTTCAGATATTACCATCAAATCCCTTGCTTTATTTTAAATGTTTTTGTGGAACATCTTGTTCTTTTGTCCTGTTAGCTGGGTAACCGACATGAAGACAGCTAATCTGAGAGTTTTATTTGCTCAGTTGCTTTTGGTTCTTTGAGACAGGGTCTCATGTTGCACAGACTGTCCACCACCATACTCAGCTCCAGGGTTCATCTTTTTCCACTAAGAACAATATAGTTAGCTCCCCCATCATATTCAGTGGGCTGTTGTGATACACTGTACAAACGTGGCGCTCTGGTATTGGGAGTGGCATTACAAACTGTCTACACAAACTCTAGCTTCTTTTTTGTATTTCTTATTTCTTCCAATCATTATTCCACCATTACCATTATCACCACAATATACTCAGTATGCTGTCAAACAAGCTGTATACCATTATCACTGTTTAGATTCAGCAAAGCGGATGAAACATAGCCTGTGCTGCATCTGTAGGCAGTAAGTTTTTAATCAAATCCAAAGGCTGATTTTTAATAAACCTTTCCCTGGCAATAGGAAATGAATTTGTCACAGGCTTTCGAACCAATGAAACAGAGGTAATATTTCAAAAACCAAAACAGCGAAATCATGTTTTATATAAAGAATGCTTGATGCATAATCACAAAATTCCTTACATATAGACATTTAAGGCAATCCCATACATGAGTGACAAGTAACAGAAAGGGTAAAATGAAATTGTGAGAGAGATGTGTTGCAGTCTCGTGAGATTAAGTCAAATTAAATTAAGCTTTGAGTCTGCCAATGGACACTGTGAGGATCAGAATCACATGGGCAGATTCCAGAGGGAAATGACTGAGAAATGGAGAAAAAGGAAAGGAAGGATATAGCTGAAGAAGGCTGTAGCTACATAACAGATGAGAGACAGCTGACAGTGGGGTTACAGGGGGATAATTTCAATCTTGTGTGTGTGCACGTGTGTGTGTGTGTGTGTTAAATTTCTACTATGGGAGTATATGTGTATACTCAGTGTACACATTAAGGTCAGACAATAACTTCCTAAGTTGGTTGTCACCTTCTACCTTATTTTTGACAGTGGAATTTGTTCTGATTTTCACAGCTTCTTTTCTTATATTTTGTGCTTGTTTTTAAAATGTCATTAACATTCCATTATCTGTGCATTCTGTGCTGTGTCTTAGAACCAGAAGCTAGAGAGAGCCTGGCATTTTGTCTTTAGGTATGTGTACACTCTATTCCAGTGGCGTAGCATCAGACTTCCACTGTCACAACACGTTAGGGATGGCATTTGTCTTCTTGGTCTTGGAAAACAAGACGTCACAGAAGTGCCTTCAGCTAAGCTTCGGTTTCCTGTCCACAGGAATTACCACTGTGCTGACAATGACAACCATCAGCACTCACCTCAGGGAGACTCTGCCAAAGATTCCTTACGTCAAGGCGATTGATATCTACCTGATGGGCTGCTTTGTGTTTGTGTTCCTGGCTCTGCTGGAATATGCTTTTGTAAATTACATTTTCTTTGGAAAAGGCCCTCAGAAGAAGGGAGCAAGCAAACAAGACCAGAGTGCCAATGAAAAGAACAAACTGGAGATGAACAAAGTCCAGGTAATGCATTATATATTACTGATAGTATCTCTATTATTTTTATCAATGACCGTGTACCCAGGAGTTTTATTAGCCAAAAATTATGTTTGTGAAGTGGTATTTGTTGTTATTAAGGTCAAACCATCTCCTCAATTCACAGATTTGAGAACAGTGGATTAAAGAAATGAGAATGAAAATTATATAAATGAAAAAGCATATGTATCAGTTTAACATGGTTATAACAAAATAGCTGAAGCAAACCAATCATATAAAGAAAAGCAGTTTGCTTAGCACACAGTTTTAGAGGCTGGGAGTCTAAAGAGTATAATACCTCTGCCACTGTGGTTGATGGTAAGTTACATGGAGGACAAAGTGATTATGTCACAAAGCAAAAAGCCAGACAGAAATTTGGGGCTCTCAAAACCCTTTCAGAGAACAGCACCTACAATTAGATCGCCACCTTGCATTAGGCTGTAGCTCTTAAAGATCTACCTCCTAATGTTATCACACTGAGAAAGGAGTTTCCAGCACATGAAAAGTTGGGGGATACACTTAACCTATAACTCCACTGTAATATATACCTATGACTGAGGTCAGCCTCAAGCCTGTTATGATTTAGTCTAAGCTATTTGTAAAATTACACATGAAAGAATAATGTGAGCTCTGCTTGATAAACAAAGCAGAGAAGTACAGTGAACAGACTTAGACTCTGACCCTTGCTGGAACTGAAGTCCTCCACAGAGTGGTTAAGCCAGAAGCTCAGTTCAACCATGAAAGCAACTAGACTGGGGAGGGGGTACTTATAAGTACCTCTCACAGAAAAAAGAACAAATGCAATGCCAAAATTAAAAATAAAGTATTTTAAATGAAGGCAGAGTAGTTTGTATCAAACTCTCTAATAGACAGAAGTTATTAAAAACTGGCATTTTTAAAATTCTGCTTAAAGATATAAGTGATGGAAAACAAGCAAAAGAAAGAAAAGAATCGGCCTTCAAAAGAAGAGTAAATTGTATTATGAGAACCGCAGGTATATGTATGTGAGGTATATAGCTTTCCCCAGCAGCACTTCAGCAGAAAAGTACAGTTCTGTTCACTGAATGAGTCAATGCATAGATGCTGATACTTCCAGAGGTATCTGAAATTTCAGAAGGAAGTAAATAATAGGAGATACTTGTACTTTGAGTATTGACTTCCTTTGAATGTTCAGGTATGAGCCCAAGAAACCAAGACGGCAAATTCATGGTTAGTACAGAGTGTTGGCTAGACAGGATGTGAACTCACCTAGGAGACAAGCCTCCAGGTGCGCTTGAGAGGGATTCTTTAGTTTGGGTTAGCCCCTGGGGCAGCCTTGAGCGATTATCTCAATTAGGTCAATTGAGATAAAAAAAAAAAAAAAGACCCATCCTAAAGAGTGCAGCACCGTTCTCTGGGTTTACATCCTGAATTGCATAGAAAAATAAGCAGCTAGCTAAAGAGAGCATTTATTGCTCTCTGGTTCCTGACTATGAATGAAATGTGGTCAGGTTCCTCAAGCATCTGTCTCAGAGACTTCTTGACCATGATGGACAATACTCTTAAATTGGGAGGCAAAGCAATTGCTCTTGTGGGGTATTTCTTCACAGTAACAGAAAAGGTGGTTAAGGCAACCTCAAAGAGAAACACAGTTACAAGACTACAAATTAAATGCCAAAAGAACAAAAAAGTTTCAACTGCCCGGCTGGTGGTGTTGCACGCCTTTTAATCCCATTACTCCGGAGGTAGAGGCAGGCGGATCTCTGTGAGTTCGAGGCCAGCCTGGTCTACAAGAGCTAGTTTCAGGACAGGAACCAAAAAGCTACAGAGAAACCCTGTCTCGAAAAATCAAAAAAATAAATAAATAAAAAATTAAAAAATTAAAAAAAAAGTTTCAATTGCAGTCCACAATGTAGAATTCAGTACCTGAACTTAGAGTTTGTTTCTAGCCCATTCTTGTAGTAAATATATTAAGCTTTTCATTAAATCTCCAAAATGATCATAATTTAGGAATAAAGTTTAAATCACAAGACTAAGACAAAAAACCTGAAGTAGACCATTTTAGTTATGGTTTCTTTTGCTGTGAAGAGACACCATGACCACTGAAACTCTTATGGAAAACATGCAATGGGGTGGCTCACATGCAGTTCAGACATTTAGTCCATTATTATCATGGTTGAGAATAAAGGTGGAATACAGGAAGATACGGTACTGGAGCTGGGAGTATTTACATCTTGATCCAAAGATGACAGGAAGTAGTCTGACTCACTGAGTGTGGCTTGAGCATATATGAGACCTCAAAGTCCACCTCCACAGTGACACACTTCCTCCAACAATCCCACACCTACTCCAACAAGGCCACACTTCCTAATAATACCACTTCTTTTGGGGGCCATTTTCTTTCAAATCACCACATAGACCCTCTCTAACAATATATAAAGCCAAATTTCCACCTATTCTAGGTAATATGCTAGTGATTATAATGCATAAAAAAGAAGCCCAAAATTCTTCAGAGATGATAAAACAATCCAGAGTCTCTATAATACATCATTCCAAATATCTAGTACACAGTAAAATATTAAATTACCTGAACAGAAATAGGAAAATGATATCACAACCAAAAGCAATATGACTTTAAGACTCTCAAGTGTTGACTTGGAAAGCAAGCACTATAGAATAACTGTAATTAATATATTTGAAAGTCTGTAGGAAGTGGAAATACTAGCCTAGACCTGAGAGCAACCAAAATATTCTGAAATGGATCCATAGAATACGATTTTCGTCAGGGTTTTTATTGCTGTGATAAAACACCATGACCAAAAGCAACTTGGGAAGAAAAGGCTCATTTCAGCTTACATGTTCCAATTGAAACCATGAAATAGAATGGATGTAAGTCACAGGCTTGAACATGCCATTCAGTGAGCTAATATTGCATCCTGTGGAGTAGAAAGGATTAGTTCCAGTTCCATCACTCAGGCTCTTCCCGTGGACACTGCCCTTTGGAGATTCCTGAACTGGAACCATGGCTCTCTGCTTGAACTTACTTCTAGTCACTGTTCCTGTGGACTCCCATACCTTCACTGTGCGACTGCTCTAATAGCATGTGTTTGTGTAGGGACTCTTCAGCATTTGTCTCTTATTAGACTGTAGTTTACAACAGGCAACAGGGCCTTTGTCTGCTGTGTTTACTATGCTTTCCTCAATCTCTATAATGGGGTAGAAACCAAATAAGTATGTCTCAAGTGAATGTATGTATATTAGATAGACTTTCCCCATTAAGAGTTTTCAGAATTTATTCAAATTATTGAATGACATGTCATAATGCTTTATGAATTCTTCCATCTTATTATGAAATGACAAAAAGAGACAATAACCTACTTTAGCTTCTGCTCAAGGCTGTCTTGCTGTTCCTATTAGTGTGTGTGTGTGTGTGTGTGTGTGTGTGTGTGTGTGTGTGTGTGTGTGTTTTGCTGGGGATTGAACTCAGGGCTTCTAGGCATACTAGGCAATGAATTCTCTAATGTTTTTTTGTTTTTTTTCTCTAATGTTTTTATCAAACATGCTAAATCATCATGCCATATACTATGAAAAATAACCATTAAAGGTGATTAGGACTTTACTGGCTTTTTCATATGTAGATGGAATAAGAACTGCACAATGTCTTAGTTAGGATTACTCTTGCTGTGACGAAGTATCATGACCTAAAGCAACTTGGGGAGGAAAGGATTTATTTGACTTAAACAGCACTGTTCATCATCAAACAGGTACAAGAACTCAAACAGGGCAGGAAGCTGGAGGCAGGAGCTGATGCAGAGATCATGGGGCAGGGGCTGCCTACTGACTTGCTCTCTTTGCCTTGCTCAACCTGCTTTGTTATGGAACCCAAGAGCACATATATCATCAATCACTAATTAAGAAAATGCCCTATAAGCTTGCCTACAACCTGATTTTTATGGAGGTGTTTTCTAAATTGAAATTTCCCCCTTTCAGATGACTTTAGCTCGGGTCAGATTGATATAAAACCATCCAACACAAACAGTGTCACCATCTCATGAGACTGAAAATGATCCTGCAAATACTCGACCTCCTCCCCATCTTCTCAGCCAGGGATTCAGAGAGGCAGTGTGTCCTTAACAAATGTCATCTGCTCAGCTTATCATCTCCAGAAGTGAAATAATGTCAGCTGTGCTATTTCAAAAACCGACACGTGGTGGTTAAATTCAAATTTGTAGAAATTATTGTATTTCCCCTTATTATGGTGGATAGATGATCTTCCTCTTTCCTGTGAGATGCTTGTAAAAAGTTAAACTTGATTGATATGTGTCTAGTCTCCCCGATTTTTCAGTTTAGAAAGCTCTAGGATTTGCCTCAGCATCTTGGAGTGTGGAGTGACATTGTTCATTATTACACGTTATTTTTGACGGCCTCAGCTGGACAGTTAGGTCAAGGGATATCCGGACTGATACCTCAGAAGTGCAGACCCCATATTGATTTACACTTCCACCAGCTGCAGTGAAGCATTTTTTTATAGGAGTGCAGATGCCGAATCCAGACATTATGAGAGTTTCAATCTCCAAGGTGATAAAGACTGTAGATTCATGAACCCCTCGGGCACCATTTGAAGCTAGGGATGGGATTTCGGGTTTTGAAAGACAGATTTCACAGCCCAACAAGACTTTGAGTAAGCTACCTCTGGGATAGCTTTAAACTAACCGGGAACTTTTTTAGTTGTGTGTACGGGCTACAGAGTCCACTGTGTGAAAATGGATGGAAACCAATGAAATGGATGCTGGGGTGGTCTGTGACCAGAGACTACTAAAAGGCATTGTAAATAATGAAGAACACAGGGAGGCTCTATGAAAGATTCATAACAAATGTGCAGTTGCAACCCCAAAGGTTAAGACGGAGAACTTGCTTTCTGTAATTAGATATCGGTTCTGAGATCGGTCTCTTCTCCCTGATGTCTGCTCTTTGTGCTAAATCATCCAAACATTTCCAGGCAACTTTCTGCATGTGCAGTAAGTTGTGCACTGTGTTGCTCTCCAAAATGCATGTGAAGATGAGTATTTCAAAGGTAAGAAGCTCCAGGATTATGTCAGGAGCATGCCTTCTGGCCTTGGAACCTGGAGCTCAGCACTCATCAGCGGCATCTCCCTTCAGGGTGCCTGGAGAACACAGACCCTGTCTGGTGAAACTGGGTGTCTTGATTTGGCAGCTTGAATGCTGCTATTTCCACTGACAAGCCTATGATGTTTGCTCATGGGCTTCATGCTTTCGTCCAAATCTAGGTTGAATCACATTATTTTCCCCTAAACATGTTTACACGTATCACATCTCCAGAATTCTCAGGAGTCTAACTAAATGGAAAGTTTTGTTCTTTTTCCTCCTCTTCCTCACTCCTTCGTTTTTGCCTTCTCTTCCTGCTCCTCCTCTTTTCCTCTCCTCTCTTTTCTATTATCTATTTTCTTACTTTCCAAACAGTTAGGAATCTTTTGATGAGTGAGACAGAGATCTAACTTAGTAACTAGCCTGATTCTAGTTTTCTGTGAGGCTCTTTTCAAATGAGCAAACACTGTAAGTGGAAAACCTCCCTCTTAATCCTTTAATTCCAGTTTCCTTTACATTGGCATTATTTTCAGTGGATCTTTCTCTCATGGTAACTCCAAAAGCTCTAGGTCTATAGTGTCAAGATCTGTAATCCCAGCCCAGCCCATAAGTACTTTATGCCAATCCCAATAATGACAACCAAAGTAAGTCCTGGGTTTGAGGTTGTTTTTTTTTTTTTTCAACTTAAGTCTCCTTGAATGCAGAATTCAGTCTTTATGAGTAAAACAGAAAAAACACCAAACACTCAGGTCTGGGCAACACATGCCTGTGGCATCTAAATGATGCCATCAGAGCCACTGTAACCATATGCCCCAAAGGAATGTCAGAGTGGCTAACGCGAACCAAAATAAAGGGGAGTCAGAAAGACCAAACCAACAGGCATCACCCCATGCAATGAAAATCCTTGGATTGTGTGTGTAAAGTATAGGCTGGGAGCATGTAACCGTACAATGAAATAAAGGTAAAACAGACTTTTTAAAAGAATTTTCAAAGTTGATTCACACGCACTTTTGTTTTGATCACTGAAACTAAAGTGTTCAAAGAGAAGGTGGGAAGCTCGAGTTTGGGGCTCTTCTTTTTGCGGACGCTGAGTCCCCCTGTAGGTCACCTCAGGCTCAGTTCTGGAAGAACCAGGAAGCTAGACAGTGTTGAGTTGCAGTTGGCTCCTGCCTATCTGAGCTTATATTCTTATGAAATCATTAAAAATTGTGTGTAGAAGGGAAGGAGAGATACTCAGCAGATGGCAATACTCGATGCTCTTGCAGAGGATCCTGATTTGGTTTCCAGCACCCACACGATGGTCCACGATCCTCTGAAACTCCCATTCCAGGGAATTTGATGCACTCTTCTGGCCTCCTTGGGCACCAGCCATAAACCACAGACACATAGGCAAAATACTTATTCATGTAAAATAAAAATAAATATATCTTTTTTAAAGAAAGTAAAATGTGTATAAAGTTACATAAAGGACCTGACAGAATGACAGCTAGTGGTGGTCACTGCAGAAAAAAAGTGATAAGAACCCAGCCTAAAAACAATCTGAGGAATGTTCCAGGAGGATATAATGGCACGTAAAAAGCCCTGTGGACTTAGAAAACAGTGAGGAAAGCCAGAGTCAGGCAGGGTGGTCCACAGACGCCTTCTCATCACTTCAGAGGCTGAGTCAGAAGGACCCCTGTTTTGAGGTTAGTTAGGCTACATAGTAAGATCTTGCCCCTCTCTCACATGGATGCACACACAGAGTGCTGAGCAGAATGCCCAGGGATACAACAGTGAGAACGGGGACTACATACATGGTATTTACAGACAACTATGAAATTTTTAGATTTCTTTCTATGGCTTGGGAAGTAGCTAAAAAGAAAAAAAGACATGAACAGAAAAGACATCATATTTGCATCTTATAGAATCACTCTGGCTGCTGTGCACAGAAGAAGCTGGAGGACCACATTCCTCAAAAAAGGGAAGACCAATTATGAGACCATAGGAGAGTGAGGTGGCCAGAATGAAGGCATGTTTAAGTGGAGACATTGGTGTTGTTAATACACAGGAGGAGAGAAATGTGGAAGGGAACTCAGAATGATACTTTCTGCCTGAGGAACGTACGTCCTAGAAATTCCCAGTCACCACAGCTTATCTTCAGTATATTTTTCTATTTCCTGAAAATAAATATATTTAAAAAGTATATTTAACATGTGTATATTTGTTTATATGTATATAAGTTGATACTTAATCATCTACCCTTTCTCACAATGATGATAAAGTGTTCCTTCCTGCTAGTAGTTATTAGGACATGCAAGGACATGAAAAACCGTGAGCAAAGCTCCCAACAACACAAACCCAGGCCCTGCCCAAAAGGAATTGCAGGCCAAGGGATCAGAACTTACAGCTGATATGGTTAAAAGCCTAAAAAATATGGCACATCCAAGGAGAGGGAGAAGGATGCAGAGGCTGTGACCTTCTAGGCTGTCTATGGTAATGTATAGAGGCCACCATTCACATGAGACAGCTTCTTCAATATACCATGAGCTTCTCAAGAACAGTGAGTTAGCAGCCAGTATCACTGTACCTACTTCCTGATATGTAGTTCAGAATCACTTAGAATATATGGATCTTTAGGAATTGGACAGCAAGGAGGAAATAACACTGTCTGCAACATGAGTTGAGCCTGAAGTTATGCCTTGACAGGGCTTTAAAGCTACCACTGCCAACAAGCATTTTTTTTTCAATATACTGAAATGAGTTCTGCTATTTTTATATATTGAAAATATTCAGAGTATATTCAGTAACTAGTAACTTTTTTTTACAAAGGGAGATGATGAAGGCAGAGAGAAAGAGTAAGATAGATGCTAAACCAAGATAAAAATAAGTTGGTATGCTTGTTTAGTGTTTCTGTAAGAGGGAGACACAGCTGTCATCTTGAAGGTTTCTAGACTCCTGTCCTTTTAGACCAACCCTCAGGATTGTTGTACATGCCCTTTTTTCTCAGACAGAATTCTCCAGAAAAATTGAGTCAATGCAATAGAACCAAGAGCATGCGCATACCACAATGTTATTTTAAGGAATTATCTTAGGCGGTTGGGGCACTGTCAAGTCTGAATTCTGTAGGGCCAGGTTTCAGGCTGGAAACTAAGCTAAACTTGATCACAAATCTGTAGAACACCCTGGAATCATGGGCACAGTTTCGAGGCACACTTTCTTCTTCTCTAGGAGTTCTTTATTTGCTCTGAAGCCTGTCAAGTCATAATTTAAGGTCACTAACATCATCATTTAATTACAATAACTAATTATGTTGGTTACATCTACAAAATAACTTCATTATGACATCAAGACTAGTGCCAATTTGGTATGTAAAATTAATGACTGCACCATTTTAGCTACCAGAGCTGACGTTTACTTGTTCATTCATTCCATCTCCTTATTGCCCTAAGTACCTTTCTCAGTTTGAACAAGACAAAGTCCCCCCTACTGTCCTACTCTGGTATTTTTTGAGATTAAGAGGCCTTTATATATGGATACACAGAAGCTGTGGACTGTTCTGTAGTTAATTCCAGAAGAACAAAGGAAAATGCAATTCACTTTGAATTTACACTTTTTATGATGAAATATAAGGAAAACATGACTATAAGGAAAACAATGTAAAATTCACCCAAGTAGTGTAATAGTT
>NC_022027.1:28027151-28033259 GCF_000317375.1 Microtus ochrogaster
ATACATACATACATACATACATACATAGAAGATGATGATGATAGATAGATAGATAGATAGATAGATAGATAGATAGATACATACATACATACATACATACATGATAGATAGATAGATACATACATACATACATACATACATATATACATACATAGAAGATAGATAGATAGATAGATAGATAGATAGATAGATAGATAGATAGATAGATAATAGATACATAGATAGATGATAGATAGATAGCCAGCTTTATCTTTATATTAATTTTGAAACAAATTGATACTTAAAAGTATTGCTTCTTAACCTTCTTGAGAACATAAGGATATAAGCCCCACTACTTTAAGAACCTTGTCTGCTTACTCGCCACTATCCTCTCAGAGTTAGAATTTACAAGCCATGTGTTGTCACACCCTGTGCTGCAGGAAGGATGCGAGAGATCAGCAACCAGAGCCAGATACCCATCCCTCCTGTGGCTTTCCTTCAGATGCAAGCCCTTCCATTTGTTTGTGGTCAGCAGCTACCAAGGTCAGCTAACATGACCATCTGGGAAGAAGGTGACAGAAAGGCCCAGGGTCACAATAGGGCAAACATGAAAAGGACAGTTAGAAAGGACACTGAGTGCCTACGTCCAACAGAGGTGACACCATTTGTCCAGTGAAAGATTTATAACCAGTTCCAGGAGAGAGGGAGCTTCAGTCATTGTATTGGGAGAATACAATATTAAGGGTTTTATTCTTTGAGATCCTTCCATTTCTAAAACAAAAGGCATAATGTCCTATAGCAGCATCTGGCACAGGGCCCGAGGCTCAGCAGGCATTTTATGAACATTTGCTGGATAAATGGGACAGGTGAACGAATGGGCACTTTAACTGTTTATCCGTGTTCCTCTTAAAATCACCTCCTGCAGCACAGAAAATATGCCCGTCCAGTGGAGTGAAGCAACAGTCAGCCCTCGGGGCTGCGTGTCCACAGCAGCACCTTCCGTTCCCCTTTATACACCAAGTAAACTGTGCTTTTAGATAATCTGTCTGACACAGAAAAAGGAGAGACTACTTACCTGTCCTCCTGAAGCCCCAGTAATCATGCTCATTTTCTACAGATTTAGATTAAATGACTTTCAAAACATAATAAAAGATTCATTGAGTCTTTTTTGAGGAATACAGGGAATACAGGGCAGCCATTCCCTGGATGATCACACTCATCTTGGCATCACTGGAATCCATGAGCAACCACAGTCCTTACACACAAGAGCATCAGAGCACAAGATGCAGATCCTTACGGCCACAGTTCAACCTTGCACCTCACAGCGAACCAATCAAAGGCAGGGAAAGACCCAGGTGAGGCAGTGCTAAACCTGCCTGTCCTTTCTAAATATGCCCAGGAGACGGTCAGCACAGGTTAGTGCGAAGAGATAGGAAGCCGGCCATGATCCTCATCCTCTTGTGCCTGGAAATTAATGGAAGGATCTCTTTCCTCTAGGGTGACCTGAAGAGTGGGGTACAGTTATCCCACTGAACTGTACACCAGCAATGCTTTAGAACATCTAATAGTCCGCACTTCCGTAAAGAGCTATCATGTTTACATTCTCTTTGCTTTACTTCCATCTGACTCGAGGTCTAAAAATCCTTATTAGCTGAGTCATGCTCCCCTTAGATGTTGATCACTCATTAACTAGGCAGCTTCCATCCAGTACAGCTTTCTTGATGTGCCTGAAGATGTGAAAAACCAATAGACATTTCCATGTAGATCTTATTTTAGGGGAGCTGCTGGGTGAACAGGTCGTGTAACACACACATACACACGCACACACAAACGCACGCATACAGGCTCACACACACACACAGGATCTGCAACACCAGCTTTTACAATAGCCCTATTCTAGTAAGAAAAGTTACTGAAAATATAAAAGGATTCTTCCGTGGCTCTTCTTTAATTTTCCTCTGAAGGAACACTGTAGTGTTGGTTTAATAATTAAGCAAAGAGATCAACTTTCATAGGAAGTTCTAGAGCTGGATTCATTCTTTGATGTGTCAAAATGACACCAGAAACCATGGCTTCCAACTCAACAACTGAGACCGCTTTGAAAGATTTTCTTCCCTCACGAAGGCTTCTGATGTCTTTGTACCTGCAGCAGGTTGGGAAAAATATAATAAGACACTCCCTGACTTCTGTTTAAAGAGGAGTGCCTGAATGTTTATGCCAGGCTTATTCTGGTGTCTTTAACCTTGTTTATGTAGCTGCTCATAATAATTTAAATTCACGATGTATACAATATAGGTTATTTTATAATTTTACAATTTTTATTTTTGGCAATGCTATGTTACAATAGAATACTCCAAAGTCAAAGACTGGAAACAAATCCGTTAGATTACCTAGGGGAAAAAAAGCATCCATTTATATATGAGAATGCAAAGATATTGACTAAGCCAAGGTCACTGAACATCAGTTAGTAAAAAAAAAAAAATGTAAATCAGAATGAAAGCACAGCTCCCAGTCTCTTGGCCTGCCATCTCGACATTCTTCCAGACTCTATTCCAGCCACTGCTTTCATGCAGCTCCTGGAACTAGCAAGAATTCTCCCTCTGATGCAACCATTAGCATTTGAAGGAAAACATACCTTCATGACAATATCATGACAATATCAACAACGCACCTCAATGAGACATGTGTCTTAACAATTTGTGAGCCATGGTTTTCTTGATTATTTCAAACTTAGAAGCCATATATTCTATTCTTTATCTTCTAAAGAATGTTCCCTTACCACTTCAGCTATGCAGCTGCAGTAACGAACTTCCTTAGGCACAACTCTTCTAAACTTCAACTCACTCTATATGATGCTAACACACACCGTAGGCTAGAGCTGTATTCCACTCCTGAGACATCAATCTAATAAATCTTTATCAATAAAAAATTGGGAGTCAGATATCAGGGTAAGAACCTGAAAGATCAGAGAAGTGGGGAGCAGTGACCAATCACCTCCTACCTCTTCCATTTCTCCATCCAAAAGGGCCGAGATCCTCTCTCAGCCCCGCCTCACTACTTCCTGTCTCCTCTCTGTCTATGGTCCTCCAAACATCTAGGCTTAATTTTAATCAGCTAGTGGCTAGCTCTGCCCTCGGACTCCAAGCAAGTTTTATTTGTCAGAACGTAATCAAAACGTCACACAACACAGTCAGGCAAACGGAAACAGCTGCCCCATGCCCTTTGCAGCCCTGAAAATGCATGTGCCCATAGGCAATATAGTTCTTCCATGGTCTCTGCTTCAGTTCCCACCTCCAGGTTCTTGCAGTTCTTGCCCTAAGTTTCTTCATGATAAACCGTAAACTGGAATAAACCCTTCCCTCTCTAGAGTTGCTTTATCATAGCAACAAAAAAGCAAACTAGTGCAGAAATTGGTACCAGAGACTGGAGTACTGCAGTAGCAGGCCAAACCATTCAACCATATTGGTTCTTTGAAGACTGGAAGTGATTTTTTTTTTAAGCTGTAGGCTTGAAAAGCTATTGAGTGTTCAGTTCAACCGACTTACTGGGTTGTTCTGTAGGAGCTCGAAAGATTAAGAGTGTTGAAAGAGATGCAAAACAATAGAGGCCCAGCTTAGGAAATTTCAGAGGCAAGGAAAGACTCGCTCAGGGCTGTTCCTATGATATCTTGAGTTGGGAATCTGTGTTTTCTTGTCAGCTGGTACTGAAGAACCTGTGATTAACCAGAGATCATACCTAAAGAGAAACCTTTGCTGTACTAGGACAATAGATGTGATTAGCAGGGGCTGAGAAACCAGCTGTAATTGAGGAAAAAACCAGTCTGGTTGAGGTGAAATCTTCAAGGGAGTATCTGCTCAGGGTCATCCCCCAGAAGCTGTGATGCACAGGGGTCAAGGCTATACCAAATGCTGGTAGTCAATTCGGGTAGCGTGCGAGAGTCCCCACGTGTTCGTCACTGGCTTTGGCAGCATGAGAGCTGCGGCACTGAAGAAGTCATGGAGAAAAGCCGAGGCTTGGCACTGGGTGGCAGAGTTGAAGGCACTGAAGAGAAGCCAACAGGAGCCATTGGTGAGAGTGCAGCCTCGGCTGCCATGGAAACTCAGCATGTTGTAGATGCCAAGACCATATGATGTCCACGAAGAACATCAGCAGATGTGGGGTGAGCAAGGCTGAGCCTTCAAGTCAGGGTGTGTTGTGGAGCACCAGAGAAGCGGAGCTGCCTACACCTTTACTACCCAGTGAGATCCAGATATGGGACCTTGAACTAGTTAAACTGTTGGGTCTTGGTTTTGCTTTGGTTTTGATGTAACTATGCCCTGGTTCTTCCCTCTTAGAATAAGAAATATTTAACTTATTTGTTTGCTTGCTTTTTAATTTTCTAGTAACCCATAGTTGTGAGACTTTAGATTTGTAAAGATGTTTTCCAGAGAACTCGGTTGTTGGAGGGAGGCTGCTAGTTAGTTCCCAGCCACTTAGCCGGGAAATAATCACACAGAAACTATATTATTTAAATCACTGCTTGGCCCATTAGCTCTAGCTTCTTATTTGCTAACTCTTACATCTTAGTTTAGCCCATTTCTAGTAATCTGTGTATCGCCACATGGCCGTGGCTTACTGGGTAAAGTTCCTACCGGCATCTGTCTCTGGTGGGGCTACAAGGCTTCTCTCCAACTCCGTCTTCCTTCTACCTTGCTATCGGCCAAGCCAGTTTCCTTATTCATTAACCAATAAAAGTAACACATAGACAGAAAGACCTCCCACACCACTCTGTCTTTTAAAATGCTTAAATTTGTAAAGACTCTGGGACTTTTAGCATTATATTATGCTTTATATTGTGAGAGTAACAAGAGATCTGAGGAATACACAGGAAAGGAACGGTTACTGGTTTAGGAGTGATTGTAAGTTGACAAGGACTCAGTTGTGCTGGTTAGTTCTTCATCAGCTTTGACACAAGCTGAAATCATCTGAAAGTTCAACTGAGAAGATGCTTATTAGACTGACTTGCAGGCAAATCTGGGGGTAGTACCTTTTCTTGATTAATGATTGATGTGGGAGGGCCTAGCCCATTGTGGGTAGTACCACCCTTAGAAAGTAACCCTGGACTGAAAAAAAAAAAACCTGAAAAAGTCTGAGGAGCAAGCCAGTAAGCAATGTTCCTCCACAGTCTGCTTCAGTTCCTGGTTCTTGTCCTGCCCTGCTTACTTTACGCTCCTGCTCTGGCTTCCTTTCATGATGGGTTGTAAACTAGGAGCTGCAGGATTAAATAAACCCATTCCTCCTCCAAGTTGCTTTGATTATGGTGTTCTGTCATAGCAACAGAAAGCCAATGGGTATAAAACATATATGCTCGTTAGGATTTACTGTCAATTTGACATAACCTAGAGTCGCCAGGGAAAAAGAAACAATTGAGGAATTGCCCAATTCTGATTAGCCTGCATTAGTGTCTGTGAAAGGAGTCTTTTGATTGGTAGTTTGTGTGAGAGAGCCTGGCCCACCGTAGGTAGCACCATGCCTTGGCCAATGAGCCTCAGCTGTTTAAGAAAACTAGCTACAGGAAAAAAAATGTATAGCTCAATAAAATTAATTTTTTGAAAAAAGAAGTCTATTATCAGATAAGGTCAGGGAACAGAGAGAGTAACAGGACTTAATAAACTGCGTCTTCATGTAGACTTACTCATCTATACTTTCTGAAAGTTGCTCTGTTGAATAAAGTTTAAAAATAAAAGAAAAATATAGCTGATTAAGTCAGAAGAGTCAGCAAGCAGAGTTCCTCCATGGTTCTTGTCTCCAAGAGTCTTCTTGAGTTTCTTCCCTGACTGCCCTCAAAGATGAGTTATAATATAGAGGTGTAAGCTAAATAAACCCTTTCCGTCTCAAGCAGGTTTTGGTCAAAGTGTTTTATAACAGCAACAGAAATTAAATTTGAATAAGATAGGTAGACAGGTGGTTCAAAATAAAAGATTAAATAATAGGTGATAATAGATAGATAGATAGATAGATAGATAGATAGATAGATAGATAGAAACATATACTTATAGATGAAAGTTGATAGATAAATACAGACATACATAGATGATAGATAGATGATAGATAGGTAGATAGATAGATAATACAGACATATATAGATGA
>NC_022027.1:28033359-28053037 GCF_000317375.1 Microtus ochrogaster
ATAGATGATAGATAGATGATAGATAGGTAGATAGATAGATAATACAGACATATATAGATGAACGATAGATAGATAGATAGATAGATAGATAGATAGATAGATAGATAGATAGATAGATGATACAAATGGATGGTACGTAGGTAGTTGATAGATAGAAGCAGATAGATGATAAATAGAAAGGTAGAGATAGAGAAAATAATTAATAGATTTAGAATAGTTATCTAGATAAATAATAGAAGATAGATAACTGTGAATAGAGATTAATAGAGATAAGTAGACTTAATAGGTAAATAGAAGATAAAAAAGATAATTGATAGCTCAGTGATAAGTAGATAGATAACAGATGGATAATTGATAGAAATTGATGATTGATAGATGATAGAAGATAGGCAAATGATAGATGACTAATAGCTACAGGCAGACAGTTGATAGGTAGATAGAAGATAAATCCATAATCTGGAAGTAGACAAATAATTGATAGAGATAGCTTATTGATATAAATTGATAACAGAAGACAGAGATAAAGGGTGAGAGGTGGCTAATAGAAGATCAAAGATTGGTATACACAATAATGACTGACAGATGATTGATAGAGTAGATAGATGAATTATAGATAATCTTCATTGTCAGGCGGCACATGGAGCCAGTTATCTTGAAATGGGTCAATGTACACGAAATGGAAAGGCTCAATGAGTCCCCCAACAACAGCATGACAGTGGATGAATGTTCTTGGTGAGTGCCTGAGCAAGTCCTCTCTGCCCTCAGGTCGACGCCCACGGCAATATTCTTCTCAGCACTCTGGAAATCAGGAACGAGACCAGCGGCTCCGAGGTACTCACGGGTGTGAGTGACCCCAAGGCCACCATGTACTCGTACGACAGCGCCAGCATCCAGTACCGCAAGCCGCTGAGCAGCCGCGAGGGTTTCGGGCGCGGGCTGGACAGGCACGGGGTGCCAGGCAAGGGGCGCATCCGCAGGCGTGCCTCGCAACTCAAAGTGAAGATCCCTGACTTAACTGACGTGAACTCCATAGACAAGTGGTCCCGAATGTTTTTCCCCATCACATTTTCTCTTTTTAATGTCGTTTATTGGCTTTACTATGTCCACTAAAGTCAGTCTCATGGTTCGGTTTAGACTATCTTCCTTGGCTTGTTTTCTAACCCCACACTCTCCCAACAGCGATTACTGCTGTGGTTTTTGGAGGTCAGAGATTCAGCCATCCAATTGGTTTTTGGTATTGCGTGTCAGTTTTTATTATCACACCATGTTTACTTCAGCAACAACAAAAGGTATTTGTTCGTGTACACAGTGGTCCAGGTTACTAGCTCTCTTTCAGCATTCCATCAATTGCTTTGTTTACAAACACAAAAGGAGATGCGTGGTAGCTACTGTTGGTAGTCTTTCCTAGTCACCCTGGATCTCACTGAATAATTTAAAAATGAAAATGTACAGTGGACTTGCTGTCCACCAGCACTGTGTTCTGAGAAAGCTGTAATCATCTCATTCTGCCAAAAAATAATGATTTTTTAATGACAGGAAAAAAAAACAACTAACTTCAGCATCTCAGATGAAAAAGCCATTTGACAAATAGCAGGTTTTCAGGAAGCAGGGATATAGCAGACAATTCCCCTCCCTTCTGAAGTTCTCCTGGGTCCCTTCTAGAAAGGCTTCTCGACTCTACAAAAGAGGGACATCAAAGCTAGTGTTAGTCACCTTTTTCCCCAAACTCACCCTACTGTGTCCATCTAACAATGACCGTGGCTATCCTTAAAAGTGTTTCTTTCTCAAACTGCCCAGATGGTCAAAGTTAGCATTCGAATCCAACCTGATCTATCTGGTAGTCACTGAGAACATTTTTCTTTCCTTGTCAACAATAAGAAGTTTGGGGGACAATCAATCTTTTCCTTGCTGACCATTATGGGAAGCAGCCTTGCCTGGCCTTTGTAAACTTTGGACTCTCTTGATGCCATGAAAACCATGTGGTCATATTTCCACAGTCCCTGCTCCAGAAAGAAAGAGAGAAAGGACATGTGGGGTCCAGCTGGTAAAGGATTTGAAGGAGGTGAAGACCAATTTTTTTTTCCCTTGAGGAAAAAAAATGCTATTTCTCTGAGCAAGGCAAGACTTATGTGTTATGAAAAGGTGCCTGGGCAGTTATCCGCACTGCCAAATCTTAAGTCAAATTGTATGTATCGCCTAGCCTTCCACAGAGCAGTGTCTAATAGGGATAAGCTCATCACACAGGACTCTCCTGAAACTTTTTTGGTCTGTTTTCTGAGCTCTGCATTTCAAACTACAAAATGCATGGCCTGGGGAATGCTCATCCACCATGTCAGTGTCTTCCTCCAAAGCCAGATTTCCAGCTTAAAGAGACCTTTAAAGTAGCAAAAACACAGAGAGAAGAAACTCATCACAACAAAACACTGAGCCTTTAATCATGTGCACTGGCCCCTGAAGTGTGGACCCTGCCTGTCTACACGCATTAATCACTGTCATTGCTCAGCCTCGTCTGTGCTGATGCGTGATTCTGGGTCATGGGTCTCATGACTTTCAATAAAGCGACGCAATTGTAAACACGCTCAACAAGCTGCTGCTGAGTCCTTCCCATTTTTATGCCATTAAAACCTCGTTTGCTTTCAGAATGAGTTTGTAAAATTATATATGTCTATTTGCAAGGTTGAGTGAGGGTACAAATTGACCAGCCATGGATGGAGGCCACGATCCGTGCATGTGATGAGGAATCTGAAGGGCTAATCAAGATGACTGCCTCGTGTGATAGTCTGGCTCTCCTCTCCAAAGAGAACCAATGTGCAGAGAAGCGAGAGCTGTTAAAAATAGAGTCAATTGGAAAGGGAAAGCTGGAATTCCTAAGAATGAGTCCAAGGGGATAATATGAAAAATACATTTAGAAAGCAAGAGGAAAAGAAAACCCTTAAATAAGCGAGAGTGGCTGGATTAATAACAGACACTAGTGAAAATAGAAAAGCCCACTCCACCTTAGGAAAAAAACAAACTGATCACCCCAACTTCTTGAGGAGCCCTGCGATTTTGAGGACAAATTCTCATTTAGGTTTTCAGGAAGTGTAAACACGCTTCCCAGGCTGAGCTATGCTCATCCTATGGTTACAGGGTCATCCATAGGAAGCTCTGCTCGGTTCCCAAGGCTGAGATGCCATGCCATGCACAATGCTAGGGCAGAGTGGAATGGAATGGGGGTTCCTGTTGCCAATGAATACCCAGGAGCTACCATGCGGCCGTTTATTTTAAACATAGGAAGGGAAATATGTGCCTGATGTTGAACAGAAATTAATCATTGTGATGTCAAAGCTGTTTAAAAGGCTTTCAAGAAAGAAATACTCAATCAGAGACAAGTGTCTCCTTAGATCTTCTCATAGAAGATTGTGATCATTTGGTTTTCAGTTCTATATTGTCCTTTTTAAAATCTAAAGTGATTTTGTTGTAGTTTCAGATATAAATCATCTTTTGCAGGGAAAAAAAAACATTTTGAACTCCTACATTTTAACCTTTTAAAATGTAAAATGATTGGACCTGAACTGCCCACTGGACATGAAATGATATGGGGATCACAGACATCAGTATGCAAATCCAGTCAAATGGCTTTGATCTCAGAGGCAATGGCAGCCCACAGCCTTGAAGAGCTGTCACACTTGTGGGGCAAGATCTTTGTCATAACTTCTGAACACCTCCCAGACTACTCCACTCCTCTCTGTTCCCTTCCCAAGCCAAACAGTAACAGGGAAGCACCTTCCTTCTCTGCCATTCTCCCTCTTCTTGCCCTAAATATTGTAAATACAAAATAAACATCATTAAACATTCTTAAATGTTCTCACACTGGCCCCATTGGTTGAAAGATTTCGCTTACATTATACAAAAATTATTGTTTAACTATGATTAAATTGATTTCTTTTTGCCCTGAAAATAGCCGTCATCCCCTCCATCAAGGAAAGAAAGAAATTGAAAATGACAGACTCCCTCCCTTATGCCTCATTCACACCCAGAGAACCCCGTCTTTCACAGTTCAACTGTGAGACTGATTGTGTGGAAGACTTACCCTGCTGTGGGAAGAGTAGACATCACACCTTTTACTTGACAATAATCGCACACTCATCCCTTCTTCCCATATTTTTTTTCCCTTGGCTTAAAATAGCAGATGTTCCTTCCAGTTAGCAGTTCTCTGAGGCAAAGACCCAGATGAAGGCTCATTTCTGCTTGAATAATCCAGGATTAGTATCGCCATCACCTCTGTTGCCAAACAGGAACAGCAGCTGGCTGGCAAGACTGCTGAGTGAGCAGCCTGTGTCTGTGTGCACGCTACCTTCATTGTGCATTGCAGTCAATGATGGAGCTTAAGAAATTCAGTGAGAAAAATGTGGTGCAGAAAAAGAGTAATGGCTTTAGGGTCTGAAAAGACGGGCTTTCCTTTAAAAAAAAATTGACAAAATTCTATGGTCCTAAACCAACGACTATCTTATGAATATTTGTTTAGACAGGTTTTATTACAATCTGCCAAGTTAAACAAAAAAAGGATATAGCATAGTCCTTCTAGAAGAAGAGTCTCCAAGATTTCTCATGTCCCAAATTCTGGATGGTATCTTGTCAAAGGGTGATGCGTCGCCATTTGTTTATTAAAATATCATCATGTATCCTAGGAAAAGGTGAAAGGAATGTGCAAGCATTTGCTCAAGACGGTTCAATCAGCTGTTTCTGGGATGAACAGAAGAGAAAAACATGTATCTGAAAGAAAACGCAAAGGTACATCGGATAATGGAACGTGGGCTATTGTGTAAACTTCCTTGTAAATTCTGTACATAGTTCACTGAGCTGTTCCCTGTGATGTGCTGGTCCTCGACTTTGGGTGGATGTTTGGAAAACCTGATATTGTAAATAATGTAAGCTTATGAAGTATTTGCTTTTACTCATAAAGTGAAATGATTAGTGATTTGGGCCCAAATCAGAATCTCTCCAGCTCTTGCTCTTTCATGCATACAGTTGTGTGGCTCTGCTGTAAGCCATAGCCAGGTGTCTGTGATCACTGCCTCATGCCTTTACCCACTTTAAGGGACAGCAGCTGCCTAGAAGGCTGCCAACCTGTGGGGCCAAAGAACAGAGCACCAGCAGAAATCGGAACTGAGCAATGTGCTCCTTGAACAGTCACGAAAAGCAGATAAGTTGTTTTCACTCACTGTGGCTATTTGTATCATCAAGAACTGAATTACCGATGCTGTTCAAGGGGTCAGGGATTGAGGGGATGCTTAAAACCCACAGGTAATCCAAAGCTTCATTTGCACCAATAACTTTAGCTTCTAAACTATGTTTTCTAGAACTTCTCTAATAAGATTAAAAATGAATAGAATAGTTGGGTTTCATCAGGGTGGACAAGAAACATCTGAAGGATAGGCAGGGGTGCAGAGAGAGACAACACTTTGATAGCACTGGTTGGCAGACACACACCTGACAGACACAGAGGTAACCATGTCCTTACTTTCAAAGGTAGAGAAAAAGTCTGGTGTGAACTGATTGAGAAGGCAAACAAAAGCATTTAACAAGGGGAAGGGCACGTGCAGTGTGAGCTGCTTGAGTTTGAAGAACTTGGTAATTAAATATTTCCAGATATTATTTCTCCAAGTTCTCGGGGTTCTTTCAGAAGCCTTCAGGATGTGAGCTGTTATGCCACAAAGTGTGTTTCCAAGCAATCCCAGAGAGGGTGATGGGACCAAAAGAAATTCAAATTATCTGAGCAATTGAAGATTGAGATTGGTTTCTTAGTGGTAGAGGGAAAGGTGTCCTCCTCAAAGGTAAGATGCTTTGTGTCGTTTTACATGGTAGGAGAGCATACACAGAGAGCTATTATTTTGGAGCATTTTAATCCTGAGACGTGCCCCACCACCAGCTGAACACACAAAACACACCTTGGTGGAACTAATCCATTCTGCCAATTTTCAGGTTAGAACACTTTGTGATTTTTCCCTTAGCTTTTCTTCAGATAGCAGCACATCAGCGAAAATGATTGAAAGCGTAATTGTTGGGATCTGCAGCAAGCATTTGAAAGAAATTCTTTTTAATAAATGAATTACAAAATAGAAAACATTGAATTCATAAAAGGGTAAGAATGAGGGTTCTGTGTTTGTTCTAACACCTCCCACGGCAGGAATTTCCCATTAAATTTGAAGCACTCTAACAGGTTTTTACCTAGTCAGAAATCTTTGGCATATTAACGGACTCACATCAAGGAACTCAATCATTTTTCATTGGCTCCCAAACTTTTTGTGAATATTGGATCTATCAAAAAAAATTTCCAGTGGGAATTCAAGTTGGGAAAATTGATAATTCCTAAACCAGTTGAGAAGGAACCCCACTCTCCAGAGCAACACTCCCTGCATATTCCGTTCTGTGGACAATCAAAACAAATCAGTATAAGTGAGGTCAAATAACCTGGTTTATTTGCCTTAGGGATACAGGGTCACAGATACATTCATTAAAATAGTCTCATTCCAAAGTCAAAGGATAAACAAGAGCAATATCATTTCCTGGCTCTTGCCTCTTTCTGGGCTTTCCTTTGAGGAGAAACAGGAAACAGGAGACACTCCCAAATATATTTTTATATGTTCAAATAATTAAAATATTATATGTGTATTTTGAAATCTTTGAATTTTATAAAATAGGTGAACTCTTCTGTCTTAATATTTCCCAACTACATACCCAATGAAATCAATTCTTTTATTTATTGTCCATCTCATTGCCAAAGCTCATATGCTATCTTGCTCATATTTAGATGGCAGCTTCAACTTTTAAACTTACAGTTTTTCATTAAATTCACAAACAAAGAATTATAATAATTCTTCCCAATTCATACTCATAATGCCTTTAAAAGGTGTTCAGAGGGAAATCTTTTCATTGTGGCCACCTCTGAAGACCCTGAATCACTTTTATTTGTTTTTTATGTAGAGTACACATGTTTACAAACATCTTTTCTTTCCCAACTTATTTCAAATACAGTAGAAATGAAAGTAATGACTTTGACCTGTGGGTGATTGTATTATCTATACCAGAACTTAAAGCTAAGGCCCTTTTCTCAATAGCAGTAGCATGGTAAATCTATGCTGCATTCATCAATGCTCCTCTGAGAATAGCTTATCACACAAGTAGAACATTTGTGGTTACAGAGAGTCCTTTAGGACTTGGAGCTAATTCTTCCTTTCTGTACCTTTCTCCTAGACTTATACTACATATGTATCACCTCACCTTATCCCATCAACTTTCTAGCTGATTCTAGAGTCAGTAATTGCACAAACCATTGTGCTCTGTTCAAAATAGTGTAGGATGCATCCCTCCATAAAGCATCTCCACTTAGGGAACGCAGGTTCCCTAAACATACACCAAACAAGATGCTGGAAGGTTAAGAGTGGTGGGGAGGAGGGGAGATAACGAAGGAAGACCCCTTGGAATCAGGATGGAGGTGTGCCTCCATACAGGCCTGTGACCTTTGACATGCCAGCAGATGACTTCAAGTTCTCTTCCAGAACCAGGTCTCAAATGTTATTTTAGAGAGGCTCGTGTACATGGGAGTTGAACCAAACAGTGCTGGTGTACCATGGTCTCTGTTGATACAGCCCCGCAAATCTAATAGTAGTCTTTGTCACATGCCTTCGAGAGTTGGCCCCTTGACGTCAAGCAAATTGGATACTAGCTCAGATTTCTTCCAAACCTCATCAAACACGCAGGCAAGTAGCAAAATTATCTTATGACTTTTATAATATTCTGTACTATAATCTTCCATTGTAGAAAAGTATCAAGGGACACTCAGATAACATTCATTCATGTGATCTGGTCTCCATGTTTAGATCTTTGAAAGATACAGATGTTCTTAAATCATTCTTTGTAACTCAGTCAAGAAAAAAGCCATAAAACCCTCCCTCGTGGATGGGAAAGCCAACTGCTAACCAGTATCTGAGCCCAAATGCATTACGGTGACATCTCAAGTTTTGAACTTCACATGTCTCTAAAATGGAACAAGCAAATATATTTGAGCTTTCAAGCCAGTTGCAGCTTCCCATTGAGAGGAAAGTGCTTCTGTACCCTAGAGCCTGTTACTCATCCTTGTCTCTCCTTTCCCCTCGTGTCCTGCTATACCACTTTACCAAATCAAATTGCTTTAGTATCTTAGACACAGTCATGGCAAAAAAAATTGAAAGTTTATTAAAATGCAATTAGTCTTGTAGTTATTCTCCAGCCAATGCACCCTACCCCAGTCCAGTCTCTGAACATGACCACCAAAATGAATTTGACAAGTATTCTTAATTTTTACTGAATGTTTATGATTCTCCTGGAGCCTTTTAACTGTTAAGATAATATTTTCTCATCCCGTTCCATGTGGAGCTGTCATATATTGCTTTAATTGTATTTCTTCTCCATCTTACTTGTTGGAGGATGTTATCATTTATTATATTGAATTTTTAAAGAAAATTGTTAGAGTAATGCCTGAAGACACCATTTTTCCTGCTGGATGTCAGTGTATGAGAACACCTTCTTTTTTGCAAAATTAGCTGAGTATTTTTCTCCCAGTCTCAGACATCCTCCAAAGACGGTTCTCCCAACTCCCTAATGTGCCCTCCTCTTAAGGCGAGGAGGTGATTGCTTTCCTTTCTGCTTTCCCATGATGTTTTTAATCTACAGATGGAGTCACATCTAATAATATCATTTTTTTTCAGAGACAAGAAGCATCCCTAAGTGTTTAAGTCCAAACTGAGGTTACCATTTGCTAACATAGCAGTATCTGCTGAGATCCATTCCAAAGCATGTGACAAACGGTAACTCTCAAAGGATGTTGTTACAATCCAAACATTCTTAGCTCCTATAACAGTAGGAATAGAAGAGACTGGTCTAGAGTGTTGATTTCAAGAATAGAAGACCCAAAACCTTTCTCTGATTCTCTGAATATTATCAGCCCTCAGTATAGCTGCACCAGGGTTGCATAGGCCATTCCTCAGATAGTTATCCTGAGGGGCAGAAACAGGTTAAGTCCTGCCTTGGATTACTTTTCATAGGCAAGAAACCTTTCCTCAGAAACCATCCCTTTTGTCCTGTTGGCCAAGGTTGAGTTAAACATCCACGCCTTAACCATTCCTGGAAGAGTATAGTTCTTGTGCCTGACTTCTAACAAATATTACAATGAATATTTACAATGGATATTACAATGGAGCTATACAATGTACAAAAGTTAATTAACTAATAATTGTTTAATAACAAAAAGAAACTAAGAATGGCCTTGGGGAGATAGCCAGTAATGACTACCCCATATTAAACTATAAAAATACTTTCCCACTATAATATAATGCTTTCCCCTATACTCCAGCCCTATGAAATTATGCTAGCACAAGTATCAGGACACAGAAGCCCAAAGAGTTTAAATAACTTACCCAGATCTAATAGTTACTGTTAAAGTGGGTATTCATTCCCAATTTTTCTTGCCTCCAAAGACAAAGCTTCTACCTCTCCCATCCAATCTATATTTAATTCCTTTGACCTTGATGATATGGGCTTCTAGAGTATTTAAACGATATGTGGAAGAACTTGGAAGAAGACAGCTCTTACACACCGGAGTGAGATACTGTGCCAAGTAGATGCTGCTCGGTTTATTTCTGTTCATTCTGCCCTCTCTCTACTCCCCACAGAACATCCTTTCATTGTTCAAAGAGAGTGATGAAGAAAAGCCTGTGCAACCACAGAGCTTCGCTGGGCTCCCTTCTTTAGGTTCACAGCATTATTAGAGGATTGAACAACCCAGTTTGGCTGAGTTTGGAAGGTAAACTGCTTTAAATTATAGAATCTCTGCAACCTGGAGGATACAGGAAATACCAATAACTCTACTGATGGACTTTGTATTCTGTCCTAGAAAAAAAATACTTACTTCACTGTGAGCCACTTGTTCTGTCTGGACAGCCTTCACCTCGCACGTCCACTATGCTTTTCACTGCTCTCTTTAGCCCCTTCAGAATTGAGCTATAGACCCTCACTACCCTTAATTCCAGTAGTCAGGCATCATTCCCAAATATTCTTATTGCTACACTTCAAGTTTTACATCTTATGGTCAGTGCTAGGATGCTCTTCCTAGCTCCACCTCAATGATAACTTAGAGAACAAGCCACCAGCACCCAAAATATCCATCCAAGTCTCCATCCTCATCCCTTCGCCTGCTGGTACTCTTTCAATTCTTGGAGCAACTCTGTCCAGTGAAACTGGATATCATGTGTATTTCCAATACTCTTGTAAATATTCTGCCTCTATTAAAAAATTCGTCTTTAAGAGTATACACCCATTTTCTAAGTCCTTTGTAGAATCTCATGAATAAAAATCTCTAAACAAATTAAAACATAAAATCATACTTACAGTGGAGCCCTGGCTGACTCCATGCCGGGTGGTCATTGGGATTCTTTCTCCCACTGGTTTAGTAGGCAGACATAATCTTCTAATACCTCCATTGAACACAAGCTCTAGCAGAACTGAATTTTCCCTCCTAATTGCTTCTTCTTTTCCTTTATAAAAAATAGGAACATTTTCTTCTTTGGTTTAATTTCTATTCCTGCCTTATTAAAAAGTCTTCTGAATGTATGTTCTGTGGGTGTTTGAAGTTGCAATGACATTGCATTGCCAATGGAAACTCCAACATGAATTATAGAATAATCATGGAGGACATTGTACAACAAGGTCCATGTCTTCTACCACATAAATAGAGACCTGGCACTAGTTAGGAAGAAGGGACAGCTCCTAACACTCACCACTGCTTTTCAAGGATTGAAAAGCAGGGAATGTGAACAATCTTTATGAACCTCTCAACCACTGACAGTCCTGCTGTGTCCTTACATGTTTTCGTAAAAGAAACAGACTTCACACACCGTACCTCTCAGTGACAGCCAGCCTCCCCAGTTTTACTGGGTAGTATATTTTTCTATGTATATTCTCCCCAATATGTTGGATTTCAGTGTATTTGATTTTTCTTTTTTATCAACATATTACTGTCTGATTTCTTTATCTTTTTTTAAAAAAAAAAATATTCACTGGATGAAGCTTGAAATGCATTTTTGCAGGAATGCCCCTGAGATATTTTTAAGAAAGCCCCTGGATTATTCTAACTCAGTGTAGTAAGAATTGTGTATCCAAATAACCTTTTCTATTCAGAACATCCACTATTTTTCTAACAAGGGAATGCTTATGATTTTATACACATGTATTTATTCACTGTGGCTCAACCCCATAGTTTAAAATAAACCAATAATTCTCTTGATAATAATAGTCCTCACATGACACTTTTAAAAGTTCAAGATTGCCTGAGGCTTTTGGAAATTCCCAATGATCTAAATACTTACAAGGTCCAAAGATGCTTTAATTCTTTAAGGTCAGCTTTTGGTTTTCACCACCAGGCAGCATGTTGTGCCGTTGTGATGGACACATGATGGCTGATATAACGTTGGTGTATTTAGAAGGTTAAGATAAGGAATGAAAATTATAGTTTACAATGCAGTATAAACAGAAACTGTTTCCGAGAGAAAAGCATCTGGATTGAAGATGGCTCTCTCGAAATACTTCTCCTGGCTGCCCATCACCTGTTGGAAAATTCTTTCACTTCCCTTGAATTTAACAAGGGGGTTGAAGCTATGGCGTGGGGCTGGGAAAATCAAGTCTCATTAAGCTAGAAACTAAGAAATGACCATTGCTGCCGGCAGTGATTCAAACACCTCTTTGGCAACAACTTCACTAAAAAACTTGGACTGAACCGAACCTTATCTACACCTGCCAAACAAGAGTCTGCTGCTTTCCTTCATAGCGTTCTGTGTGAAATAGCTATGACTTCCAAAGCAGGTGCTACACATACGCGGAAAGAAACACACACCTTCTGTTGCCTCTCAGCTAAGTTCACCAAACCTGTCGGAGGACATTAAGTAGTTGGGTTTTAACGTGGTGTTTTTGAATCTCCACTAACCAATTTTACGATCTACCCTCCTGCCAAATCTGACTTAGCAAACTCGTTATCCTGATTAGTATTCCACAATTCCGGCAAATAAAAGAATTCCTCTCTGGTTTTCAGAAGGCACACTTCTTGCATTGCAAGGAAACAGATATTTAGTGATCTTTGATCTTTGGCACAGCCTTTTCTTCCTAACATGAGCTGGTAATGGTTTTTGTATTCCTATCAAACCACTAGAGAAACTAAATGGCAAGGAACACTATTTCTGAAAACCTGTAGAAATTTTTTTTAATGAAATGGCGCAGGCTTGAACAGGTGCCAAGAAAGGAAAAGATGGACTCCTTACTTTTATAACTCAAGATTTCTATTTTGTATCGATATATGCTGCATTTTCTGACTGAAATTGCTGTCTGTCTCACAGCATCTGTGATCTTCTGTCGCTTTTTACATCTGAAATCAAATTTCATACAGTAAGCTTGTTTGTCCCTTTTTGTTTGGGATTCAATTAGAGTATTTTGTTTCATTAATTTCTTTTTTATGTGCTAAAAAGCAAGTGACTTATGCCTTCATTATCTCAAAAGCTATCTGTGGACAAAATCCATGAAGCCTGTAGACTGTGATTTACTCAACTCAAAGGCGGATCGCCCTGTAAACAGTGAATTTGTGACTAAGGAATTGTTCAGTGGCCTCTGATTCCCATCCCTTCCCCCCACATGGCCTTCTTTCTATTGTGGGTCATCCATCGAGTGATTGTGTACTCCTGTAAAATACAAAAGTCAAATCACATGCTATCAGGTATGGACACAAGAGACGCTCGCGCTCTCAGTTTCAGGACTCCCAGCCTCCCTTGCGGTTGCGGGCTGTCCCTCACTCAGCGTTTTTCGTTAACCGTGTGGCTTTGCTCTAAAACACGGCATTGTTTGCTTCAGTACACAAGATCTGAACTGTGCAGCAAAAGACAGAAGGCACGTCAGAAAGGCTGCTGTAACTGTGAAACTTCTGAAATGGAACTTACTGCTGTAAATATGTACAATTTATGTCAGCATATTTCAATAAAAAATATCAATTACAAATGGCTACATACACAAAGCCTACTTTGTCCTATGTTTTAAAATGTAAGCGATTTCAGGCATAGCTTTTTTATCATCCTTTAAAATGTTTAGAATTCTGAATTTATTGTTTGACAGCTTTTCTTGTAAAAACGAATACAAAGATAAATCCCTATATGTAAAAGAGAGTCTTTGATTATTAAAAAGAAGAAAAATACAAAAAGGAAAAGAAAAGAAAAAAAACCCTGGGAAACCAAAAAGAGGCAGCACTTTGGTGGGAGTTTGTTTCCGCACTACTTTTAAACACATTCTTCAGGAAACACACCTCACAAACATGAACAGATGGAGCATTTTTACAGTGGATGGGGAAGACGTGAGTAGTCTCTTTGTACTAAAATTGATGTCTAAAACAAAGTAAGTATCCACTTGTGAGGTGGCTCGTATTCGTTGTGTTTATAATCTCTGCTGTACACGCTAACACTAGAGTTGTCTGTCGGTCTTTCCTCATGTGAAGACCTCTGATTTCCAGAGTCATTCCCTCCCTTGAGAAAGTGTTGCCAATCAAATAATGAACAGACTGAAGCTGCGAAGTCCATGTATCTGTGAATTGATGGTTAGCAGAATAGCTTTCCGAGGAAAGTCTAAATTTCAGCCTGGGGACAAGCTTAACATCTATCTAACAAAATAACTGGGAACCACCATTTTATTGGAGCACGAGCTTCATCCTGAAGAGGGCTTTCTTATGGCATTTGATATCGGCAAACATTCCCAGGAGGCTAGTACAACGTGGGAGAGTAAATACCCATCCAGTTTTATCTAAATTGGAAAAGGAACAAATACGTAAGTAATGCATTTAGTAAGAAATGTAAGGTAGATGGTTTGTGTCTTTTATCTTCCTAAACAAAGAAAAGCGTTTGAATTTAACAAGCAACCAGTAGTTAGTATGGCAGGGAAGTGGAGAAAGTCTAGAGTCACGATGTAAGCCTTCTCAGTCTCAGAGAGAAAGCAAATAAAGAGAGTAGGGGGAAGCAACATGACCACACCCTCCCAAGGATCACTACAGCACAACTAATAACAACTCAGAAATTGGGGTTCAACCTGGAGGTCAGAAAAACAAAACAGCTAGCCACCGGCTCTTACCTCTACCTCAGTCCGATCCAGGAATCTCAGATAGAAACTGAGACTGTGAGCTGTCTCCTCCCATTTTATATTCCACTCTAGGTCTGAGATTAAAGGCATGTACCACCCAGTTTCTATGGCAACTAGTGTGGCTACTTGGATTAAAGGTGTGTGTTATCACACCTGATACTCTCTGATCCTCAGGCAAGCTTTATTTACTAAAATACAAATGAAATGCCACTACAGATTACAGAGTCAGCATGGAAGTGACCAGGCAGAACTAGGTGACAGCATCCATCCTCTGCTGGTGTGCAAGAGAACCCTCTGGAGGCCTGGAAACGTCTGTGCAGTCAGTGTGTGTTTGTAGTCACTATGATCCAAGTGATGTCACCTCTGAGTCCATCACATCATTTCACTTAGCTGGTAATCATTCTGAAAATTTCCGAACACATTCACCTCCCAGGTTCTCCATCAGAAGTCTATGACTCACTCCAGCCAAGGAAGCGGGTAGGGTAGCTGCAGATCTTCATAGCTCCCCTTCTCCTTCAAATCCACCCCCACTTCCCTCAGTCTCATCCCCAGGTCTGTAGTAGACCACCTGCTGCAGCCTCCACTCCCCTCTGCCCCCATCTCCAGTGTATCACACACAGACCTCCTCAAACCTTCCTCTCCACTCATCCTGTTATCACACCCCCAACTCCAGCAGGCTTTCCCTGGGAACCTGCCAGCCAAGCCAGAGAAGCAAGTAGGGGAGCTTCAGATCTCCACACTCAGACTTCTCTCCTCTAAATCTAATCCCTAGGTCTCATTCCCACATCTGTAGTAGGGTACCTGCTGTGTTTCTCCTTCCTTTCTTCCCCACCCCCATTTGCAGAGGACTAAGCAGGTCCTGTTGGAATACCCTCCTTTCCTCCCTCTCATGGACCTCTTCAACCAGCTACTCCAGCCCAACCCCATTCCTAAGTGTCAGTTCCCAATACCTAGAAACACATTTAACCCAGAATTACCAGAGGCCACACCTATCAGGATCCCAGAAAACAATTCCCTACCAGACAATACACAACCACCATACCCTCATAAGAATCAGAGAGGGCAATAGAAACCAAGGAATGAACCAACAACCCAACCAAGACAAGACCAGATATGAGCACCTAGAATTACAATTTTCCCAATCCCAGATGCCTAGAAGCCAAAGTAAAAACACAATCAATAACAGCCAGGGTAATATGCCTTCACTAGAGCCAGCAACCCTACCACAGCAGCCCTGAGTATTGCAACAGAGCTGAAGCAGGACAAAGACTTCAAGATAGCATTTATGGAGAAGTCTTTTTATTGTGTCCCATATTTCCTGAATGTTTTGTGTTGAGACTTTGTTGGCTTTGCTGTTTTCTTTGATCTGTGTGTTTATTTTCTCTATGGTGTCCTCAGAATCTGAGATTTTTTCTTCTATCTCTTGTATTCTATTGGTTATGCTTGTTTCTGTAGACTCTGCTCGTTGACCTAGATTTTCCATAACCACCTGGTCCTCAGTTTGTGTTTTCTTCTTTGCCTTCATTTCAGGAGGAGGCGGAAATCCTCAATAAATAAATAAATAAAAACATGAAAAAAAAAGATAGCATTTATGAGTAAGATAGAGATCTTTAAAGAGGAAATTAATAAAACCCTTCAAAGAAATTTATGAAAACACAGTAAAAGGAAATGAATAAAACCATTCAAGACCTGAGAGAGGAAAGAGAATCAACAAATGAAAGCAAAACTTAGGGAAACCAAGAAATAAAAACTTTAAGAACTCAAACAGGATTCTCAGAGGCAAGACTCACCAAAAGAAATCGAGAGATGAAAGAGAGAATCTCAGGAATTGAAGACACAATAGAAGAAATGGATACCTAGGTCAAAGAAAATGTTAAATCTGGAAAAAATTCTGCCACAAAATATCCAGGAAATCTGGGACACTATGAAAAGAGCAAATCTAAGAATAACAGGAATAGAGTAAGGAGACAAAGCCCAAGTCAAAGGCATAGAAAATATCTTCAACAAAATCATAGAAGAAAACTTGCCTAACCTACAGGAGGAATTGCCTATCTAGGTACAAGAAGCATACAGAATACAAAATAGACTGGACCATAAAAGAAAGCCCATTGGCACATCATAATCAAAATACTGAAAGTATAGAACATAGAAAAAATGTTTTGAAACTGCAAGGGAAAAAGATCAAAAAACATAAAAAGGCAGATCTATTAAAATGATATCTGACTTTTCAACAGAGACTGTGGTGATCTGAAAGAAAATGACCCCAAAGGGAAGAGCACTTTTAGGAGGTGTGGCTTTACTGGAGGAGGTGTGGTCTTGTTGGAGGAAGTGTGTCACTGAGGAGGAGGGCTTTGAAGGTTCATGTCAAGCCATGCCCAGTGAGAGTCTACTTCCTGTTGCCTGCATATCGACAAGTTGCAGCTCCTTCTCCAGCACATGTCTGCCTCCACACCACCATGTTCCCCATCGTGGTGATAATGTTCCACAGACACGGGCCGACTAGTACACCCAGCAAAACTTTCAATCACCATAGATGGAGAAAATAAGACATTACACCATAAAATCAAAATTAAGCAATATCTACCAACAAATCCAGTCCTACAGAAGGTACTAAAAGGAACATTTCAATCTAAAGAGGTTAACTATACCCAATAAAACACAAGGAATAAATAATACCAGATCAGAAAAAAAGTGTGGGGGGCAGGTGGGTAACGGACACAAACACAACAGCAAGAATAAAATACCAAAAATCAACAAACACTGCTCACTGATGACTCAGAACTTACTGTTCTAACAACACAATTGCTGGGACTGTGGACAGCAACTTGTTGCCACTAAAGATGCAACATGAACGGACACCAGCAAGACTCCGAAGAGTCAGACTCTTATTCTTCCCCAGTACCACAGAGATACCAAAACAACACAACACACATAAAGCAGATCTTTTCACAGGCAAAGTTCAGTGAAGACTCCTAAAGGCATTCTGCTATAGCCATAGATCAGTATCTGACTGCCCACACTGGAAAGCTACCTCCTGCAGTAACTGGGAACTATCACAGAAACCCACATCTGGACAGTGTGCAGGATGTGGGAGACCTTGGAAGACTCGGTCCTAAATGGCATGTCTTCATCAAACCCCTCCCCTCACAGCTCAGGGAACTCTGTGGAAGAGGGGGTAGAAAAATGTAAAAGCCACAGGGATGGATGACATCAAGGAAAGTGTCTTCCAGATGCAACAGGACTGTGAACATGTGAACTCACCGAGAGTGTGGCAGCACACACTGGGCCTGCACAGATCTGAACCAGAAGGAGTCCCAGTGCAGAGATGGGAAGGTAGACATGACCTTCCATCCCCATCGAAGAAGCTAACCCCAATTAGCAACCACAAGCAAAAGAAAAGTAGTTTCTCCAAGGAAGTCTCAATGGGTAAAAGAACCACACTTAAAGGTAGGCCGGATGCCCAGCAGTAGATAGCCAACACAAAATGAACTCAGAGGCATTCAGGGAGAATTATTTTTGTCACATATTGTTTTATTTGACTTTATCATTCATTCATTCATTCTTTCATCTTACTCTTCTTTCGGTTATATTTTATGGCTTCTGATGTTCAGTGTTTTATGGTGTGTGTATGTGTGTACATTCTAGTGCTTTCTTAGTTTCTTGTTTTGTTTGTTTTGTTTTACCCTTTTTGTTTTTCTTTTTACTTGTCTGTTTATTTTCTTAGGAGAGAAAGAAGGCATGGGTTGGAAGTGTGGAGAGATGGGGGAAACTATACATAATATACTGTATGGAAATCACTTTAGTTTCAACTTAAAAGTAAAATAAAATAAAATTAAGAAGAATCTGGACCACAGGACACAATACTGCCATCTCCAACAGGAAAATCCCTGGCAATCACAGGCCTCTGTCCATCCTGCCATCTCCTGTGGACCAGCAGGCAGAATGGCCTTGTTCTGTCTTCTCCTGGTGAAGGGAAACACCAGCAATCCAATATTGTGGCACTTTGAAAGACTGCCCAAATGCCAGGTTTCTGTTCCAGAGAGTGGACAGATCATGGTATGTCTAGATGCCAGGGCCCTGCTGAGAACAAAAGACAGCAGACTGCCCTGCTACTCCAGGAGCCTGCAGTGTAGACGAGATAGATGAAGACCAGCAGCTTCCCACTGTGAGTAACAGGGAACAGAAGAGCATGTGGCTCATGCTCTGACTTCTCAGGGCTGCCCAAGATGATCTCTCTTGATTGGCAAGACCCAGAACTGTGTAGAAGCCAGAGGGCTGGGATGGGACTAGCAAGAAGGAGGGGTGGTTTGCAGCAGCCCCAGGGAAACTGTAGTACCAAAGTCAGACACCAGAGGGAACCAGAATTTGAGCACCTGACAAAACCACAAATCCCTCTAACTGGGAATTTGTGAGACAACACATACACATGAAAATCATGAAAGATTTTATAAAAACTATTCAACCATTAAGAAATATATGACTATGATATATACATGTGTACTGAACATAAAAGCACATAATATAGAAATCCAAATAACCTATAAAACTTAGCTTACAGAAATGTTTAGTTCATCAATTACAAGTGCCCTATACCAACATAACCAGTTAAGAAGAGCAACTAGTGACCATATGAAAATTCTCTGCCATGCTCTTGATCTTTCTGTAAGTCTAAAGTTGCTCTCTGAAATCAATACCATCTATTTACAGGAAAGAGATCAAACAGTGTGGAGGAAAGTAGCTGAGGACCTGCATTTGGAAAGGAACTGTCAAAACACAATACTCAGAAACAAAACCTAAGAGTCCACCTTAGCAATGGGCAAACAGATATGATCCTTCAGTAGGCATACTGACAGCAGAAGTGTGTTAGGAGATGATGGTCGTTAGGACTGTTAGAAGCACAATGGGATCCCACCACGTGCACACCAAAATAGATGAAATCAGGAAGACTGGCCACATGAAGTACTGATAAGGTGGATCAGAATGTTCACAAACTGTTGGGAATGGGAAGTGGGTAAAAAAAACTGTGGTGGTATCTTTAAACAATAAATATAAGCCTATCACATGACCAAGCTGTCATTCAACACCATTTGCCGATAATAAGCTATGCATGCAAATGCTCATAACATTCTCCATACCGTAATGCTGAAACCAACAAAATACTATCAACAGATAAACAAATTGTGACAGTTATACAACATGATGCTGCTCAACAATAAAAAGGAACAAAGTAATAGGAATACAACTCAAAATAATGCTAATATCAGGCATGCTGGAAAACTGAGACCAGATGACTGTCATGAGTTCAAGGCCCAGCCTGGTCTACACAGTTGAATTATAGGCTAACCTAGGTAACAGTGTTAAGATCCTGTTTCAACACTGTCACCAAGACAAAAAGGCAACCCACTGACTGGGAGAAGATCTTCACCAACCCTACAACAGACAAAGGTCTGATTTCCAAAATATATAAAGAACTCAAGAAACTAGACTTTAAAATGCT
>NC_022027.1:28054633-28070849 GCF_000317375.1 Microtus ochrogaster
AAACAAAAAAAAAAGATCCAGTTCCAAAAAACAAAAAAGACAGACTGATGTCAGTGGTAAAGCACACTGCCCTCCACCTATCACCAGCAGTAATTAGAAAAAGAACAAACACTTATGATCCCATTTCCACTGACCTGTGGGGCTGGAAGCACAGCAGTGGTGACCGGAAGGACCCAGGACAGAGATATTGAGGGCAAGAGAAAGTTTGCAGGCGGGATTATATTCAGTACTTTGACCATGGTGGTGCTTGCATGAGTATCTGTCAGTCAAAATGTACCAAACTGACACTTTAATAAGGACATCAGACAACATGTTGATCAAACTTCAAGGAAGAAGAAACAGGCTGGTAGAGCCATGCTGTGGGAGGGGAGAACAAGGTATTTCCTTGTAGTCCAGAGCCCGCCGGACCAGGCCTCCTGAGGGACTGCTCTGCAAGCCATCAGTGCTCCACTGACCTGTGGGACTTGCCCAAGCGGGAACCAACAACCAGCTGAGCAGAGCAGTAAATACACGATCCATACCCGAAATCTCTTAATGAAAAAGTAGTACACTGAAAAACATTCTGTCCCAAGCTCCTCTTCTAAGCCCACTCTAATCTCACTACCTGCAGCTGTATGGAGGGGACAGTGACTGTCACTGCTCTGGACAGTCAGGCTGCGGTGCCTGACGGAGCCACAGAACTGCTAACAGCAGGGACCAGTTAATTGCATACCAACCACTAAGATACACAGGAAGTCACTTAAATCAAGCAACACATAAAGATAAAACCAGACACTTTTAATAGCTCAGAATGTGTATTTTTAAAGGTAGCTGATATGAAAAATGGCTTGGGTTACAGTTAATGCAATAGCATCCAAAAGCTCAAATTCCATATTAAGAACGTATAAAAACACAATTGTATATGAGTAACAATATGTACACTACACAATCAAGGAGAGCTTCCTCTTTTTCTCAGACCATAGTCTCCTGAGCAGGTGGGGACGTGCAGAAAGAACAGTATTATTTTCATTTCTTATAGTTTTAGTTCATAAAATTATTAAATCCCAAATTAGTCACACAAATTTTCAATGTTTTCTTGTTCATATCTGATAACAAGCTTTTGTCTGAAACTTTGCAACTGAGAATCCCTTCTTTGAAACATGAAAAGACATGCAACCTCCTGAGTTACATATGCAGCTTATGCGTGCTTTAAAACATTATTTTCCAATATCATGTTATTTATTCATAATGCATGCCTTGCTATTCGCATTTAAGCAACAGTCCTGTATGTCTGAGTTTTGTGTGTTTACATTACTCTAGAACTTATTTTTACTGTTTGATAAAGTATTATTAGAAAGATTACTCAAATATTTAATAAATGAGACAAACCAATCATTGTGAAAACACAAACTGAGACTTCAGCCTTTTCATCTTTCATTTTATGCATTCCCTATCAGCCACACAATTTCCTGTGCTTTAGGACTGCTGACAGATTTTCATCTCTGTAATCTCAGCAATGCTTCCTGCTCAGCCTGATGTAGCATCCACCCTTGAACACAGCATTCGCTTGCCACGGCGCAGCAGTGAAATATGACAGTTGAAAATTCACCATTTCCAGTTATTTTAACTGCAGGACCACCTTAAAACACAAACAGGGAGAAGCAATATCAGGTTAGACTGGAATGAAGCTGCTATCTGCTAGGTAAACTCTGAAGACGGATAAGAAGAACAACAGGCAAATGAGGGCAGGGGCTTAGAGCCCCTGCCAGCCAAGATTGCTGCTCTCGGTCCTCAGCACCAATACCAGGCACTACCACACCCAATTCTCACACACAGCTTCATCCAAAGGCCAAAAGGCTTCTTTGCTGGACATGAGAATCAGCCGTGAAGGCAAAATTAAAATGTGAACAACTGTGGAGAGTGGGAAGAATGTGATGTTTCAGGGCTTAAGAGGGCCAGAGAATCTAACACATGATTAGCAGTCAGGGAGGTGGTCAAAAACACCTAGGAGCCAAACCCTACGACTAGCCCTCTCGAGAAATGCTGCCCAGTAACAAGAAAATCCTGACAGCTTCCTCCCAGCCGACCCCTGTTGTTTAAAGCCTGTTTTCTCACATAACACTGGGACTGAAGACTGGAGCTGAGACACGGCTCTGCCAATGTGAGGGTTTGGAGACTGATTAGTTCTATCACATCTCAGCTTCACTTTGCCGTAACTACAGTTACAGTTCACCCCCACACCAGAACATTACAGAAGCAATTGTCTAACATCTGTCCATCCAAATAAGACATTTCTTTTTTTAGAATAATGAAGTTTTTTTATTAATTAGAGAAACTTGAGAATCAACTAATGTCATGGTCTCAGGGTAAATATTTCATTTTTAAGTTTAATAAATACTGAAGGAAAACAAAAAACTATGGTTGTAACAGTACTGCTTTTGTTTCAGAAATAATTAGATAATTAATTCAGAACTTGGTAATTGAACACTGTAAGTTATAATTAATTCAACATTTAAAGTAGAATTAAACATTTCAACAACATCCCAACAAAGTATTTTCTGTGCTTGATCTAAAGTATCAGTAAAATGAGATGTACTAAAACCCTGCCGGAATTCTACTCCTCCTACCCAAGGGCCCACTGACACTTGAGCATGGAAACCACAGGATTCAGTTCAAGCACACACCTTATTAGCTGCCTCCAAGGAACTGATTAGATTCTGTAGCTCCTCTTTACTCATTTCAATGGAGTATGGTTTCACTTCGTCATTCTCCTTCACATCCAGATGAAGGGTTAAAAATGGCATCTGTAAAGTGGCGATCTTGTCACTAGAAAGCGCGAGCTGTTGCAGGTGAGAAAGACGATAAACAATAAGTTGTACACACAACAAGCATCTGAGTTTGGTGAGAGCACATTGTCCCCGTTTGCCTGTAAACACTGGGGAAGAGGGACGATAAATTAAACACACATTCAAAGACCAGAAGGAGAAAGGAAAGGAGACAGAAAAAATACAGGAAGTGGGCAGCAAGAAAGGAGCCAGCACTTTGTCCAAAAGCAGAGTTTGGCTAAACAAGATGATGGAGGAAGGTCATTGGCTAATAAACTGCCTTGGCCCATCTGATAGGGCAGAACCTAGATAGGCGGAGTAAACAGAACAGAATGCTGGGAGGAAGAGGAAGGGAGCTCAGAAATCATGCAGCTCCTCTCAGAGCCAGACGCGATGCAGCCAGCCACCAGGTCAGACATGCTGAATCTTCCCTGGTAAGCCCACCTCATGGTGCTACATAGATTATTAGAAATGGGTTAAGAGGCTGAAACCAATGGACCAGGAAGTGTTTAAAAGAATACAGAAGTCCTGAAAGTGTCCTGAACCAGAACTGCTAGAGATTCCAAGATGGCAGTTTATGTATAAAAGATGAAAAATACTCAGAAACTCTTAAAAATTAAGCAACTTAATTCTTGATTGGCTATCAAGCTGCTGTTGAATATAGAATCAAGATATCACACCAAAGGACGTCTAGTCTTCTGAACATAATTATACTATCTGCAACTGGCCTCATCTTTTCCAGGCACACAGTCTCCAGTGTCTCAAAGAAATTTCACAAAGCATGATTTTAAATTCCCAGTCATTCTTTTCTGGTAGGGGTCCTATTTGTTTAAATATTTAAGTCTGGCAACCAGAACTAAAGGGATTATCAAATTAATACAAAAGACTACATAGCCGAAAATAGCATCCATAGGAGCTAGCCTAAAAGCTCGGGATGTCTCCCAACAAAATGTAAGCCTGAAGCCGTATCAGTTGTAAGCCTGAAGCCTTATCAGTTAAGCCACAATATGATAAACAACTAAATACCCTTCATGAATGCTATATATCTCTCCCCTATCATCCATACTTATGTAAATGTTACATATTTAAATGAAAACCTTTCATTTACTTTAGCGCTGATTAACTGCTTTTTATCTTGGCCCATCAGTGTAACAGGTATAGAATCATTTCAAATTTTGTCTGTATTGCATACTCCCTACACTTCGAGCTTTGTGTTAATACAATAAGCACATTAATTTAAAAAATCTTAAACATGACTGAGTCACAACAGAACCACAAGGCCCATTTCCTCAGCTAAGACAACTCTGTCTACAAGTGGTTATTCCTTTTGTCTTCTTAAGCCACCGAAACAACATGAAGCACTTTCTGGATCTAAGACCATGCTAAACTCAAGGAAGAGAATGTTATCTGTTTTTTGTCTACTAGTTAGGTACCTTAAAAGAACAGAAAGCTGTTCTGAAACTGTTCTCTCTCCACTCAGCACGACCCTCTCACCCTCTTTCACAAGGTTTTCCAAACTGTACTTTATGATGACATACACTTTGAGAAAGCTGCGGCATCTAGAGACTCTTATCAAGGCCATACACTATATACACACTTCTCCATGTCTGATTGATGCGTCTAGGAAAAATCGGGATGATGGCACCACACACAGTCTGGTTGCTTAGAATGCTCTTGATGTCCAAGTTAATACAAGACCAGTAATTTATATAAGCTTTGCTATTACTTTGGAACAATGTAGTCTCAAAATTATAAATTGTAGGTACTTTTATTTTAAAAGATTAAGTATATTTAAACACTACACACAAAAACATATAAATAACTAGATTCTTACCTTTAACTGCCAATCAAAATCCTGTAGCTGCGCACAAGAAATACCAACTATTTCTCCTAACAGGACCTGCTTGATCTCGCTTTTCCTACTCTTCAAGCATTTCATAACAGCTTCCTGATGACATGAATTCAGTTGGCTCAACTGCTGGAGTGTCTGTGGAAACACACACAGATGGTCAGGGGAGAGAAAGGGACCTCTTGCTCCAACGTAAACACGTGCCCACCCTCTTCCACACTCGTCTTAAATGGCAGTACAATGAGGAAGAAATACTTTACTAACTACTAAGAGCATGGGCTGAGAATGAGCAACCAGACGAGTCTTAACAAGTTCCTGCCAGTCAGAAAGTAAAGAAAGGGACTCACTGACAAAGCTAGCGAGTGCACAGTGCACCACAGCCCTAACAGCAAGGAGTTTTCCAAGAAATAGGAGGAGAAACTCAGGAGAAACCTGCAAGTCCTAAACCTGCGTGTGTCTACTGGACTGCTCCAAACTAGGCAATGCAGCACAACTCTACCTCCCAAACGCTGCGATGAAAGGCGTGTGCCACCAACACCCAACAAAATCCTACAGAATAAAGCACTTATTCTCAGAGATACTAACAGTTTCCAGCTACTGAGAAACTCACAGAAAGCATTAGTACATCTCAGAACATAAAAATATTAACTTCCACTTAATCAAATGATACAACATATACAAACCATACCCAACAACTTCAAAACACATAGCAGTTTCAAATGTATACAGTAAACCATACACTGAGTCATTCAAAGACTACATTAACAGTCTGTACTTCTGACAACTGGGCAGTTAAATAAAAGTGAATGAGATAAATTTTTCCCCGATATAAAAATTAAGCAATTCAATGCCATTAAACAAAGAAAATCAATGGTGTAAAAATTCTTCCAAAGGACAAGAGAAAAACAAAAACCTTCCCAAAGTCACTCTACAAACACAGATTAAAACCAAAGAACTTAGCAAGAGTATCATAGGAAAAAATTCACAGGCCAGTGTCACTCAAATAGAGATCCAAAAACTAGGCAAGACACTGGGTCATCCAACCAATGCACACATGAAAAAGAGTAATACTTCATGAACAAACTGGATTTATCAGGGCAATGCAAGCTTAGTTTAACATCCAAAAATAATCAACACATTAACAAAATAAGGAGAAATAATTCAGAAAAAAAAGCTGATAAAATGTAATAGCCATTGATGATTAAAAAACAAAAAGTCAACTGGGTATGGTGGCGCACGCCTTCAATCCTAGCATGAGGGGAGACAGAGGCAGACAGATCTCTGTGAGTTCAAAGCCAGCCCGGTCTACAAAGTGAGTTCCAGGACAGTTAGGGCTATTACACAGAGAAATCCTGTCTCGGAAAAAATGGGGGGAAAAAAGTCAGTAAAGTTGGAAAGAAACTTCTTCAATCTACTAATTAGTGCCTATAAAATCATGCAGCTAATGACTAAAAGGTAAATTAGTAATTTTCTCCCTAAGGTGTGTGGGAGATAGGTCTACTACCACAATTTTTTTTTAAAAAAAAAAGTGTTTGTGTGTATCACACATATACAATATACACACTAAATAAATTAAGAAAAGTATTAGACATAGAAAATATAAATGTTCAACAATTTCTACATCCTAACAACAAACAACTAAAGAATAAAATTAAAGTGTACTAAAAACTGCATCTTTCAGAAATATAACCAAATATTTGCAAGACTTCTATATTAGAATTATAAAACATAGTCGGGCAGTGATGGCACTTGCCTTTTATCCCAGCACTCAGGGAAGCAGAGGGAGGTGGATCTCTGTGAGTTCAAGGCCAGCCTGGTCTACAGAGCGAGTTCCAGGGCAGCCAGAGCTGCAGAGAGTAAAGTGAATACAAAGACAGAAAGAACCAAGGAGAGACAAAGCAACCTTGAGGAAACATGATGCTGAAGGTCTTCTCCCAGCTGGCATCAAGGATTAATGCAGCGTATCTTTAATGCTGTGCTAATTAAAACAGTGTAGAAATGCCAAAAACTGCTACAGAGAATAATGGAAGAGTCCAGAGACAGACCCCACAAGTGACCACCTGATTTATGACCAAGGCTGTACAGTAGCCTTGTGAGGTAAGGACAGGCATTCCACAAGATGGCACTCAGCCAACGAGATAATAAGCAGAAGAAACTGAGATGGCCCTTGTCCCAAACAAAATTATTAATTCAAAACCTATCTGAGAGATTAGAGAAGCTAAAACAATCAAGCCTCCATGAGAAAACCTACAAGATACCTTCTTTTTCAATACAACACCGATAACACTAAGCATTGAAAGAAATACTAGGAAACTGGATTAACTTCGGACCTTTTGTTCCCCAAAAGCCCCACTAGGGAGTAAGAAAATAAGGGATGAACAGATTCGATGAATATAGTCAAAGAAATGCAGGTCCAGAATATCGTCTGGTAAACAACTCACATAAATACGCACAAACAATTCTTGACATGTTGAAAAGCCACGGCCCATGAGGTCCAATGTTAACTGTCTACTCCCAGAAACCAGAATACGAAGGCTGGTTCTTTAGCATCCTGCTTTCTTCTGTATACTTTTAAATGTGTTACAGTGGGAGAAAAAACAACTAAAACAAAACCACAAAGGCCCCAAAAGTTCAATTTAGAATTCCTCTCACTCATAATTACATGTTTCAGATGTTGTATTGTGTAAGGCCTGCACGGAGCCCTCCCCTAGAAGCAATGAAATCCACAGCAGAGCACTGGGCTGAGCTCCCAAAGTCCAGTTGAAGAGTGGGAGGAGTGAGAATATGAGCAGAGGGGTCAAGACCATGATGGGGACACCCACTGAAACAGCTGACCTGAGCTGATGGGAACTCACCATCCCTGGCCAAATAGGGAAGGAACCAGCATATGGCCAAACTAGGTGCTCAGAATGTGGGTGACAGTTGTATGGCCGGGATACACTGTGGGGTCACTGACAGTGGCACTGGGATTTATCCCTACTGTTCGTACTGACTTTTTGAAACCCATTCTCTTTGGAGGGATACCTTGCTCAGCCTAGATAGTGGGGAGGGCGTTGGTCCTGCCTCAAAGCAAAGTGCTAGACTTGTTGACTCCCCATGGGAAACCTTACCCTCTCTAAGGAGTGAATGGGGGTGAGGGAGTGGGAGGAGAGGAGGGAGTGGGAACTGGAATTGGTATGTAAAATGAGAAAAGGGTTTTTTTAAAAAAAAATAAATTAAAAAAAGAAAAACTCTGGGTAGTGCTTATTATTGGGTAAAGAGATCAGGAGTGAAGTCACCTCTTCATCTGAAAAGTTTTTGCCAACTACAGCTTTGAAAAATGTGGTAACATCTTCCAGAACTTGCTTCCATTCGGCAGACTCCCAAACACTGTGATAATCCTGGTGGGCGGGATAGGCTCGGCCACACATGCCATCAATGATTTTGTGAAGAAGCTGGGGACAAAAAGGAAACAAAAGCAGTTTAAAGTAGATGACAAGACAGACGTCTCTTCCTTGCAGAATCACCCCTTTTGTAAAGCCAGTTGAGACCGAAAGGTAACAATTTTTAAGATTTATGGTTGGATTTTTTTTCATCTTGTTTTTTGTTTTATTTGTTGTTTGAAGAATTGTTTTGTTTTATTTGGTTGGGGGGGTGCTTTGTTTTTGTTGGTTGTTTTTTTTTTATTTTATTGTTGCTTGAGATTAAAGTCTCATTTCTGTGGTCTAAGCTCATCTTAAATTTATGACAATCCTCCTGCCTCAGCCTCCCAAGTGCTGGGATTGCAGGTATAAGCTTCCAAAGCCAGCTAAACTCCAGACTTTCCATGATGATGTCTACCTTTAGAAACTAAAATAACATTAATGATGCACTGGTTTTTTTTTTTTTTTCAGAATCCCTGAATAGAAAATATTACATTAAAAAGTTTTCCTTCGCGGTCCCAATGCATCATTTCTACCCCAATAACCAAAGTCTGACGTTCACATCCAAGCCTCCCATGGGCGCTCTACCGACTTGACTCTGCTGTGCCTCCACTCCCACTCCCACGCACTTCGCTGCTCTGAGAAAGCCCTGACCATCCTCTTCGCTCTACACCACCAGCAACGAACATGAAAGGTGTTCCTAGCAAGGGCAAAGAAGCACGGAAAGGGTTATATGTGAGAAGGATGAGAAGCTGCCAGGCGTTGGCAGTCACAAGCCATGAGCATAGAGGACTGAAACGAAAACCAAAACCACACTGCAGGTTTGGGAACTGCAGCTGCTGAGAGATAGGGCACAAGACTTTTGAAAAGGTGAGTAGGGACCAAATCACGGGAGGAGGCCGTGCAGACAGCAGAAAAGAGCCAAGGCGTTAATATGTGCTCAACTTTCATTCCGTGTTGACATTATTTTTCCAAGATTTTGCCAGAATATTGGGAGAGGAGGAGAGTGTGAGACTCAGAGATTGTGGTAACAGAAAAGGTAAGTAAGTCAAGGAAGCGGGAGGGTCCAAGAATGATTTTCTAGATCTAGTGGCTGGGTACGAAGGGTGGCACCACCCAAACAAAACCAGGCCAGGGAGGAACCAAAGCAGGGAAAAAGGAGCTGACCCTGGTGGAGGCTGGCAAAGGAGATGGCTGGCTCCACTCAGAGATTCAGGGGTCATGGACATTGACTGGAGAAAAGTTTTGACCATCTCTATAAGGGATGACAGCAGGCGTGGAAGTTCAGAGACTTGGTCCAGACATCAGAGCGTGGGCTTCAGCTTGGGCCCTGGCTCGCTGGAAACCTCTAGCAAATTCCTCAAACCTGAGGCTGACATTTCACCGCCCTCATTTGTAAAATCAAAGAAAAGGTGTACAATGTTTTCATTGTCTTGACAATGAAAAGGGCAAAGTTAAATTTCTTTCAGCCTCACCTACACTATCCCCACTACAAGCTGAGCAGAGTTTGGGAAAGAGGGCCATACTCGAGATGTAGAAAAGAAGTTTGGTGAGGGCAAAGACTGGGAGCCACCACCAAACACTTTCACGGGAGTCTGGACCCAGGGTATGCTACAGGGAAAGCCTGGCTGTTAGTCCCTGGTCCCCACAAGCTTGACTTTGTGAGTAGGTGTGTTTTCAGCGGCTGCAGTCACCTCTTAGCCACTCTAAGAAAAGTTGGTGGCGGTTGTTTTCCGGTTAGGAGTTGGTTCCAGCCGCCCACCAGGAGACGGACCCGCCAGGGTCTCACCGCATCCTCTGTACCACACTAAAAGGGTTCACAGGTGGCGTTCGGGAGGTCTGACCTCAAGCATGAATGACTATTGGCGAATGCAATAGACCAAGGGCTCCACCACCACGGCTTTCTAGATGCAAGGAGACCCCACACACCCAGGCCAGGGGCAACCCCGGGTCGCGCGCAAAGTCCCTGGGCCGCCATTCTGTCCCCAGGAGCCCAGGACTAGATGTCCCAACCCCGCCCTCCCAAGCTCTCCCCACGACCCCTCACCGGGGCGCCCCGCTCCGGAGGCAGCTTCTGCAGCCGCCACAGCGGCGTCCCCTCTTCCGCCTCCATCCCGGGAGAACAGGGGATCCCGGTCACGTGACAGACCCGGCCCATAGGCTGAAGCCAGGACTCGCCCACGTGACCTACCAGGGGGCGGAGCCGGCGCGCCTTCGCAAAGTCCTATGCGCCTGCGCAGATCCTCTGCCGAGGTTTTCCCTGTAAGCAAGACAGAGCCAGTCTTTTCCGCTTGGGAAAGACTTTATTTGGAGGAAGATTTACAGACCTCAGCTCGGTTGCGACTGTGGTTAGAGATCGATCTCATGAACATTTTTCACGCTGCAGAAAATCATCTAGTAAGGGTAGCCGCAGTTTGTATTTGTGCCAACTCAGGGCCTTTTCCCCAAAGATCCAACAAGCTCTTACTAAAAGCTTTTGACCTCAAAAGCAAATTAAAGTTATATTTTTTTTATCCTACGAAGATTAGTTTATTCTCCGTTTGCAAACAACAAACGCGGTCCAAGATGGAGCTCATAAAATGACAAAGCATATTTTTAATTAATTTAAATGTGAAAAATCAGGTGAACGACAAATAATGTTTTAAATATGTCCAAAATACTGCATGACATATGCTTAAGCTAAAAGTTTAATTTTTTTCTCTGAAATTCCTATTTAACTGGTTCAGCTCTATTTTATCAGGCAACTCAAAAACTCATTACCCAAGTTAAGAAACAAAAACAATCTGATGTTAATTGAAATCCGTGTCTACACCCACACATTTACCACGGGACTAAGCCTGAAATTCATAATGTCTTTCTGTTATTCTCCAAATTCTTTCAGCTGTAATTTTAATCCAGTGCTAGCAAGTCTATGATAGAGTGAGCCCTGCCATGCAAAGACACGATACGATTAGAAAGAAAGGTTTGCAGTGTGATTTGTAACGTTAAAGACGGCAGTGTTGGAAAGTGCTGAGCACACCAGAGAAGAAGACAAAGCAACTATCCGAACTGTAAACTATTCCTATTCAGAGAAAAACGACTCAGTAGCACTTTCAAGATCAACTTCCTTTCTCTAGCCTGCCCCAGCATTTGGGAGTGGAAGGTCTTGAGGCTCCCTTAAGATATTTACTACTTTTCACATTTTACTACAATACAAAGAGGTATTTACAACTCACACTGCTCCAGCTGAAAGATAATTGTCTTAAAGCACCGTGGATAGGGAGTCCCGAGACACCGTTAAGATAAATTGCCGCCTGGAAATCTGTGTAAGTGTGTTACTAAATCCAGTGATGGGCAATGTTGCCTATGGAAGCTGAATTTTATATAGTGTAACGTGTGAGACAAGTGCTTGTCAACCATGTAATAAATGGCAAACACTTGATTTATTTTGCCCTACTAATCTCCATGGCAACCTTATACACTCAGTAATTTTCCTACATTAAAGAGGATTCAGCCTTTGTGGAGGAAAAGTTACGTAGGTAATAGTGGTAGAGTTTGAGTAGAGAATTTGTGCTGTGCCTGCGTAAAGGAAGGCACATAGGCAATGACTTCCCTGCATTCATGCAACGTGAGTTCACAGTGCAAAATGGCATATGCACCATGACATAAAGGGTAACAAAAAATAGATCCAGACTTTTCTTTCAAGCAACACTGCACACCAAGAAGAAGTCGACCTTTGGAATATGACTTAACAAAATTGAACTTCCAAAAGAAACTGATTTTAAAATATCACATAAAATTGAGAGGAAAGAACCCTTAATATCTGTCTTTTCTGTAGTAATAGCTTGTCCTCGTATATGTAATCTAAGGCATCAGATTTCTTTTAACTTTTGACTTTTTTGTTTTAAAGTTTTTAAAGTGTGTTGGAGGGCGGATTGAGGACAAGTTATAGGAACTGATTTCTTCCTTCTAGAGTCCTGAGGACTAAACCTTGGTTACCAGGCTTGAAGACAAACCAATCCCGGAAGCATCTCAAAACCTTAACTATCTCTCTGATTTTATTCCTGCTAGATGTATTCTGGCCTCTATCTCCCTAACCTTTTTTACGAGAAGGACTTAAAATGCAGACTCTGGAGTTAAAGTTTAGTCCAACTCTGGTAATCATTGTTACCGTTATAATCTGTATTACAATGGCAAGCTAGTTCACCTCCCTGGTGTGCCTGCTTCCACATCTCTCATTATCGACAATGACAGTGTAGACTTTACAGAGCTTGTTTTAAGTTCATATGTGTAACGTTGTTTAAATGAGACCCAGCCTGGCACATAGAACATGCTAAGATACCTTTCCAAGGGGCTTCCTTCCCTGCCAAGAAAAAGCAACTTCCAGAAAAGAATTTTGTTATCTATGCTGCTAGGTCAAGTGCTGGAAGTCTCTGCTTTGGTATTGTGGTCTGCCTCTCCATCCATCCGGTCTACTTCACAGTGCTGGACAGATGTAGACAAGGGGTCACAGCTGGGAAACAGAGGGAAGAGCCTAGGTAACCCTGACTGTACTGAGCAAAAACTGGAATGCAAGCTTCCTCTTTAGAGAGCTCCTTCCTGGGTTTGGTTGCTTGTTTTCGGTTGTTGTTGTTGTTTTATTGTTTAGTTGTTTGTCATTTTGGGGTAGAGTTTCCTGCACAAAACTTTGAGTAAGCCCTTCCTTTTTTCCTTCTCTTCTTCCTTCCCTCCTTCCTACTCATCTTCCACAATTCTTGATGGAACATCCACCATGCATGAGATCCTGTAATGTGTCTGATCATGGTAGCTGTACATGAACACAGAGTAGGAGTGGTGCCTAACCTATGAGCAGGTATGATAAGATTGTCTGTTGACAAATCTCTTCAGAATGTGAAAGAGTGATCTAAGAGAGAAAGAAAGTAAAAATTATGCTTCAGATCTGTAAGGGAGCATCATGCCTAAAAGCAGCGTTGATACAAGAGATGAGGAAGAGAGAAGAGTATGCGGGACAAAAGGACTGCCAGCTGAATGCAGAGGCCCTGAACGAGAAGTCAGAGTTCTTCAAGACAGTGTCTGGAAATATGTGTGTGTGAACTGCAGTGAACAGGACAGGGGTCGTGGTGAAGACACAGACACATGGGAAGAGATTTTACACAGCCTACTGATGTGGTCTGGTACGTAATTTTTACATGTTAACACTCTGGGAGACAGGTGTTAGGGGGTAAAGCAGAGAAACATTTTGAATGTCTTTCTAAATTAAATATAAATTTATTTTCACACTGCTGTCAGAAAACAAGTACATTTTTTGTGGATTATTGTAAAAATACATTCATAATTTGACTCAGATATTCCTGTTCCAGTAATATGTTAGAATTTAATGTTTGGCTTTAAGATTGGTCTCAGTTTATAACAACACACAATGAGTAGTCAATCATGATAACCTTAATCAAAATTGAAATAGATCCATATAATAAGTATATAGAGTCATTGGGTGAGGGAGCTCCAAGTCTTTGCACTGTTTGATACTGGTTTATGTTGTGTATAAGTGAATAGTGTGTAGATTCCTGGGAAAACAAATCCACAAACTGTTAGCAATAGTTGTCAGTCATTTGGAGGATTACATATGATCTAAATTCTCTTTTGGTTTTTCTGGATTTTCCTATCAAAATCTTGTTTGAAAGAGCTTAAATATGATAAACCAGATAAGGTGACTTATGTGTGTGATCCCAGCACTTGGGAAATAGGGAGATTGTCACAGTCTGAAGCCAGTCTAGTCCTAAAAGTATAGGACTATTTTATAGTTCCAGAAAAATTATATAAATATACACACATACATCTTTGATAAATTATGATTATATTGATCTTTTTAATTTTTGCTTTCAAAGCAGCCAAAGATAAGCTGGAATACAGGTCAGTGGAGGAGTGCTTGTCTACCATATTCAAGGTCCCAACACTGAAACAATAGCAAGAAAAAATAGCTAAATCTCATGTGAACTTCCCTGTGTCCTTCCTGCAGTGTCTCCATTAACAACCAGTTACACTGATATGTTTTCCAACCTATTTCCTAGGTCTCATTTGCAACAAAGTCTTCCAAGTTGTCGGTCACTAAGGAACAGGAACCCCTTGCTTTCCATCATTCTGACACCACCAAGCCAACTGTCTCTCTTCAGATAATATTGCGGGGACTCCCATTCCTTATACAACTTCTGTGTGAGTCACAGCAACTAAGTTATCTTTAAAAAGGTAAACAAAAACGTAGCAGTTTGACATACTCTCTGTTTACTTCTTCTTTACACAGAGGTCTAATTGATACATGGGTGCAAGGGTAGCTCTTCTGTTCTCTAAGACCTCTGGGTTCTGTCCATGGAGACCTGGATAGGGAAAATAAATGACAAAAACAGCATCAGGAAGTTTCTATGTGCCTGACCTAGAAATGCTGCACACTGCTCCTCCCAGCATCCTGTCTGAAGAATCCATCTCTGTGGATTCTGTAGGGAAACTCTAGCTGTGCTTCCAGGAAGAAAAAGAACAGAATTTGACATGAATATATATGTGCTGTGCTTTTTTCAGAGGTTGGTAGGGGTGAGAGAAAATTTATCTGGTGAAGGCAAACATCCAAAAGAGACCAGATAGGCAAGGTACTATGAAAATTGAGCCCAGGAAGTCTCTGGGGCAACAGAGAACTCACACCGGGCAAGGCACACATAGGCTTGGGATATAGGAGTGACTTTAGCCTTTCAGTACCATCCCACCAAGCTCTTTATAATTGATAGAACCATTGTGTCTTCATGCCCTGCCATCAGCATCTCTACTTCTTTCTCTGCCATCTCTTCACCCAATGCGACATGGACATGACAGATTTCAGTACCCATGATGGTACCATTCTTTCCCATCAGTGTACAAAGGCCTTCAACATAATCCTCATTAGTTCCTTGGTCCTTGTTCTGGGCCACAGTCTGCAGCACTTTGACAGGAAGTGCTCAAAGACCAGCCCTTTACACTCATCTCAGCACACTTGGGGTTCCCCAGGACCTTGGCCACCTCAGCCTTGGTAGGGTTCTGGCCCAGGGCCCTCATCATGTTCCCATGTTGGCTGTACAGGATTTTGCCATCACTACTCTGGTCAAACAGCAGGAAAGCCTCCTTACATTCTGGGACCTGATGTTTTATCTTCAACGCAGTGACTGCACCTTATAATCTACTGCTATTTCAGCCAGCAATTATGACTCCACAGTTAATGATCTATTTCTTTGACAGTGGCCCAGCCACTCAGGCAGCAGCCTGGTGACGATTCTGTTCCCACAGGCACTGGTCCTGTCGCTGCTGCTAAGGGTAGCTTTAACTAAACCTCTATTTATAAATAAAACTCGAGACTCAGACACTGGGGTGAAAACCTGCTAACTCAAAGAGGTTGAGTAGCACCTAGTTAACCTTCTCTACTTATTGGTGTCTCCTGAAAGGGCTGTTCTTCTGCTCTTCCAAGACAGAAAAAGACAGACATGCCACTCAAAACCCCTTCCTACTACATCCGGTACATCCCTCTATCTCTCCCAGATGTCCTCTGATGCTCTATGTTTGCTTTCTGTCCACTAGTTGCTAACTCAGCCTCCTGACCCAGGGTTAATTTTACTTCAATAACACAAATGCAAACTCAAGGTTCGCAGTGTAATTGAATATCCCCCAATAGTCTGGTCCTTGGCGATATCACACCTCTTGACCACTCAGCTCTGTTGGACCTTTTCCCTAAAGATAATATTTCTAATCGAGGATTCATCAATACTGTTTACAGCTACAAGCCAAATATCGCACTGGGCTCCAACTAAAGTGCCCCTGCTATATACATCTGTTGATTCAGATTTGTATGGGGGTGGATGACAGGGTAAGAAAGCCAATCAAGCTCTTTTCAAAATATCACCACAATCAGGTTAAATTAAAAAGTGTAATTCTAGCCAAGCATGGTGACACACTCCTTTAATCCCAGCATTTGTGAGGCAGAGGCAGATCTCATTGAGTTCATGGCACTAAATATGAATTCCAGGATATCCAAGGCTATAGAGAAAGACCCTGTCTTGGATAGATAGATAGATAGATAGATAGATAGATAGATAGATAGATAGATAGATAGATAGATAGATAGATGATTGATAGATAGATAGATAGATAGATAGATAGATAGATAGATA
>NC_022027.1:28070949-28075496 GCF_000317375.1 Microtus ochrogaster
GATAGAGTTAGGAAGATAGATAATATAATTTCTAAAAGTTACATCTAAGGAGGTAGAACTATTTAGTCAGCCTCAAGGGTGTGCTAATTCCCATCTATTACAGGAAAAAACAGATCCATAGCATTTTGGGGTTCCAAGTCTTAATTTTATTATTTCACCCAGAAAAGACTGACTCTTTATGGCCAAAAGCAGACTAACTGAAAAACCACAGAAGTCCAGAATTGGAGCATTCCTCCCTGGGGCACTCCTTGATAATTCAACTCTGTAGTAAGCTGAACTATAGGTCTGAATGGTGCTCAAAGAACATAAAACTGAACAAAACAAAACAGAATAGTGCCTGTAATGGTCTGTTTTAAACTGGGATAATACGATGGCTGCTTCCACTCCACAAGTGCATCAGGATAAAGAAGAAAGCAGCCTTTCCTATCGATTACACAAGAAGGTTAGTTTCTTTGACTCTCCGACTTCCTAGGTGACATGCCCTTGTAATTGCTTCAGAGAAACTCCTGGACAAGAGTTAGGAAATAGCTAGAGCTTCCTGCTCCAGAGGGATTGCCTGCGTCCCTCATCAGTACAAGTTGAATTGTAATGCCTTTAGAAGGTAGTTTTTGGCTTCCCCTAAACTCTCTGGCTTCTGGCTTTTACTGTCTATGACCTGACCTTAGCTACAGTCAGTAGGGTTTCTGACAAAAGTTCCAGGTACAAAGAAGAAACTTTTATTTTTTTATTTGGTTTTAAAAAAAAAAAAACTTAAGAGAATAATTTTAAAAATGTAAAAGAATAATTTTAAAAGACTGGAGTTTCAACATTTATATTCTTTATTCAAGCCTGTCCTTCAGGTTCTTCTGTGGCTGGAAGACAAATTTGTTCACCTTACTTAGATATGTTGTAATACATACATAGAGTTAGCTGTAGTCTAAATACAATAATTCCCATTCATAGACTCTTGAAAAGATAGGGATTTAAAGTTCAAAATCATTTAATTATTATCTCGCAACCACATGAGAGATTATGTTACGTTGACATTGGTTCTACTGCATTACGAGAAGTTATTGGTGGTCAATCGGAGATGAGGAAGACATTGGTTTTATCCTGTCTGTATAAACCAAGACAGAGTTGGTTTCCTAGAAATCCACTAGGTGTGTGGATATATGATTCCATCCCAGTGGGTGGGCTTAGTAAACGTCTGTCTTTGTTTGGGGAATTGATATGTAATTAAGGACTATTAACATTTCCTATTTCCCTAGTTTCTCTTTTAAAATATTCTTGTAGCTTGAGGCACCTGAGATCTTGCCCAAAAAGATCTTTGATTTTCAAAGGCCTCTGGAGACAGCACAGAGGGGTTAGTTATGTCAGCATAGCACTAAAGATAGCAACTCTAAACTCCCTAAAATGGTTCTGTTAAAATGAAACACTTGAGTGAGCCGTCACTTTAGATTTAAGAGGTAGCACATGTCATATCCCCAGGGTTGTCTACGGCATGTCAAGGGCTCATCAATCTTTCTGTGGATGTGAGGCCACCCTCCTCTGCTGGCACCCCTTGTGACCACTGTGCTGAGAGCCTCCACATATGTGAGCTGTTAAGATTCCAACCAGTGCTCCTTAATTAAAAAAGCACATAAGTCAACCAGGCACTTGTCGAGCAATTGATTTTTAACATTCAGTCTGCTACACTTTGGTTTTCTTAAGTAGCTTTGTAATTTATGTGTCATGCAACCTATCATTTCTAGAATAGTTTGAAAAGACTATGTAAATTTATACACTAATGCAATCAAAAATTCAGTTGACTAGGCCGGGTCAAGGTAGTGTATATCTTTAATCCCAGCACTCAAGAGGCAGAGGCAGAGGGATCTCTGAATTCAAGGCCAGCCTGGTCTAAAAGAGCTAGTTCCAGGATAGGCTCCAAAGCTACAGAGAAACCCTGTCTCAAAAAGCCAAATAAATAAATAAATATTCAGTTAACTGCTGTCCCTGTGTCCTTACGTACGCTGAAGGACTTGAAAGACTTTCAGAATGAGTTAGCTATACCCAGGCACATCTGTAATCCTAGAACTTTGAAAGTGTAGACAACCAAATCAACACCCACTGGAGACCTTGTCTCAAAGTTAGGAACAATGGTTGGGTCCTTTTCTCCAGATCAGCCATATTAGGTATTTTGTTGTTACTGCAAAATACCCTTTGTTCTTTCCAGATAAATCGGTGTTGATATGCATTGATTTGGACACAGATTTTCAGAAAAAAATGAAAATGTTGACAATAAATGTGAGTCCTTCCCTAAAAGTCTGGTCAACCTAGGCCAATGAGGTCACAGTGGTGGTGACAACAGTGCCAACACCAGAGGCCTTGAGGTGACAATGGAGGTTTTCTGATCCCTGGGATTTGTTCCTATTGTTTATTTTACCAAGAATCCTCTTAAAGCATTTGCTGTGCACACACATTAGCCTAATGAAGTCAGACATAATCCCCAGAGAATTTCAATCGATGACTCACCTGGGTTTCTGTCGCACTTCGGATGAATTTTTATTGTTGTCTTTATTTGCATTGTGGCATGAATATTTTGCCTGCCCGTTGTTTTCACATCTCCTTGTATAGCAGAGACTGTGCCACATTCATTTTAGTAGTAAGACAGTGTCTGGCAAGAAGTCGTTTCCCAGAAAACTCTTGCTGAATCCAGAAACAGAAGAGTTGATCTAATAAAAACAAACTCAGAGAATCTTAGGCGGTGATTCAGACCCCTGCAAATTAGCATCAGCCAAGGAGTTCTGAAATCCTTATGACTAGTTCATCTCTGGACAAATGAATTCACAGTTTCTGTGTATGGAACGGGGTAGTAGGTTTTTACATTCTCCAGTTGATATTTAGTAAGTGGTTGGAATTGAGAACATGGTCTTAGTGGAAGGAGAGAATCGACTCTTTCAAGTTGTCCTATGATCTCCATATTCATACCATGGTATAAATATTCACACACACACACACACACTCACAGAGTTTAAATTTCTGATCCCATTGACTTCTTTCTGATACACATTTAAAGAATGATTGTGAAATAAACATGTTCATTTCAGGCAGAAAATTGAAAGCATCAAAATAAATTATTATTTTGTAAAAAGTAAAAATGTCACTGGACAAGATTAAGTAGCCAAAGCAGCCTGTTCAAGACCCTGCCAATAGCGGAGGGAGGCTAGAACTCAGTGAAAACTCAGTTCTATGGAAGTGAAGGGCAGGAGCTCTGTTGGAGTTAGGAGAACAGAGGCCGTTTGTGTTTATTAATTGACTTCACCCCAAAGAAATGTCCGCTTTCTCATGCCACTGTGACAAGAAGCACTCGGGTAACTTAGAACAACATTAAGGCTCACAGAGCTGCTATCTCCAGTGACAAAATTTCAGACATGGCTGGGAGACACATCTAATTGTAAAACTGATGTGAGACCTTGTTTACATCTCTAAGGGGAGTGGAAAATATAATTATATGTTTGGTAAAGACGTTAGACAAAAATGAAGGCTGGAGGCCAGAGGCAAAGGGGAAGTCAGGCCAGAGAAGACTAAGGAAACGTGGTCAAAAGTCAAGTGAATGGGTAATTACAAAGCATGGCGAGTGGTCTGGCTGCCCTGAAAGGCTGCCAAGGAAATGCCACAGTGATCAACTTTAGCAGCCAAGTGAGGTCCTTGAGAAGACTGGAAAGGAAAGCTGGTAAAAAGAGCCACTTCCAGAGATGAAAACAAAAAAAAGGGGGCAGATTTGTGTGCCTGCCCTGCCATAGATGAAAAAATGAGAAAGGAAACTTCTTCCATGTTTTCTCTCTTTTTTTTTAAAGACTTGTTTATTAATTATATATACAGGGTTCTTCCTGCATGTATGCCTTCAGGCCAGAAGAGGGCACCAGATCTCATTACAGATGGTTGTGAGCCACCATATGGTTACTGGGAATTGAACTCAGGACCTCTGGAAGAGCAGTCGGTGCTCTTAACCTTTGAGCCATCTCTCCAGCCCCTTCCATGTTCTCTTACTCATTGAAATGGACCTCCACCTCCTGTTTCATGCCTCCAATCTGTACTAATTGTGGGGAACTGCCCACAGTGGCCATGCTGTGCTGGCATGAGGAATCCTTCTAGATGCTTAGTATATTGGTGAGAAGCATTTTAATGTAATGCCCTTTCTCTCCTCAGAAGCCTGGTATTTCAGTACAGGGAGAAGAGTCTGTACTTGTACAGAATTAACCAATGTGATGTGAGATGGCATTCTGTATATGTGTTGCTTTTATTGGCCAGTGAATAAAGCTGTCTTGGCCTATGGCAGGGCAGAATATAGCCAGGCTGGAAGAGATATTTATAGGCAGAGTCAGAGAGATGCCATGTAGCTGCCGTACTGGTAGGCTACAGCCCCTTGGCAATAGACAGATTAATGGAAATGGGTTAACTTAAGATGTAAGAGTTAGCCAATAAGAAACCTGAGCTAAGCCAGGTGGTAGTGGCACATGCCTTTAATCCCAGCACTCAGGAGGTAGAGGCAAGCAGATCTCTGTGAGTTCAAGGCCAGCCTGGTCTAC
>NC_022027.1:28075721-28087288 GCF_000317375.1 Microtus ochrogaster
GGGACCAGGTAGGTGGAGAGAAACCAGTCTAGGGAGACCAGCGGTATGGAGAATATTTGTAGCTACACCATGGATTTGTTGGAATTTGGAAAGACTTATTTTGATTTCTTCCCAGAATTACTGAGGTATTTCTTGCTTACAATTTTTTTCTGGTTCTATATATTTTTGGTTTGAACCAGCATATATCAGTTTTCAAGCTGATATCTTTAAGTATATAGTTTCTGGTTTCCGCCAATTTACCATTTTCCCATCGGAGAGTAAAGGTACCTCATCATTATAGTTATTATCTAATTCTTTTTAAAGATTTATTATTTTATTTTATGTGCATAGTGTTTTGCTTATGTGTATGTTTATATGAGGGTGTTGGATCCCTTGGAACTACACAGTTGTAAGCTGCCATGTGGGTGCTGGGAATTGAACCTGGGTCTTCTGGAAGAGCAGCCAGTGCTATTAACCATTGAGCAATCTCTCCAGCACTATTATCTAATTTTTATATTACATTTTGACAAAGATTATTGTAAACTGTTTCCCAAACCAAGAAATTATGATATAGTAGGGGATGTTTTCCTCATAGGTCAAGTAGTACCACAGACAGTATACATGTATGCTATAACATCTTATCAACAGTGGCACTTTCATTGAAGTAGCACAGAGTCATGGGATGTATTGTTTTGGGCTCTTAATAGATATTAACTCATTCTGTATTAATTATAATAGAGTAGATGCTACTACCCGTTATTAAGATATCAGATATTGAACTAAATATTGTCAAGCTATGTAACATCCAGGCACATTATTTCAAATTCAAGACAAAATAAGGAAACACATAGACATGAGTGTTTTTTAAAGATTTATAAGCTACATGTGGACATGTGGTTTCATTGTAATGCTATAATAATTCATCAAAGAAACAAGTGACTTGGAAATACATAATTCAAAACAGTCATTGTAAACCATTCAAAATAGTAAGGCTGCATAACTCTGTTTGGTGTCCCTTGTACTTTTTTAAACTAGCTAAGTTTCAGGGATGAAAAATAGAGCAATTGTCACATAATGTCATCCAGACTCTCTGTCAGGGTCATCAGAGATAAGGGTCTTTGATGGGTCAAGGAAAACAGGGTCTGCAACTGGGTTAAGCATCCATAACATAGGTGAACAGGAACAGAAGAACATCGAGCTAAGTGCAAGAAATCCTCCAAACTCAAAGCACGTTATAAACACTACTGTCAGGAAAATTTTAAGTAAAGGTTTAAAGCCAAGAATAAGGAAACTTCTCCCCATAGAGTTATGAAGAATGTTTAGATCTGTATGATACGTTTTCTAAGACAGCCCCTCCATTGACATTTTTGCAAATTATGGAGCAGAACAGGAAGAAACAAGAACTTGATCCTTTAGGTACAAGCAATTAGATTTTTTTCTTTCTTTCTTTTTTTCCCCAACAGCTCAGGAAACTGGGGTCTTCAGATATTGATGTTACCAGAGGTCAAGTCTAAACCAGACTTGAGCGTTGACTGTGACGTCAGCATCTTCAGAACCTAAGCTGAGGAAGCCAAGCATATATCTCCTGGTGTTGTTACTAGTAAAACAAAGCTATCTGTCTGCCAAGCCCAGGTGTGTAGGCAGAATGCTGAGGGAAAGTTACCGCAGGTACTAAGTGCTAAAACCACACAAAAGCACTGTAATCATTTGTCTTGGACTTTTTCTTGATGCTATGATAAAAAAAATGTCTCACAAAAGCAAGTTACCAGACAAAGTGTTTACTTCAGCTCAAAATTCAAAGTTAGAGTCAAGGAAATCAAGGCGGCCAGGGGCATGACGAAACTGGTTATGTACAAGCAGAAACAGAAAGCAGGAAATGCTAGTCCCCAGCCTGCTTTTGCCATGTTTGATCACCTAGGATTTCTGCCCAGGGAATGGTTCTGCCCACAGTTAAAGTGGTATTCCCATATCCTTAATGAAGATACTCACCCGCTGGTGTGCCTGGGAGCTTATCTTCTAGGTGACTCTTCCATCTCATCAAGTTGAGAATTGAGGTTTACCCTCCAACCATTTAAATTCACTTTTGTTCATGCAAAAGGAATTAAAAGAAACTTAGTAAAAACTACGAATCAAGAACCTAAGAAAAGTGAGTCTCTGTCTTAGCACTTGTTAAGGCTAGTTTAATAAAATTGTATTGAAGAGACGTTTTTCTAAAATTCTCATAAAGGGCATCTACTAATGACAGGAGTAGATTCATTTGCAAACAAGAGATTAGGGAGTACCTCTCAAAATCACCTGCCTAGAGTGTATGGGGCACATCACTGATAGCTTCATAATAAAAGAGTCATAAAAAATAGAAAATATCGAAGGCCTGTTGTCAGGCTCCTTTAGCCATGACCTTCTTGAGAGTATTTGAAATAAAATTTTATTTATGGAACTTTAATAAGTGTCACTTTTAAAAGCGTCATTTTGTCAAACAAATGAATAAATAAAGTAATATTTCTTTGGGTTCAGTAAATGTGTCATCTAGGTGACAGGCAGTGCAATTAAGACCGTGCATTTAACGTTATACCCTGGGTGAAGTATTCAGGGACAGAGTCAATGTAAATATGTGCTAGGCAAAGCTGTATCAGGCTGGGAGCTGCCATCAGACTCAGGACTGGTAGGTAGCCTCTTTCTCAGCTCTGCTTGTCCAGCAATTGAAGGCAACTGTAGAAAGTATATTCTAGATTCTACCCTTTAGGTTACAATGACCAGTAAAAGCTCTGAATTTGTAACTGTGAACTTTTTAACATTATTTTAGGACGGCAGATAGTGTGGACAGGGCTCCTCTGAGCCCCCGTGTGTGTGTGTGTGTGTGTGTGTGTGTGTGTGTGTGTGTAATTTTAAGTTACTTCTGTAAAGTTGCTTTTATAGTTTTTGACCTGGAAACCCTGGATTCCACACTGTAACATTAGAGCATGTAAGATGTTGGCTTTGTTTTTATTTTAATGTCTATTTGTAGTTTGAAGAAAAACCCATGTCTAATGGTTAACAGTATGTGTCAGCAGGCAGGCCTCTGCTCCAATTCTTTTGTTTCATTAAACATCATTCTAGATGCTAGGGTAAAAGCATTTTTCTTTTTAGACTAGACTAGGATTTTTCGTTTGTTTTGGTTTTTGGTTTTTGTCAAAACAGGGTTTCTCTGTGTAACCGTCCTGGCTGTCCTGGAACTCCCTTTGTAGACCAGACTGGCTTGAACTCACTGAGATCCACCTGCCTCTGCCTCCTGAGTGCTGCGATTAAAAGCATGTGTCAATACCACCCGGCTAGGTTATGATTTTGACCATAGACAGACATGGCAGTACATGCCTTTAATCCCAGCACCTGGAGGCAAAGTTGGGCAATCTCTGAATTCGAGGCCACCCTGATTTATATAGTGAGTTCCTGACAGCCAGAGCTACATAGCGAGTTCTTGTCTCAAAAAAAAAAAAAAAAAAAAAAAACAAAAAACAAGATTTTTAAATAAAGTAGATGACTCAGCATATAATGTCCATGCGTCACATCTGCTGAGTAGCAGGTCTCACTTGGAAGTATCTTTTGCACTGAAGTATCTGGATTACTCAGTGCTTTTAGGTTTGTTACAGGCCTGATCTGGCCACCGTCTCCTTTAAAACCTTGAAAGTCTATTTAGCAAGAGTCCCCGCCTTTGTTTTTCCACCAGGTCATTCCTGTTCATGTGTTAAGCACCACTTATATCCTATACTAAAGCCTTCATTGAATGTTTGCTGCCTCTACCCCTAAGTTCCATTGGCAGAATCCATCCCTTTCCTCCTACAGTCCCACAATGTGGATTCCTATTTCAATCCTAAATGGGTGCTCTGTTAGCATCTCACAAGTGGGTGCTGGGGTGTAGTTTAGCAAAGAGAGTGAAGGACTCTTTCAAAAGACAACCACTCTATAGAATCATCCTGCCCTTCGTGATGAGTGAGGGGTGTTAGTAGGCCTACCAATCCTATGTGGCATTTTCTTTCTTTCATTTCAGATTGTTTTTATTTTTAGCTAGTGTCTCCCTCTGTAGCCCACTCTGCCCTGAAACCAGTATTTAGTTCTTCTGGCCCCAACTCACAGCAACCATGCCTAAGCACACCATCAACTTCTGCTGCCCCACCGGTTTGCCTGGTTTACTTAGCCAGCAGTGAAGCTCAACTCTGTGCTCAGCAAGACTTGAAAGGGAAATCTGACCAAGAGAAGGTACCTTGTACAGGTGCTAGGGCAACGTTGCATCCAGAAAGAAGGTGAGGTTGAAGTGGTTGAAAATACATTGTAGGAAAAAAAAATGTGGGAATTCTCAGCTTTGAGACTTAACTAAATTAATGAAAATGAATGTAGAAGATCTTGGGGAAATCACTTAAGACTGAGGGGCAAAAACAATGAATTTTCATTTATTCATTTATTCATCTGCATGTATATGTGTGTCTGGGTGTGTCTGCATATGTGGGGATACACAGCTGTGCCTGCGTGTTTGCACAAGTATGTGCACATGCATCTGGAGACCCAAGGTCAGAACTTTGTTTTCAGTCTCTCTCCATCTTATTGATTGAGGCAAGGTCTCTCGCTTGAACCCACCTGCACGTCTGGTCCAGCTAGCCAGCCTGCTCCTGGGATTCCCTCCCTATCTCTGCCTCCTGGGCATGGGAATCACAGATGGGCTGCCACCCCCAACTGACATTCTGAATGCTTGTCCTCAGGATTGTGTGAAAAGCATTTTAACTACTGTGCCATCTCCCCAACCCTTCTTTTTCCTCCTCCTCTTCCTCTTCTTCTTCCTTTTTTTTTAATTAAAAAGAAATGTCCAGCCCCTCTTTAAAAACAGAAATAAAAACCATAAAAGCAGAACAAATCCTCAAGAAAGTTTCAGGGAGTAGTCATCATTGTCCTGGAAGGAATACAGTTTCCCATCCTCTGTAGAATCAAAAGCAGACCCTCTTTTCCAAGGTAACATATCCTTAGACTCAAATTTTGAAGTCAAGATCAAGATACCTTTAAAATACACATATCTTTAAAATACACACACATATATGTTTAGTTTAGCAGCCCCACAATTATATATCTCTCTGCAGTCAAAAAATATAAAGAAAACAGAATAATATACATAATTCAGACTCTTTGTGTGTTTTCCATCTTTTGTGGTTTATTTTTCTTTACTCCTTTAATCTATGACTGTCTGTACTCTTTTACATTACTTTTACTATCTCTTTAAAGGCTTAATTTAATTTTTGAATCTGTTTCTTTTTTTTATTGAGAAAAGGAAAGAAAAAAGAGTTTCCTCCTCCTCCCAGCCTCCCATTTCCCTCCCCCTCCCCCCACTCCTCTCCCCCTCCCTCTCCAGTCCAAAGAGCAGTCAGGGTTCCCTGCCCTGTGGAAAGTCCAAAGTCCTCCCCCCTCCGTCCATGTCTAGGAAGGTGAACATCCAAACTGGCTAGGCTCCCACAAAGCCAGAACATGAAGTAGGATCAAAACCCCGTACCATTGTCCTTGGCTTCTCATCATCCCTCATTGTTCGCCATGTTCAGAGAGTCCGGTTTTATCCCATGCTTTTTCAGTCATAGTCCAGCTGGCCTTGGTGAGCTCCCAATAGATCAGCCCCACTGTCTCAGTGGGTGGGTGCACCCCTAGTGGTCCTGACTTCCTTGCTCATGTTCTCCCTCCTTCTGCTCCTCATTGGGACCTTGGGAGCTCAGGATGGAGATAGAGACAGAGACCCACACTGGAATCTATTTCTTTTTATAACTGCCTATACTCTTTTTCTTCTCTCTCCTAAGCCTCGTATATTTATCCAACACTGTGTCTCGTTTAGAGGTCTTTTATGTATGAATCTGTCCTATTGTGTATCTGAAATCCTTTTCTGACCAGAAGCACTTTTTTATATTGCTATGTGGGTGTGGCTACAACCAACTTCGTGGCCCTGCCTGTTTGCTTTGCTCCATCCAATGTGACAGAGGTATGTTCATTGCCTCTGCAAGTTATGCACACCACCCCATCTCCAGGGATGCAATGGGTGTATGTTGCCATTAAGCAATTTGTGACACACTGCTCACAGGCCCCATTTAAGTGCAGGACCTCCTGAGAGAGCCAGAGTTAGTTCTGTTAGCATGAACCAGGAAGCTGGAACTTTAAGAAGCTGTGCAACTTTTTTCCATTAATACTGAGTCAGGAAGACTTCTCAAAGGACCCATGCCTCTGGCTGCTGCCAGCAAACAGACTCTATCTGAAAAGATGCAGCTACCAAGAAGTCATGCTTAGCTTTGTTCTTTTATTTCTAGAATCCCTTCCCAAGCTCTTCCCAAGGTTTTTACGTGAATGTAGTTTCCCCATGCTGGTGCCATTTGTAAATAAAAACTGCCCATTCATTTCCCGACTGATCGGACATGAATAATCACATAGAAACTATATTGATTACAACACTTTTTGGCCAATGTCTCAGGCATATTTCTAGCTAGCTCTTACATCTAAATTAACCCATTTCTATTAATCTGTGTATCAGCATGAGCCTGTGGCTTAGTGGTAAGGATCTGGCGTCTGTCTCCTTTGGCAGCTACATGATGTCTCTCTGACTCTGCCTACTCTCTCTCTATCTCTTCCAGCTTAGGCTATATTCTGCCCTGCTATAGGCTGAAGCAGCTTCTCTATTAACCAATGATAGTAAAAATATATTCATAGCATACAGAGGGGAATTCTACATCAGTATATGACACGGTGATTGAGAAAGAAAACCAGAGGTTCAAACAAGCATGTTTGAAAAAAAAAATGTCAAAAATCAAAGAGAGAGAAGGGGGTTCATTGGTAGGACAGTTGTCTAAATAAGCACAGGGCCTCAGATTCAGTCTCCAGCAAAATACACACACACACACACACACACACACACACACACACACACACACACACACACACACACACATACACACACAGTAAATAACTATTTATAAAAAAGAATCAAGAAGTTTAGACATTCTTTGATTTATTGCCCCTTGTCACTACAGTTACACTTATCAGCATAAAGGATCTCTTCCCAAAAATCAGGCTTAATGAAGCATTTATGTCAGTTATGCCATTTGTAATGTGTTGTTTCTTTTGGTAACTGATAAGAGAACTTGAGTTAGGAACACAAAGAAGTAGGAAATCCCTTCTAATATCTCTAGCCTTATCAGCAAACAACCAACGCATACAGCTGAATTTGGTTGTTTTAATCTCCTTCTAAAAGTCAGATGTGAGTCATTTTATTTTTTTCTCACAGATATTGGAGCACATAAACATGTGTCAGTCATTGCTCTGTTGGTTCATTTTCAGCATCTAAATTAAGAACATTATCTTAAGATAATTGATGTCTACAATATCTTGTCTTTGCCCTTCCATGTGCTTTGAATATGGCCTTGAACTTTGGGCTAATACAGATTTCAAAGCGTTAATTCTGGGTTCCTTCATGGACATGAGGCTGATGATAGACCATGATTCTCAGTGTTCTAGAGCTCGGGTCTTTCTACTTTCAACATGAACAAGTTGATGGAAGTGAGACAAGAAAAGAGTGGAGTTCTGTGAACTTTCAACTCTAAAATTATTACTTCCTGTTTCTCTATTTTTATAAGATTCAGTTAAATCAAAGGAGAAGGCCTTGGAGTATGTTTACTAAAGTGGGAGATAGTCAAGAAAAGGAAAAGTGTATCTTATGTTATAGAATTTTGTAGCAATATTATTAGGGGTTGATAGCATCCTAGTACAGCTACCCTTAAAGAAATGCTGGGATTCATAACTATTAATTCCAGGAAGTCGATAAATATTATTTCCAGAAAGTTAATTACCACACAATTAACTATGAAAGCGAAAGGAAAGCCTCAGCTTCTTGACTTCACATATTCACTTCCTTCCCTGTGGAGGTCAGATCTAGAGCAGTAACTAGAGATCTTAATGAAATAAACCATAACTAGGTTGATTAAATAAGAGTTCAGAACCAAATCTTATAATTATCCTTGGCCTCATTATCTCTAAAAATTCACATAACAATCCTATTAGCTCTATCCCCAAATCATATGTATAAACAGACCAGCACCTTCACAGTTATCATCCTGAGCTAGGCCAAAGGCATCTTTTTTCTTTGTTGTTAAAGTTATGTCTTGTCTGTTAACTCAGCCATTGTCCACTATTGTTGGCTGTCAACAAGAACTTAAATAAGTCCTGTAAGAAACAGGTCAGATTCTTTGGGAGAGGGTTGAAGGGGAGGGGAGCAGAGAAAAATATAGAGCTCAATAAAATTCAATAAAAGAAAAAAGAAAGTAAGGAAGGAAGGAAGGAAGGAAGGAAGGAAGGAAGAAAGAAAGAAAGAAAGAAAGAAAGAAAGAAAGAAAGAAAGAAAGAAAGAAAGAAAGAAAGAAAGAAAGAAAGAAAGAAAGAAAGAAAGAAATCAGATTGTATCAGTCCTGGACTCAAAGCTTCCTAGGCCTTTTCATGTATGCAAGGTAGCATCTAAGGCCCTCACAAAGAACCATGAGGCCTTCCAAGAGTTCTATCTCTGATGTCACATTCTTTTACTTTTCATCCCCATCATTGTACTGCCCCAGTGTGACACTCTGGACACTTGGTGCGGTGGTTTGATTGAAAATGACCCCCTATAGGCTAATAGGAAGTGGCACTATTAGGCACCGTGGCCTTATTGGAGTAGATGTGGACTTAGAGAAAATATGTCACTGGGGGTGGGCTTTGAGGTTTCAGATGCTCATACAGGCCCAGTGTTCTCTTCTTCCTGCTTACTGCCAACCCAACTGTAGAACATCCACCTACCTCTCCAGCACCGTGTCTGACCGCATGTCTCCATGCTTTCCGCCATGATGATTAAGGACTGAACCTCTGAAGTGTAAGCCAACCCCAATTAAATGTTTTTCTTTATAATAATTTCTGTGATCATGGTGTCTTTTCACAGCAATAAAATACTAACAAAGACACATGAATACTTTGCTATTCTTCTAATATATCATATGCTCCTGCCTCAGAATCTTTGTACTGAATAGTCTCTTTGGCTGCAATGTTCCACCCCCAGATGGACTGTCCATGCTTGTCCATGGATACTCACCTTTAGATATTTGCTCACATGTCCCTTTCTAGCTAAATCTGGCCTCCCTCTGCAAGCCATGAGTCCCTCCTACTCTGCTACTACACTCCCCCCTTCTTTGTGGCATTCTACATATATAACATTTGTCCAATGATGCTTTAAGTATTTACATCCATCCAATGAGGTCAGAGGAAGATGTTCCTTTTGTTTTGTTTGTGCTGTATTCCCTTAACCTAGAATTGTTGATGAGTGTCTGATGGTTTTATTTTATTTCAAATTTTCAAACATTTTATTTATTTGTGTGTTTGTGTATACTTGGAGATGCATACATGCCACAACATACCTGTGAAAAACAGAGATTGTACAGTGTTCAGAGGTCGGTTCTCTCCTTCCACAGTGTAGGGACCAGGGGATTGAATTCAGGTCATCCAGCTTAGCAACAGGTACTTTCGCCCACTGAGAAATCTTGCTGGCCCCAGTGGAAATATTTTTAAATGAGTAAGTAAACAAATAACCGGAGACTTAGGGAATACTTTTAAGAGGATTTAAAAGTAAGTTCCAATCCTTCTAGTGACTAGGAAATGACTGAGCATCCAAGGGAGTCAAATTTTTGCAGTAGTTTTCCAAGTTCATTTTATTTCTTAAATTCATATAAAACATCAAGGACTCCTTGTTTGCAAGAGTTCCCAAGAGAGTTGGGCATCTTTGTTCCCACAGTTTCTAACCCCAAGTGGTCACTCTGTCTCTGAATTTGCCATCTTTTCTCTAATTACTTTCCTTAGATGTAGATTTTTTTTCGAGTTCTCCAAGTGGAATTAGTTCATCTCACGCTTACTATAGAAGACAGGATACTGTTACTAGTACTTTCTTTATCTTAATGCCCCGAGTTTGCCTAACTCACAAAGATAGACATACCCATCCACATGGGATTTCGTGCAAAATTCATTGTGTCTTCTTTGTACAACAGATTTATCATGACTGTTAAACTTTACACTACTGGGGAAATACTAGACATTGAACTTATATAAAACTGCCTTGTTAAAACACTTTACATTTTTTATTAAGATGCACCCTCATTTGCTTTGGTGAACAAAGTATAGCAAAATACTATCATCATCATCATCATTATTACTGCTGAGTTATTGTCCATGCCTGTTGAGGGAGCTGCAGGCTGTGTTCCTGCCGCCCCAGCTCCTGGTTGCCTGGCTAGCTTATGCCCCGAAATAACAACAGACAAATTGTATTCTTTTAAACACTGCTTGGCCCATTATATCTAGCCTCTTCTCAGCTAACTCTCACACCTGGATTAGCCCATTTCTAATAATGTGTGTAGCACCCCAAGGTGCGCTTACCAGGAAGATTCTAGCCTATGTCCATCCTGGGTCGGAGCTTCATCGCGTCTGTCCTGGCGATGAGAGGAAATGGCGTCTGAGCTCACTTCCTCTTCCTTGCAGCATTCTGTTCTGTTTACTCCACCCACCTATGTTCTAACCTATAAAATGGGCCAAGGCAGTTTCTTTATTAGCCAATGACCTTCCTCCATCACATGCCCTATAGAATTCACCCCTTTAAAGTACATTCTCTTTGAAAAGTGGTTTAATTTCAAAATATTATCTTCAAACCAATAAGATACCTTGTACCAACTAGTGGTCACCTCTCTTTCCTCTTCCTGTATCCCCTGTCAATCACTCTACCATTTTCTATGTCTGTAGGTATACACATTCTAAGGGTTTCAGAGAAAGAGAATTAAGAGTATAAAAATCTTTGTGCTTCACTTCTTATGAATGTTTGTATATGCCTGAAATGTCTACATACAATTTTAATAACCATTAAAAATTTCTCCAAATCTCTGATGATTATCATCAGTGAGACATTTTGTTCATTCAAGTTTGAGGCAAAAATTTATGATTGATTTTTATAACTCTGTGGGGTTTTTTTTGCAGTGGCTAACATTCTATTTAAAGCCCATAAAGGTCCTTCCTTTTATTAGTTGAATCTCATAAATTTGTCATTTTTGTATGACAAAATGAGTTTTGCAGTTGGACTTATAAGTCATACAAACTATTAGTTCACAGGTCAGTATAATGTTGAAAATCTTAGATTAATGGTGCTTATATCTCTTATATTAGTTCCTTTTCTATTGTTGTTATAAAATACTATGCAAATTTATAGAAAGGAGTATTTATTTGGCCTTATGGTTCCAGAAAGAGTTAAAAAAACTGTGATGACTGGTGGGTTGAATAAGAGGGGTCCCTACAGGCACATGTATTTGAATGCCTAGTTATCAGGTAGTAGGAGTACTTAAGAAGAATTAGAGGTATGACCTTGTTAGAGCAAATGTGGCTTTGTTGGAAGAAGTATCACTAAGAGCAGTCTTTGAGGTTTCAAAAGGCTATGCAGAGCCAGCCTCTCACCCAACCCCATGTAGATCAGGATGTAGTTCTCAACTACCTCCCCAGCAGGCTTTTTGCCACGCTTATAATGGACTAGACATCTGGAACTGCAA
>NC_022027.1:28088819-28112086 GCF_000317375.1 Microtus ochrogaster
CCAGATGTCTGAGTTCTACATGCAGAACAGTTTAAAGACTGCTGCTTGAGATGATCAAGCCTCATAGGATACTCCAGTCAGGAATTTATCATAATTCTAAATTTTCTGTAGGTCCTCATAAGATTATCAGCACCCCCAATCCGCAGGAAGTAGCCTGGAAAACTATACCCACGTTCCCAAGAAATGGATTGTGGATGTTTCCTTTGTTTAGAATGTTGGTTACAAATTGTGATGGATAATGGTCAGTAGAAAAGCTAAACAAGGAGATTCAATTCAGAGTTCTTATTTTAACAAGGGGGGGGGTGCTGTGGGACAATGGTCTATACCCTGTCACTTGTATTTTAAATAAATGCGGATTGACCAGTAGCCAGGCAGGAAGTATAGATGGGATGACCAGGCAGGAAGTAGAGGTGGGATGACCAGGCGGGAAGTAGAGGTGGGGCAACAGGAATGCTGGGAAAAGGGAAGTTTCAGTCTGCAGTTGTCACCCAGACAGAGAGGAAGCCAGACACTGACAAGAATTATGGGCTAACATAAGTTATAAGAGTTAATAAGAAGCTAATAGGCCAATCAGTTTATACATAATGTAGACCTTTGTGTGTTTCTTAGGGACTAAATGACTGCGGGACTGGGTGGGACAGAAACTTCAGTCAGCAGGAGCTGACCAGTTGCTGTCTGTCTTACATGTGACCCTGGCGTGTTGACAATGAGCTCTGATTTGTATAAAACATGTACCACATAAAAGGAATCAGCTTGGATGTGTCTATTGGACATCACTGTTTTGGACATCACTGTTTTGCACACCACTCAGCCATGTCTATCCAAGATAGTCGTATTCATTCAGACCCAAGGCTTTGTGTCATTTCACGGAGGCTGGATCCCATTTGCTCTCATGGTAGAACTCTTTTATATGCCTTCACCTTTCCAAAGTCTCCCAAATCCTGGCTTCTCTGTTCAGTGAAGGCTATACATACTCTGGAGACATGTATGTCTCTTGATCTCAACTGCACCTGAAAGTCAGAGAGTGATGAACTATTTTTTTACTTAAGGATCATGTTCAATATGAGGACTTCTACTCTAGTCCTGTTGACAGTGGTTTTCTTGATCACATGAGAGATCGCGTAAGATCACTTAAGAGTTGATGAGTTTATCTGGAACTCTGGAGTTGAAACATCTACTAGTTCCTTTATTTGTTATTGATACCCGGCAAGCACCAGATGTCTGATACTCACAGAGTCAGTGTTATGGCATCAGATTTTATCCAGAAACAAAGAGCATTGTAGAAGGTGAGCTGGCACAAATCTTTTCCTTCCTTGTGAGTAGCAAAGGAATTTAAAAGCAACCCAAGGTAAAAGGAAATTGAAAATTGATTGGTAGTAATTGTGAGTCTTGATGGAATAGAACATGACCAATATACACTTATGCTAGATAAAATTTGTGGATAGTTCTGTCTATTCTGAAGCTTTATTCTTTAATTATTTGTCGTGGCTCATGAGGGCCCAACATAAATTTCATTATTGAATTGCTACACATGAAAAGAAATCACACACCAAACTTAACCAGACCCAAAGACTATATGGCTCAATGAACTTTTATTCTGGTACAGATAGAATGATCATTCAGGATAAAAGCTGTAGATATTCACATTGTACTTTACACTTTCACTATCAAAAATATTTTTATACACTTCTCCACCATAAAAAGTGAAAAATCCATGAGAGAGTCAGAACTTCAATTATCTTTATATCCTCTCTCATAACTCATCATTATTACCTGCATCTACTCCTCTTCATCCCATAATACTTAGCTTGTCTTGTTCTTTTTCTCTACATGTTATACTATACCTACATTTACATTTGTTTACATGCATGAATATATTACTGGCTAGATACAGCATATGAGCAAGAGCATGCCTTTTTCTTATGTAGTCTTGCATAATATTATACATTCTAAATCCATACATTTTCCAAAAAATGTTATTCCATTCTTTCTTTAGTGCTGAGTAATTCTCTCTCTCTCTCTCTCTCTCTCTCTCTCTCTCTCTCTCTCTCTCTCTCTCACACACACACACACACAGAGCGAGATGCAATTTTCATTGTTCATTCATTTGTTGATGGACAACTATGTTGATTTCAATTCTTTGCCATAACGAATAATGCAGCAATTAACATGGGTGTATGAAAATATTTCTGCGATAGGAATGGTATTCTTTGGGTATGTATTCAGGAAAGAAATAGGTGGGACATGTGCTTGTTCTATTTTAAAATTTTTGATAAATTTCCAAACTGTTCTCCACAATGGTTGTGTTCATTTGTGCCCCCCCACCACCAGTGATCAAGAGTTCCTTTCTTTTCACATACTCTTTCATGTTAGTTTCAGATTTCTTTTTTTAATAATTTATTTTTATTTTATGTACATTGGTGTTTTGCCTGCATGTATGTATGTTTGTGTGAGAGTGTCAGATCTTGGAGTCACAGACAGTTGGTAGCTGCTATGTGGGTTCTGGGAACTGAGCTCAGGTCCTCTGGAAGAGCAGTCAGTGCTCTTAACCACTGAGTTTCTCCAGCACCCCACGTTCAGATTTTGGACTGGGTGACGTAGTATCTTAAAATAGTTTTAATGGCACCACTTGGTTCTGATCCAGTTAGGAAAGGCTCCATCCTCTGCCTTTGGGTTCTGCACGGCTACAATGCTCTGTCAGTCTCTTTAAATGACTCAGGTCAGGTCTGAGAGTTCTATATGCACAAGCTGAAAATGTAAGAGAGATAGAGCCGTGATTCTAGGGCTCCTGCTCACAGTCATGGGCACTTTGCAACATCTCCTGCCCTGGACCTCTCATCTCTGAGTGAAGAATGACCTCAGAGGACTGCCGAGAGTATTTTATCAAATAAGTGAGAGACTGCTGAGAACTATGTGTGACCCGGGAGAGTAGTCCACGAGCACTCAGAAGATAGCAAAGGTGAAAAACAAAGAAGGAAAAATTCCTGTGATGGAATACTAAATACAATTAGGAAATATAATATAACATACTTAATAAATAAGCCTTACGTATGGCTTATTAAAGCCAGAGCTCTTCCTCCCCCACTTCTGAAACTACTTAGATCTAGAATTGGGAATTGTTCCAATCTGTGCATGAGTCATGCCCTCTCAACAAGTACAGAGGAAGAAAAGTGCTTCATCATCGATACAGAAAATCAGCCCCTCTACAGTCTGTGCAAAGTACTTTGAAGGAAATCAAAACATGCTTACCTTAAATGATAGACCAAAAGAAGAAGAAAAAAAACTTCTTTTTCACACAAACATGGACAAGAAGTATCTTACTAACCATGTGAAGAAACATGTGAAGAAAACAAAAATATTTTCTGATAATTCTTAGTCAACTGATGCTGTATTAAATCTTGAGCATGCCCAAGGAAATGTGAGACAACACAACCAGTAAACTGATGGCTGTCATTTCAAAGCAGCTTTTATGTCTTTACTTAGTGATAAGCACGCTGGCTACCTGACTTTATATAGCCATAAAACACTCGCTGGATCGGCTTACTGACGGTGCTCCGTGCTCATATGCTGAAGGCTTTTCCTACCTAAGATTTAGATTCAAGTCGGACTTAGACAACAAACTCTCATGCCATGTATTTCCCATCAACAATTTATTATCAAACTACTAGCATTGAGAGGTTAAATAATTTCCCATAAGGGAAAGATGGAAGTTTCTTTAATCTGTGTTATATACTGTGAACACGAGTTTTTCAAGTTCTCATGAGAAACACACTAAAATGGAATATATTATTTGAAACATAAGAAAGTAAACATTATTTCAGTGGTAGCTACATTGGTTTAAATGAATAAGTTAAGAACTTTACATATTTTTTAAAAATGAAACACATCAGGTAAAAAGATACAAATGCTCAAAAAAGCTTTTAAGAAATAATAATAGCAATTAAGTCCCTTCTAATCCCAATCATGAGACACAGTGCAACCTATCAACATGAACAGTGGCTCTTTGCAATAACCACTATTTGTAAATATTAATTTTATATTTTTGATCCCACATATTTAAACCACAGAAGAGAAACCAGTTCCTTCATTTGGGTGGCATGACACAGACACAAAGGAAAAGCTTTGAGAGGACTGATCTCATGGCCTCTCTCCTCTCTCTTTCCCAGAGTGAGCAGTTCTGAAGTGGATTTTGCAGTCTGTTTTTTTGGACTTATATTGAAATATACAAACATATGAAGAACATATCAGATAAGTTATATTACAGTTTCCCATTATTCAGGAACTGCATCTTTGAACTTAGGCATGTAATGTGGATGTTTGCTTTAAGATATTAATTCACATTGTAAGGATGATTCTCAATCTTGGACGAGAATTAGAATGCTCTGACAAATGCCTGGACTGCAAGAGCCCCGCCCCCACGGATTCTGGTTCAGTTGGCCTGGGTGGGGCCTTGACTTCCAACTCTGTCTGCAGCTCTGGTGTGTAGCTAGTTAGAACCACTCACTTAAACATTTCCAAACAGGTTGCAAATGCCGCAGTATGCCTGAGCTGTCCTGGTGTGGACCTTTCCCAAAAGGCCTCTCTGCTACATCCCTGCAGGGGGTTGGGAGTGGGGTGGGGGGTGGGGGGTTGCAGGAAAGGCGGGGAGACAAAGTTGAAGTTTTAAATATTACCAGACAATTAACTAACAAGAATTTAAACAGAACAACAACAACAACAACAAAAAACAACGACAAAACAATCCAGTCATCCTGTCAGAAATAGTAATATGCCTGCAAAAGACTTAGTAAGGCCAGGAGCTTCAGAAGCCCGGAGTTGACTAAATCCTGGAGATTTGCCCTTGCCTGCAGATGGAGGCTCCACAGGAAGCCACACCCAGACCTTCCTCTTTCCAGACTGGCACCTCCCAGGAGGGTGCAAAAACTCGTTTGGCTTCTCGGTTTGGGATGGCTGTCGAGCCGCCCCAGCCAGCTCCCTTGCTTTGTCCTGGTGAGAGGCCCTAGCTTGATCAATTAGTTCTCTCGCTTTTGATGCGCTGTTCAAGAAGCACTTGAGGGACTGGAGCCAGACTCACAGGGTTGCAGCAGAGCCGAGGAGTTCAATCCGCTTCTTACATTGTTACAGTGGAGTAACAATGAATTTGGGTTTTGTTTTGAGTTATTTTGAATATTCTGCTTCTTTAAATGACCTTTCACTCCCCGCCCTTCCCCTACACCTCCAAACCCACCCTTTTCAAGCTCATCTCCCAACTCAGCCAACTCTAACTTCTCGAATCCCCAGTCCAGTTTGTGCCTTTCTACTTTTCTTAGAGTGGGACCTGCCCCGGAGCATGGTCGACGAACCCTCTTGCCGTCTTGGGGCAAACATTTTGAGAGAACAGTTTGATGGGTTCTTATTTTTAATTGGAGACTAAAATTGAAGAAACGAAAAGCATAGGAAGAAGAAAAAAGAAGAATGTTTGATCTTAAAACACACAGACCCTGGCAGATATAAGACCATATTATCCTGAGTAGAGGAGTAGAAGGGAAAGAGAAAGAGAAAGAAGCCCAAATCAGAATTCTATGTGTGTGTGATTTTTTAATAAAATAATTGTTAGTCACACAACTTTAACACTACACTTTTACATTTTAATGTCTTTACCCTCCAAAACAGAACCGCTAGGTGTTTCAAGTTTCGGTAAATGAGAGCATTGTCCAGCTCAAATCACAGTAATGTAAGAACTCGCCGGACAGCCTGCAAACTGCGGTGAGTGTGACCATCAGAGTGGGTCACTGGGACGTCTGGGCGGGTCAAACAGCTGGAGCCAGGAGCACCACCGCTGCCAGGCCCCGCCCCTTACGTCACGGGGGCGGGACCGCGGGAGATTGGCGTTCCGCGGAAGCTCGGTCCGTCCGGAGCCCGGGAGGCCTGGAGGAGGCAGAGACTCCTGCTCCGCCGGCTCCTGGCGCCCGCGCTCCTCACGCGGAGTTGGGCAGCCGAGAAATCGGTTTTGTTCTGCTGCGCAAAGACGAATGGCTTGCTCGGGAGCATAATTCACCCCGCCCTTTGGATCCCAGCTCGGTTCCCTCTGGCACCTTGGGATCCGTGGTGACCATGCTGTGATGAGAGCCCAGGGAGGGACAGGTAAGTGAGTCGCGGCTGAGCCACCCCCGCCCTGCCTCTGCTCACTCTCAGCCCAGCTGTGCCTCGGGCTAGTGACAGCTTTTCTGCCACTTCTGCTGCGGGACGGGACTTGAAAATGGAGAAGCGATCACACCATTTCAGTTATTTGATTTTTACCTCTTTTGTAAAAGGTGAACTGCACGCACTTGCGCCTTCACACAGGCTTGCACAAACGATTGTCTTTTCGTTTCGAAATCCAGTAGTTTAAGGCAGCTTTGACTGTCTGCACGCCTCCCCCTGGTAAATGAAACTGTTGGTGCTTTCTTCCAGCGAATAAACCGCGGGTTGATCCCTAGGGAGGAAAAGGTATTTGTGTGTTTGTGTTGGAACTTGTTGTGAAACTGTTTTGAACGGAATGCTGAAAAAAAGGATGTCCGCATTCTTTCCTGCGTGCTCCCACTTTGAAGAACTTGGTTGTTTTGGGGGGGCACGCTTTATCTGAAATCATAAAACTTGTTTTATTTCACCGCTCGTAAGTAGGGAAAGATGTGGGCTAGTCGATGCATTCCTCCAACCTGGGAAATCAGAAGGTTGATTTGGGACTATGTGCCTTTAGAATAAATATGTTCAAAGTATGCTCATTAGGGTATTTAAAATAGGACTACTAAAATTCCTCCTGGCTTTGTTTCAAGACAGCTGTTGCAGCTGTTCACATGGAAGAAGACAATTCTATTGGCTCAAAGCAAACCTCTGTCTAACTCCAGCCGATCTTGAAAGATGTTCAAAGGAAGATAGGGGCTCCTTCTGGCCAGTGTTTCTGTATCCACGTTTAAAGTTTGCTAGGCCGTGCTTTAAAAAACAAAACAAAACAAAAAAGCCCTCTTGCTTTCATAAGAGTGAAAATGAGGCTCATGAGCTTTGTAGCAGAATGGTTAGTTCAGTGTCCTGCATAAGCCCCAACTGCAGTCCAGCCTCGAAGGTAATAAGGAATTCTTACAGATTTTTATTCTCATTCAGATGTATCTTATGGAGCTCTGTCCTAATAGCTTGTATGTATCAGAATGAGATCAAACTGTTGAAAGAAGTTAATAGAGAAAAGAGTAGAACTTTTCAACCATCAATTTACTTAACCTAACGTGTGGTTGTGGGGAAGAATGGAAAATTCAGCAATCTGAAACAGGATGTGGGGGAATGTTTGGCCTTCCTGTAACAAAAACTGAATGTTTCTCATCCTTGGTGACTAACTAACTGATAGGATGTTATTTATTTCCAGTTAATGGAAGGAAAACACTTAGGATTTGGCTATAACTTATTACAGGATTGATGACTCTATTGGGCAGCCTTAATTCTAGTATCAATTTTTAAAGAATTTAAAACAATGGTCACACATTAAAGCCTTCATTCCATGTTTGACCTACTGTTTAAGTAAGGTGGAAATCCCCTCCCATGACATTTTTTTAATACATTTTTTAAATACCACAAGCAACATCATTGGGGAGGGGGGCATGAAGAACGCATCAATGAGGACATCAGTGCTTAAGCGAGGAGAGCTTCCTACCTCGGGAACCTTGTGCTGGACACAGTCACCACACATGGTTACCAGATACAGTCCAGAGTAGCTTCCCTGGATCCCCACACACTCAGCACCCAGTCTAGCTCAGAAATGACGATGCTTAGCCTGTGCTGTCTATAAGGGCGGCTGTGGGAACTCTGCAAGAGTGAGCTGAGATACCACCTACATGGTCTACATTCTCAGACAAATTGCTTTTATTAAGAGAGTGATTGTGTTTTTCCTGACAACTAAGATCTGTTTACTAATCTGGAAAGTACAAATTAATGCCATGAAATCAAATCTGTGACATCATCACCTATAATCTCTCTAACATAAGAGCTACTGACATTTGGAATATTTCTCATTGATACATTAGTTTTTGTGTATATATATATATATATATATATATATATATATATATATATATATATTAGAAGTAAGATACCATTTCGCAACTGTTTACATTTTCCCTGTTAAGGACATCCTTCCATATCACTTGTTTCGACTTGTTTTCCCCAGTTTGTGTGCAAACACGGAGATTTATCACTATGATGAAATTATTTGAAATTATTGGGATGTTTATACACATCCCCAAACTTAGAAATTCCAATTCTTTTCTTTATGAGCTGTCCATTTATGTCTACTTTCTTCAGATTTATTTATTTTATTATTTCATATGAATGAGTGTTTTACCTGTATGTAGGCATGTGAACCATGTGCTTGTCTGGGGCCAGAAGAGGTCCTCAGATCCTCTGGGACTGGAGTTACAGTTGTGCACCACCCTGTGGGTCCTAGGATTTGAACCCAGGTCCTCTATAAGAGCAAAAAACGCTCTTAAACACTGAGCTAATTCTCCAGCCCTACATCTACTTTTCATTGAAGATCATTTTTATGGGTTTTAAATCTACCACTGTCTTATAGGTTGCTATAGCAAATTAGTATAAACTGTATAGTTTGTTTGTTTAAAGAAAAGCACAGAGATTCACTTCTTAACATTCAAGAGACTCGGAGATCTGTGATCATGGTGCTAAAACGGCATTTGTGTTGCAGGAGGCCGCTTGTTTGTTTTTGGCTGCCCAGACCCAAAATAAACACTCAGAAACTATATTATTTAAACGACTGCTTGGCCAATCACTTAAGTGTATTGCTAACTAGCTCTTATATCTTTGGTTAACCCATTTCTATTAATCTCTGTATCACCATGTGGCTGTAACTTACCAGGTAAAGTTTCGTTTGGCATCCAGCATCTGTCTCCAGTGGGGCTACATGGCTTCTCCTTGACTCTAACTACTTCCTCATATATATTCCAGCCTGGCTATATTCTGTTAAGCCATTGGCCGAACGCAGCTTCTTTATTCATGAGCCAATAAAAGCAACACATATACAAACGGACTTCCCACACCAGACTTGTTTCTCCTGAGCCAGACTGTGAGGGAGTATGGTAGTCCCAGTGCCCAGTTGGACACATATGGGTTTGCCAGCTTCATTTGTCCTGGTCGATATGAATGAGTCAAGGAAAGGCATGCGTGAATGAGATATTGGCATTGTACGGATATAGTAATGGTAATAGGCAGAAGACAGGCGAGCGGACAGTGCAGAACTCAAAGTGCCACTCAGGGAAAGGGCAGTATGGCTCACAGTGAGTTGAGATACTCTTTTTGCCAGACACATGCTGTTCTCGTCATAAGGAATCCTGAGAGATGCCTTGGGAAGTGTTCCCTTACATTGGTCCTCATTGGAAAACTAATCTGAAGCTCATTGCCCCATTTTCCTAGGGAATTCTTTTCATTTTAGTGTCTCTCACACTTCTTTCTTTCTTTCTTTCTTTCTCTCTTTCTTTCTTTATTTATTATTTACTTATTAAAGATTTCTGCCTCCTCCCCGCCACCGCCTCCCATTTCCCTCCCCCTCCCCCAATCAAGTCCCCCTCCCTTGTCAGCCCAAAGAGCAATCAGGGTTCTCTGCCCTGTGGGAAGTCCAAGGAACCCCCACCTCCATCCAGGTTTAGTAAGGTGAGCATCCGAACTGCCTAGGCTCCCACAAAGCCAGTATGTGCAGTAGGATCAAAAACCCATTGCCATTGTTCTTGAGTTCTCAGTAGTCCTCATTGTCCGCTATGTTCAGCGAGTCAGGTTTTATCCCAGGCTTTTTCAGACCCAGGCCAGCTGGCCTTGGTGAGTTGTGAGTTCCCGATAGAACATCCCCATTGTCTCAGTGTGTGGGTGCACCCCTCGCGGTCCTGAGTTCCTTGCTCATGCTCTCTCTCTTTCTGCTCCACATTGGAGCACCGGACTGAAATCTCTCACACTTCTTGTGAGAAAATCTAAATTTTTGTCTCAACACTTAAAATTCACCGGTCTTCATGTTTTCAAGGCCCATCACTCCCTAACATGTGTTGGAGACTCCAGCTGGATAGAACTGCTCAGAGTCACCAAAATGTTTCCAACCTCCCTCCGGTTATGGCATTGCCTTTTCAAAGTCTGGAGCTCCCTCCCGACAGGGTTCTAAGCTGCTGTCAAGGCTCACTTAAAATACTCATTTCTGGGAAGCCTTTCTTCTGTCTTTCCATCCTCGGACTTCATACAATGATTTTTTTTTTTAATGGGACTTTTTGTTTACCTAAATTCACACACTGTGTGATTGCTTTTCTTTGATCTTTAAATTTTGAGTTGGCTATTTTCATCACGTGTTAGAGCTTTCTTATTCACCACCGATGTGGTACCTAGGACAAGGTCAAGTAAATAAACCAGAGAAGGTAAGGGGAGATTTTTGTCTGTCTGTTTTGTGGCCTGGTTGGTTTCTGGCTTATAGTGGGAGCATAGAGAAAAATCACTTTAATGAATGATTAAATGATCGTGGGCTAGACACAGTGGGGTATGTAGTCATCATTAGAAAACCTTGGGGATAGATATTTCATTTGAGAGACTTGGAAAACAAGGTTTGGAAAGGTTAGTGCTTGTAATAAGTGGCCAGTTGTGAAACTGTTGGCAGAGCTTGTGCTCCTTCATGCAGATGCATATGATGCTATTTGAACATAGCTGATTACAGTATCAGTACTGATTCAAGGTCGATGTGTTGACTCTCAGGACTCCATTTTATAATTCCATAAAGTTGACTGACCTTTTCTTCTAACATGTTTAGATACCCAATGCAGCTTTTCTTTTTCAGAGTCTCACCTTAGAATAAACTTTTCTTTTATCCACATCAGTTCTTAACATCACACTGTTTCTAGTATTTATTTGCTAATGGGATGAGGACAACAGAAGTGGTCAGACTCTGAAATAAGTATTAGACATATGTAGACGCAAGTCCCAAATAAACACACAGAGGCTTATATTAATTATAAACCGTTTGGCCTATTAGCTCAGGCTTATTACTAACTAGCTCTTACAACTTAAATTAACCCCTAATTCTTATCTATGTTTAGCATCATGGCTTGGTACTTTTTCTCAGTAAGGCATTCTCACTTTGTTTCCTCTGCATTTGGCTTCATCTCTGCCTTTCCTCTTCCCAGAATTCCCCTAGTCTGGTTGCCCTGCCAGTACTTCCTTCCTGGCTATTGGCCAATCAACATTTTTTTTAAACCAATACAAGTGACAAATATTTACAGTGTACAAGAGCATTTTTCCACAGCAAACATACATAGCTCATATAATAAAAGAGGGGGGCTGTAAAATAAACCACAGCTGGGAAGACATGACTTTGTTCAATCACCAAAGAAGGCCTTTGATACTTCTAGTTCTATGCCATCCAATTTATTGTTCTTATTGACTTCCTTTTTGCTGTGGTAATAAATTGACCCATTTATTGTAGACTAGGGATGGCAGCATTACCGATCTTTCAGTTCCTTTGGTTTCCTGATGGCACATTTGACTGTGACAGCAGAGGTGGTATGGTAGATTCGTGCCTACCACCCATTGCTTTCATGTAGGAAGCACATTACCTGTGTTCCATCTCTTTATTTTGGCCTTGTAATAGTAGAAGCAACTACTCTTGACCTGCTGTCTGGTTTTGATTTTCTTCATCATTTTTTGAAGGAGGCATGGCAGCAGGTTCCATATTTACCAATGATTCTGAACTTCCTGGTGCGTGTAACCTGTCACTGTGACCTAGACCCAGGCTCCAGAGCTTGCTGACTTCGGTTTCGTACCATGTACAGTTAGGTCTGTCTGTTATTAGTGTTACTTGCCATACTTGTCACTTAGCTAATGGACCTCAGAGACAATTGGACTATGTATGTTGAAACAGTTTAAATAATTGGCATATATAATCCAATCTTCAACAACATTATGTCATGTATTGAAGTCAGTTTTAGTCACTGAGAAACAATGCTTATCCATGGAATATTTATAACAGACTTCAAGTCAGCCGATAACTTCCAAAACCAAATCATTAGGTCTTAGGAATTAAGGTTTCCATCCACTGTACTGAAATGTATAATTCAACCAAATCTATAGTTCAACCAAAGTTAAGTGAAGGAATGCCTGTCTTCTTCATTCATGTCCAGGAATGCTGTTTGCCTTAAGGGGTATGTTTCAAAATTTGAGTCTTGATGGGCTTATTTGATTCATATGTAATAAATATATACAATATGTATTTATATATAAAATAGGTAAATATATAAACATATATAGGTAAGGATAATAATTTGTGAAAGATCTTTAGAAAATATTTGGTGTTATATATTGTTATGACATCTAATTTTCAAGTGCCCATTGGTTTTTGGAGGCTTAATACTTTCATTTTTAGCCATGAAAAAAAAACTCATCTTCCTTATGCACTATATTTTTCTTTCATCATTCCTCAAACTATTTTCCTTTGCTCTAAATATTTTTATGTTTACTCATAGAAAAATAATCAATATTTCTGGCGTATAAGGAAGGTATTTTGACTTGTTATTTTAAGAATAATATGCACAGGGATGGAAATGCATCGCTGCTTTAGAAACAACATTAGACAATGCTCTGTGAGGAAGATAGACATTCTAAGTAAGACTTTCCATAGTAGACTTGAATTGCCAGGTTCTAGTTTTCAGTGTAGTCCCTAGAGCTGGGGCATTGGTATTGGTTGAGCTTGTTAGAAATGCAGTTTCTTAGCCCCTGCTGCAGACCTCCTGAGTTGGAAACAGGACAGTCTGTACCTGGCAGGGAAAAAGACTGAGCCAGTATTTTACTCAGTGCTTCCGGAGAGTCTGTTTTGGGATGAATCAGAGAACCAGCTTAGTGAAGATCCTCAGGTGAGCAGGCCAGCATATTCACTGGGCTTTGAGAACCAGGCAGGCCTGTCAGTCTCGGAGGTAGCGAAGCCTTCCTCTGGTCGGAGTGTGGATGTTGACAGTGTGCATAAGTGTGAGGAGTGTTCAGGAACTCAGAGTGCACAAAAACTAGCAACTGCAGCTTCTTCCTTCAGGGTGTTTACAGCCTGAGGCCTCTGGCCTACAGAGACCTCTTCCTGAGCCGACTTCACTCCCCCCACTGGGCTGAGATTCCAGGTGGCTGTGTAGTTGGTGCCACACCATCAAGGTATGCATGGTCACCTGAGCCCAGCTTTTCTGTGTGCATGTCCATCCTTTCTTCATTCCCTCACTGCCCCTGGTTAGACCAAGGTGCCCAGCCCTTGCAGGTTGCAGCACCAATACCCTTGTGTTTCCTCTGAGCTGACTGAAAACATTACGAACTTAAGACCCCCAAATTTATAAAGCAATCAAAGCACAATGTCTAATTCTTAAAGATCACGCGGGCTAGTTTTATGTCATTTGTTTCCCGACAGCAGATTCCTGTTACAAACAGAAGTAAACTCAGTGTCATTGTGCTTGATAATAGGAAGTTCCTTTTAAGTAGAATTTAGCATATAACCTTCTCTATGGTAATCTGATATAAAACTGAGTGTTGACATAGACACACTAGTAGGGAACCTGAGTGTGAATGCTATCTTTTACTACCATGGCAGTGCGCTTGTTATACACTTTATGGGATTTTTTTTCTTAGAAAGGGAAAAGAAAACAAAAACTCAATCGGTTAGTAGTGGTGCGCACCTTTATACCAGCACTCAGGAGGCAGAAGCAGGCAGATCTCTAAGTTCGAGTCCAGCCTGGTCTACCGGGTGAGTACTAGGGCAGCCGGAGATATACAGAGAAACTCTGTGTCAAAAAAACCAGAAAACAAATCAAAACAATAACAATAAAAATATCTCCTTCCAAAATAACCCAAAACTTAAAGTATTGCATCTACCCCCACCCCCAGTCCCGTAGTTTAAATGTAGAAGCATTTTATTAACTTCTGGCTGCGCAGTGCTTCATTATAAATAGGCTTCAAAATGACAAGAGGCATTATACTTAGAATTAGAGTTAATTTTGATCTTTAAAGATAAAAATGAAGGTCTATTTCATAATTCTGGAATAAACATGGTAAAAACTGGTTTTCATAAGGAAGACACTTAAAAATCAAACTCGATTATAATACCTCAAAGTTAACCAGTATTAACATTTTCAAAATATTTTATTATAGATCTTATATAATGTGTCAACTTCTGTGTGTTTTTTTAGGTTCTTTTCCAAAATATATTCCTCATGTAAATATTTAAATCATAAATGCATAATTTGTGATATAGACTTTTATAAGAAATGAGCTCTAAGCAGATTAGTATGATGCTAATAGAACCTTTTAGGATGGAATTCAGTGAGGTGGGTCCCATAAATGAGCTCCAGCTTCAAATGAGTTCATGTCTAAATAAAGCTTATTTTGTTGTGCGTATTCGTATAAACGTTCAGCAGTCGTAGTAAGCCTCTTATCCAAGATGACTTAAATAATCGATAGCATTACTCATAAAGAAAGTCATACCTAGGAATAATAAGAGTTCACTTAGATATACGGCAGCTGGGGTGTGACCGGATGTGAGCAGCCGCTTACTTGCTTTGTAGCGCTGGGTAAAGTGAGTCTCTCTGAACCTCATCTTTCTCAACTTTAAGATGAAATATTTTGTTGGATATTTAAAGTTATTTTCACCTTTAAGTATTGAGTTTTTGAGTTTCCAAGCCATGTCATCTTAAAAAAAAGTTTTATTTATTTTATGTGCGTGTGTGTGTGTGTGTGTGTGTGTGTGTGTGTGTGTGTGTGTGCGTGCGTGCATGTGAGACTGCAGACTCCTGTGGAGGATAGAAGAGGGTGCTGGATCCCTGGAACTGGAGTTACAGGGGTGTTGAGTGCCAGATGAGGGCAGTAGTTCTGGAAATACAACCCAGGTTCTCTTCAAGAGCAATCATTGCTCTTAACTATTGAGCCATCTCTCCAACCCTAATCCTTATGGTCTTTAAAATGTGTTTCCTGAATAGCAGACATGTCAATCTTTAACAATTAATAAGCACTCCTGTTATAGTATAACTAGCATATACTGGTCTTCTATATTCAGATACCTTGCGTTCTTATGAACTCCTAAGAACAAACCTACATGTAGGTAATATTATTGCCATTTATCTTTTCTGGAGGAATCGAGGGTTCTAAGAAATTCTGCTGGGGCTGGGTGACCGAGTTTGAGTTTAAACAATCAGTTGTAAGTGATTAAAAAAAAAAGAATCTATCCTTTCCATCCTGTCACTTTTCCCTCTGTTAAACAGAAGAATGGCTTGCTTTAATCCTGCGTTTTTCAGCAGCATTCTTGATCAAGGGTCTCCCGGGGAACCATTTTGGCTGCTGTAGGATATTTAACAGCCTCCCTCGTCCATCATATCCATGACAAAAAGTGTCTCTAGATATTGCCTACCTGGTCCCATTTCCATAATCAGTAGTCTAAAGCTGAACAGAACTGCCTACTCTGGCAAAGGCAAGATGGCTTTAAGCCAATTTGAGGATAAAGACCAAATTGACCAAACAGATCTCTGGCAAAGGACCTGCTCATTCATTCAGTGCTTGTCATAATTGATCAGCATTCATCCTCTTAAAGTTTGTTTTGTTTGGAGAGAACTATTGCTAAGATGCATGATATAACCCCTAGAACCTGACAGATAGTAGTTAATGCATTTAAAAATAGTCCTGGGGTCCTTGCTCTGTGCAGGCATTGCTCTGCTACCGTTAGAACAGTAAATGAGATGGCCACATAGGGATTTTGATTTAAACAACCTTAGCTCGTTGCTCTTTATCTTCCTAATACTAATTTCAAGACTGTCTTTGCAACCACAGTCCAGGGTGTTTACCACAGTTTACGCTCATACACACACACACACACACACACACACACACACACACACACACGCACACACGCACACACGCACACACACACACACTTGTCACATGAAACAGGAGTTTGCTCCCCCTTTAGTGTGCACGAAGAAAGAAAGACCAGCAGGAGACTTGCATTCTGCCAGTTTAACAAGATCCTTCGGCTCTAGTGTTCAGAGTGAACACTTCTCTGTGTGCTTGCTTCCTTTCAGAACTTGTTTATTTATTTATTGCTTGGTGTTTTAATGTTCTGTTTTGCTCCGAAACCTGCCTGACCTGTTTGTCTCATGGCAGCTATTCTCTGAGGTTTTGGTTAATGAGGGAACCTCATGGGGCTCATGGCTGCTGGTCCCTTTTTTAGACTGTGTATTCCTGCAGGCTAAAAATCACGGAGTTGGTGCAGGACATTGGCTTCAGTCCTGGGAAATCCCATGCGAATTTTTCAGTACCATTTACTAACTGGTGAAGACAGGAGGTATCTGAACAGCAGGCAATGATTGTATGAAGTCAAGCCAGCCTTGTTAGTTTTGATCTTCGCTTTGGTCTTACACTTCTTGAAGGCCGTAGAAGTCATGATTTACTTATATTTACTAACCTCTGTTTTGGAGTTAGAAGAGTGTCCTCTTTATAACAGCAGCCCTTTGGTGGAGGTGGGATGGGGGAAGGCTAGGAAACCATGTGTGCACATTCATAGAGGTGGTGAATGCAGGACGACCCAGACACAGTTCTGAAAGGCCCCGCCAGTACCTGAGCTCCCAGCACACTGGTGCTGAACTCCCAGAGAAGAAAATGTACCGGGTGCCTTGTGAAATGCAGGAGCATGGAGTCCGCGTTGCCTGGTGATTTCCATCCCAGGAAAAATTAATTTTTGCTTTCTGTGATGTCTTAAGTGTCCTGACAATATAGACTGCTCAGCAGAATATCTTCCCCGAGAGCTGTAGAACAATGAGGTTTAAATACTTGAGCCATTTTAAAAACTTGGTTCTACTTGTGTCATTTCATTTGCCATCCTGTCGCGTTTCATGATGAATGTCTACTTCGTGATTACCTGCTGCAGTTCTTTGTGCAAATTCTTATGACTCTAGGCCGTGCAACAAAAGCTGTAGGGCGATACCAGGATACGCTGACGCCAATGACTCCAGTCTAGGGCTGAGGGGACGAAAGCAGCTCAGGGGGACTGTGGCTGCGTTGTATATAGGAGGGGTGCCATTCACTCATTCATTCCTTAGTTCAGCCCACAAATATTCACGGAAGCTCTCTACTCTATCCTGTTCTGGGCTAAAGCTGTATTCATGAATGAAAAAAAAACCCAGCAATTTCTACTCTGATGGGGGAGGGAAACTGACAAAAGCTAAAATACCAAGAGTTATAATTGTCTGTTTGTAGAAAATGACAGGAAAGTTCAATGAAAAGTAAAGCACAGAATGGGCTTCATATGAGGAAGATGATGCACAGACCTATGTTCTTGCTGCAGTTAACATGGGGCATTAGAGTTTTCCACTGAGGAAATAGCCATATCTAACTCTGGTTATAGCAGGGCCAGGGTCATGGAGATGGCCCTGGGGAAGTGGGGTGGGGCTGGGAGGTAGGGGTGGAGCTGGAGGGTAGGTACTGTAGGAGACCATGAGGTGTGACGAGTTCCAGATTATCTTCAGGCTAACAGGATTGGCTGACCGAGTGGATGTGGGGTATGAGGGAAAAGCCATGTACTCAAGGAGAACACAGAGGCTCTGATCTGGGCATCAGAAGGTGTTGCAGCCACCGTCTGGCTAATGCGATCTGTGGTGGAGGCTGGTCTGAACACAGTATAATTAACTAGCTTAGTCTGCCATGTGTCTGTCTGGAGATGGGCTGCCCCCTCAGCAGCTCAGAGCGGGAGTCTGAGTTTTAGGAAGAAGGTGTGGTTGAGAAGGTTGTCTGGGGGACCTTGTGAAAGCCCCTGCATGACGACTTTGCTTTCCTTGATAAAAGAAATACGACCAGGCACAGAAAGGATATTGGAGGTTGGGAGATATTAGATATCAGAGGAGGAAGAAAAAAATGCCTGAAACAATTGGGCACGGAGGCGTGAGTTACTAGACTGGATTCTCTGATTGCAGCCGTGCTGACTTGTGGTCTGTGGCTGCAAGTTTCAAACGGCTAATCTGGGATGGTCGCTTCCTTTCAAACCAGGGGCACTGAGACAGAATGCATACAAATTTGTGTCAGTGCTTAGGACATAAGCAGAACATGGGTTTTTCCAAGAAGGAAGCGAGAAAAGCAGTAACAGGTGTAAAGAATATAAGCGAGGGGGGTAGGTGTTGGTCATAGTATTTAAACCTGTCAAGGAGGAAAGAAAACCGTGTGAGGAGAAAGGTACTTGACCTGATAGTGGTGGACGGAGCACTAGGTAAGGGAGTCTTGTGTGAAGTAACATTTGTGTAAAGGTAAATTATATGTTCTATATGTTGGATCCTATTTCAAGAACCTGTGAAAAATTTTCTATTGACCATGTCTAATGTTTCCGAAATTAGCAAATACAAATGTTTAGGTAAATATTTCATCATAGATCATGGCAAGTATTGAACAGAGTAAGTATTGTTGTGATTTTATGTTTATAATATTAATAGGTAACATATTAATATCTTGTGTTTATGATATTAATATTCCATATATTAATATCTTATTAACAGTGAAAAGCCAGACCTCAAAAGCATACTATTCTATTATTTTTATACACCATAGTATTTTAGAATTATGTAGGATTTCCAAAAGCAAAACATAGTATTAAAAATAATTATTTTCAATGTTTAAGTATATGTTTATTCGGTTTTCAAAATTGATTAAGGAAACTAGAAAGTAATTTGTAAGTATGGATGAGACTTTAAATAACACAAGGATATGTCTATATACCTGCAATGTTCCCTTGCTTCGCTGCCAACTAACTGATGCCTAATATCCACCGAAGGAGACTCATTTATCCATGTGATCCCTTCAAGAAAATAAAAGACCTATTAAAGAAGAGAAGCCCTGAAGCTTTCTGTATCTGAATGGACCATCTAAAACCATTCGCCCATCTGTCCATCAGTCCATCCATCCATCCATTCATCCATCATCCATCCCTTCATCCATCTATCCGCCCAGCCATCCATCTATCCCTTCATCCATCCATCCATTCCTCCCTTCATCCATCCATCCACCCACCCATCTGACCATTCCTTCTATCTCTCCAATAAATGTATCTGCTAATATATACTAATATTTCCCAACATGCGGTGGTCCAATTGTAATTTTTTTTGTCTGTGAGTTGATACCAAAACAATGCAGATTTGGTAGAAACAGTAATGTACTTCAGATTTTGAAATTTTTTTTTCCCCTAGACAAATGCATGATATGAGTCTCTCTCTCTTGGTGCTGAGCAACAGAAATGAGCATTGCTTTTGCTCAGCCATACAGTCACTTTGAGAAAGAACTGCTCTTTCACAGGGTACTGCTGTGTTGGCAGTGGTCTGTGCAAACAGGTATTCAGTGAATTACAGAGATAGGCCACACTGTTTTGAGAAACAGATGCGTTAGAGGATTCTGCCCAATTTTAGGCTAGTGTAAACTTTCTGAACACATTGAAAGTGGACTAAGTCATGGTTCTAGTAGCTTTGCTGTATTATATTGGACTCACAACATTTAAACTATACCATGATTTTACCAGACCATAACCCTATCCTAAATAGAGAAATATCTATGCACAAAATATTGAGCTGGATGTAGCTCAGCGGTAGAATACTTGTCCAGTATGTGTGAGACCATGACTATAAAACTCAGCATCTCCCACTCACAGATAAATGCATAGACATTTATTATATACATGAGTTTACATGTATTTGCATGTATTAATGTGGCATAACATAGATATGTGTACATGGGTATATATACACATATAAATATATATTCTATATATAAAAATTTATTTTCACATTAAAGAATTGAATAAACTTTCTATTGAATGTGCTTGGAAATAAAAAAAAATCAATTCTTTTTCTAGTACAAAACAATACATCTTCATGGGCACCTCAGTCATATATTACTCCTCTGCTGTTTTTAACCTCAAAATAAAGCCTAATCTGGCCCTTCATCAGGAAAGATATATAAATGTGAGAGTCATCTTCATGATGTTGTCTATGTCTGTGTGTCGGGGTTGAGAACCTCCCTTAGCCTCCATGAGAGGCTGCTCTTCGGATGTGGGACCTGAACCTCTTCTGTCTTTTCCTAAGCATCACCTGTGGTGTCGGGCACGTGGTGGGTTATCAGGGCGTGTTTGCTGAATGACTTGGGAATGGAATGAGGTTAGTTTTAAGCATCGTTTCTAACAAGGTATAAGGGCAAGGCACCTGATTTGACTTGACCTTTCCCTATTTAGGGACCATAAAAATAACAAAACTATCATAAACATTTCCCTCTTAGAGGTATAGTGGAAGTATGACTAAGTTTTTATAACCTTACCTAACACCCGGTCTGTGGTAGTTATCACTCATTATCAAAAGTAATTACTTTATAGCACTGTTTTGAGTGAGGCAGTACCCTTGCCTGGCCTCATGTATATGCCTAAAATGCAGGATATGTATGCCTAAATGGGATTTAGTTCAAAAAGTTCAGTACAAAGAAATATTACATAGCATTCGAAAGTCCAGGTTTATTTCATTCAAGAGATCCCACTTACCCAGTGTGGAAAATGGATAATATAACTTCCTTATCCAAGAGCCACCGCTCTTGTGATATAAGCTCGCTCTTGCCATCGCAAAGCCCTACATTTAGATACATCCAGACACTTTATATGCTTATCTTCTTGCCTAAAGAATACGTGAGACAAAGAAAAGAAGCTCTGTTTTCGTAGGTAACAGGATAATCACCGCTAAAGGAACCGTGCCAATATCAGATCTGATAGAGCAAAGAAGCCCACACAGAAATCAAGCAATCTCGCTGTCATTCCCACAACATGTATGATAAAAAATCAGTCTCCCCAAGAGCTAAGCCTCTTGTAGAGAGTGTGAGAAAACTGGGTGCTAGATAGCATAGACGGGAGCAAGCTCAAGTTTTACAAGGATGCCCTGTGCTTCGGGCGTGCATGTCTCTGATATACAGCCAACGAGACTTTCCTGAGATGAGTTTTCTATGAGAGAATTCCTGTCTCATATTTGCTATAAATTTCTCAATACTCACTATTAACGCTGATAGATAAACAGGATTTAGAGCATAGAAAAACTTTGATATTTTGTTAGTGTTTTCTTCTGTCAGTTGTAGAAAGGAGGGTATAATTCTCTCATGGTGGAGATCCATCGTTCTTCCTTGTTAAGCTTTTGGGAATGGTGGTTGAAAGGGGTCGTAATAGTATTAAAGTCTAAAGAATTAATCGTTAAGACCTACTAACCTGAAGGTGGTGGTGGGTGTGGTGGTGGGTGTGGATACTCGACCTTCCTAAGCTTTTGGTTCATTTCCACCTTCGCCCATGAGGATCTGTTTGTATCAACTGTCAAGCTATTGGTATATTGCCTTGGTCTTCACATTAAAATGAAACGGGCTTCCCAACAATGTGTGATATAACATGCTTAGCACCACCTGAAAACTTGTTAAATATGCTTGTTTTGCGGCTCCATCCCAGACCTGCTGGGTCAGAAGCCAAAGGGTCGAGGTTCAAGAGATTTGGATGCTTGCGGAGAAAGACTATCTTGAAGTGACTGTATGTGAACCCGTGTTTGTCTTTTAGACAGATGACCTCATGTGTGTAATTGAAGTTTGTCTGCTGCTGGTGACCTCTGAAACTTTCAAGTGCTAACTGGACCCAAGAGAATTCATTATCCTGTATTTACCTTTTGATAATCTTTCCTGCTTCCAGCTTGCCAAATTAAGCATTCATCAAGGGAAGTGGAGTTTTGAGAACTTAGTGTGTTTTTAAGTGATTTGTGTATAGTAAGTGACTTTAATGAGCACTGTATGCAGTATAGTTTAGTAGTAAAAGATTGTGTGCGTGTGTATTCTAGGAAACAAATGCCTCAGGAAATTAGCTCAGGACAGGGGAGTATCTAAATCATGAACATTGTTTGGTTCCAACGGATCATCTTTGACCTTGAAGTGCTCACTTCTTTGTATGGTTTAAAAATATGCTTTTCTTAACTTTTTACTTTTCCTTCCTCCCTTCCTTCCTTCCTTTCTTCCTTCCTTCCTTCCTTTCTTCTTCTTCTTCTCCTTCTTCTTCTTCTTTATGTTTTTATTTTTTATCAAGACAGTGTTTCTTTGTAGTTTTGGAGCCTGTCCCAGAATTCGCTCTGTAGACTAGGCTAGCCTAGAACTCACAGAGATCCACCTGTCTCTGCCTCCCAAGTACTGGAATTAAAGACGCCACAAAAATCTTTTATTGTTTGAGGATTTCATACATCTTTATAATGCGTTTTGATGAAATCTGGCCCCCATCCCTCCACCTTTTTTGAGTGTACAAAACTATACTATGCATTATTTGTAGATAAATAAATATGCAAAACTGTATTTAAAATGTATGAGAATGATACAGACTAACTTCAGAATAGCGATACTTCTAAGGTAGTAAGGAAAGTTGGTCAAAGACTCAAGAGGTAGTGATCCAGCTATATCTATGATATTTTCTGTTATTTTTTAACTTTCTTTTTTATTTCTTTTTTCTGTCTTTAACCTCATGCATCTCCATCCCATTCATTCCCTCATCCCTTTGTATCTACTATCTGTCCCTGCAACCCTCCCCCAATAAAATAAAATAAATTTGAAGCAAAAAAAAAATTAAAAAAACCAATTTTGTCATGGAAGCTGCAGTGTGACACAGTCAGTCACGCAGTAAACCCTTTTATCATACATCTTTACTTACAAGTGTTCATTGCAAAGAGTCAATGGTCTGGTTTGAGGCCTCTGTTTTCTGCTATGCTATGGATGCTGGCCCCTCACTGGAACCCCTCTTAGTTATCCTTGTTGTCCTGTGTCATGGAAATACTGGAGCGTTGAGTCTGCAGGACTGGTCCCTTCCTGTGCTCCAGCAGATACAGATGGGATGGATGCTGGGGTGGGCCAGCTCATAACCCTGGTTCTGGGCCTGGGTATTGCGGTGTTGTCAGCCTGCCAGCTCTCCCTTGTCCTCACTAGTAGGGCGAGCTCTCCTGCATTGCCCTGGCTAGTTCACCCCTTGCAGTGATGAGCAAGGGGTGAGGCCAGCTCTCCTGCTTTCTCGTCCTCCGTCCTCCGTGTCAGTTCTCCCACACCAGCGCCTCCAGGGGCAGCTCTGCTGTGTTGCCCAGGCGAGGCTAGACCTGTTCTCCGCAGTGCTGCAGCTGATGGGAAACAGCCCTCCTGCTCTCCGCAGTGCTGCAGCTGATGGGAAACAGCCCTCCTGCTCTCCGCAGTGCTGC
>NC_022027.1:28112186-28150299 GCF_000317375.1 Microtus ochrogaster
CAGCCCTCCTGCTCTCCGCAGTGCTGCAGCTGATGGGAAACAGCCCTCCTGCTCTCCGCAGTGCTGCAGCTGATGGGAAACAGCCCTCCTGCTCTTAGGACCTCAATTCCAGCTCTCCCACCTGACTCGGGGGTTAATGAGGTTGGGGATGGGGCAGGCATCTCTCGTTGGCCATGCTGCCAAAAGATATTTTTCCTAATCCTCAAGTCAGAGTGCCTAGCACTGGCCGAGAATCAGGCGACCTGTACTGTAGGAACTTGGGGTTGTTTGCAGAAAACAGTGATAAAGCAGTGACTGGGAAAAATATGGCTACATCTTGGGCACTAGGAATGGTCTTGAAAAATACCTTCAAAGGGTTCCACAGTAAGTTGTACTATGGAGCTTCTGTCTCCTGGTGTTGTACTTGCCCCCTGGGAGTAGCTGAGAGAGAAGAGAGGGAGGGAGTTGCTATCCTTAGCTGTTTCGGTGCTTAGAAAGCACTCTAGGTAATCTAGGAGCAAAGTCACCAAAAGATGAATGCAACCAGTGCTTGAGCAAGAGTTAGAGTTTAAAAAATTAAACGCAGATGAGTATCTGGGGTATGGTTGTTACTGTCATACATGCATACAGACTCTCAACTAATATAGCAATGATCAACCTTTACCTAGTACTTGCAATATTATTCTGAGGAGCTGCAGTATTCATTTGATGCTCTCAGCCCTTTGAGTGAAGTTAACTGGTAAGGGAGCTACCAGGAGTGGATGTTGGTTGCCGGACTCACTGTTCTTAATCACTGCTACACTCTTCACCGATCTTACAGACACTAGAGCAGAGAAACCTGTGCTTTTCTGAAAGAGTTGCTCAGACCTGGAGGAGCGGGCTGCTTCTGTCATTGGTGTGTTGTTGCAATCATAAGGCAACACTGATGACCCCTTCTTCCCCAAGCTTAGATTTTCACCCCTGCTTCTAAGAGCAAGACAGCAGTGCTGAATTTGTGTTTCCTTTTCCAGTATAACCACTTTTCTCTAAAAGTGCAATGATCAACAGATTTTTGTTGATCATCTAGCTTTAGCCAAGCCCTAAAGCGACGCATGGAGAGCAATTGCCTAAGTTCCCTAGTGAAAAAGGAAGGCACTTGCAACACATTGCCAAGTCCAATGACTGAGCCATGCTTAGGGTTGAACACGGGAGCAGAATAGGGAATGGCCTGCCCTTCTGCCTGTGTGAACGCCTCCCAGTCTCTCTCCTTCCACAGTCAAGCTAACAACAGGCCAGCAGTTCAGTGGTGGCTAGTGTGGTAGGTGAGTATTTCGCTCTAGGAAGAGAGAACAGCACTGCAGAAGTACAGCGGTTATTCTAGGTTCTCAGCCTTACTGATGATAAGCCATCAGGGTGCTAATAAAATTACACATGCATGGGCTCCACTGTAGGTCCCCAGGACCAGAGTCTCCTGGGAGGAGACCTGGCAGCCTGATTAACCAGTCACTGGAACATCCTTATCACGGGAGCTTGGGAAACAGAACAAGGCGAATGCAGTCGGTTCACAAACATGGTTGTCATGAGCTTAGGAGAGAATGTTTGGCGAAGAGTTTGGGTGGTATAGAGAGAATTTCTCGTCACACTTGTCTTTTGGGACAGTGGTGTGAATGGTCGGTGTTGGCTCCTTCCCAGGTATTACAAGCACATTGAACAGAGTGTTTACTTAGACTCAGCGATTCAGTTTATACCTTCGGGGAAACACTAACAGTTTGTACATCATCTCAGCATACAGGTCCCAGCCTCTGCGTGGAGATGGCCAAAGAGATGGCAGACGATGAAAGTATGGGTGCGAAGGAATAATTTTCATCTACCGTGTGTCCTGTGATCTCTATGGCATCTATGTTCTCCCTAACACACTGAGGTTCAGAGACTGCTTGTGTCAGTCAAATGTGTGACAAGCGCTGTGGCCACCGTATGAGCCTGCGCCAACACAGCAGGGGGATTTTGATGGGTAAAGATGTGGCGAGGATGATCAAACACGGGAAATATAAAGTTGGTTTCATAAAAGTCTGTAGTAGGAGGCTGTCAGGAGGCAAGGGATAGGGAAGAGGAAGAAACAGGTAGAGATTGGTGAAGAGATGCCAGGTTCAAGTTAGATAGGAGATTCAGTTCTGGTGTTCTGTTGTGCAGCGAGGTAAATATGGTTACCGTATTATATTGCCTGCTTCAAAATAACTGAAAGAAGGAACTTTGAATGTTCTTATCACAAACAAATGATATGTACATGGGGTGCTAGATATGTTAATTAGCCAGATTTAATAATTGTACAACATAGACATATATTAAAATATTGTATCATGCTCTGTAAATACCATTATATGTCAATTAAAGGAGAAATTATTTTAAATGGTGAGCAAACTGCTTACTGCAACTCTAGCTAAGGTGGATGAGCTATGGAGTGGTGTGCTGGAGTTGGACCGTAATGAAAAATTTCTGACAAAAATGTATGCCAGTATTCTGTTGCTTTTTCTTTTAGGAGAAGCCAATTCTTTATGTTTTATTTCTGTTTTAAAATGCTGATCCCCTGTGTTCTTAAAAGGAAATGAAAACAATGTGCCTGTTGGCACAGAACTGAGTAGAAAGTTGCCTAAGTAGACGCTGCTGATTGGTGGCTGCTAGATCAGGCTCTTTGGACCACAGCTTGCAATTCCGTGTACGGTTATGTAAACGCGTATGTGGGTTGCAAACACCAGACTGGTAATAACAAATACATGTGAACATGAGTGATCAAAAGTCACACGAAATGTGTGATAAACCTGAGGTATTTCTGGTGCTGCTTGCCTGGGTCTTGTCTCAGTTTCACTGTAAGCCTTGGTTCTGAAGGCACAATAATGCATGTGGCCGGGGGCATGTCATCATGTCACCCAGGACCAAAAGTGCTACCTAAAACACCTGGGTTCAGACTTGGGCTATGTTATGCAGTGTCTTTATTTAGTGTTTAAATAAGAGCCTTTTGCTTGTATAGAAACATAAGGTTTAATTATGGAAAACAAAACTTAGGATGTTTTTCTACCATTATTTCCTAGCATGTATCAAATTAGTACATCTTTGGATTATATTGTGTTTGGATATTTGATTTTAAGAATTGTTGTGTTAATTGTCAACTTGTATTTCAAAACAAAATCATTAAATAGATTCTAAGTTTTGGGATTAAGGCAAAATTTCTAGCAATTTCTTAAATAATTTCTTTTATTTTTGAGATTATAATATAATTACATCATTTTCCTTTCCTTTTTCTCACTTCAAACACTCAAATATATCCCTCCTTGCTCCCTTTCAAATTCATGACCTCTTTTTTAAAAATTAATTTTCAACAATGTCTAAAGTGTTATTAATGTCATTTTGTATCATGCACTTATGAAAAGTAGTGTCCTTGGCACTGACAGTGGAAGATGCTCTATGACATGCAGTATCAAATATTCAACCCAGATTTAATTCCTTACATAAAAATAAGCAGATGCACCCATCTTATTAGTATACAAATTTTCTGTTTTAAGAGAATTTCTTAGCATCTGTTACCCATAAATGTTTGATTTGCATACCTGTTTTACGTACTGGTGTACCTGGGGTCCTATAAAAAGTTTCTTGAGGGAGAAAGATTCATGACTGGGAAGCTTAAAAAAGTCTGCTTTAGATTAAGTGAACCCCAAAAGCTAGACATTAAAATATCACAGGCCTTGGTGATCTTTGATGAGGCATAACTTAATGGAACTTGGATGAATGTTTATGGGAAACTGTACTAACAGGAGACTCTTTTCTAGGCGACGACATACATTTTATCTGGCCGAATTAGAACGTTTAAAAGGCTCTGTCCTCCTGGCTGTTGTGGTAAAGCGCTGTGTGCATCTGGCCCGCCGGTCCTCCTGGCGTCTTTAGCATGCTTCTACAGTAAGAGTCCAGTGTGTGCATCTATCTCACTCCCGAAGTTCAGTATGAGGCTGGTGGCTGCCAGAGAATGCATTGCAACACTTTAGCAAGCGTGGAAACCAATACTATCGTGATGTAAGGAGACAGAGCAGGAAGTGTCCGTCTGCAGAGCCAGCAGCAAGGGCGCCAACTGTGTGTAGAACCTTTGTTTGCAGCTGTATGTGAATATATGCTAGGTTGCATCTCAGAGGATGTATTTTCTAAAGTTGGTAGGGAATTCGTTTTGAAAGCCACTGAACCAGAATAAACTTGATACACTCTCGGTCATTCTGTCTGCATTAGCTAACGTTGACATCACTGGGACCAAAATACCTGACAGGAACCACCTATGGGAGGGAAGATTTGTTCTCGCTGTCTCAGTCTTCGGTCATCATGGCAGGAGAAGAAAGGGCAGGGGCATCTTAATTCGTGATGGGACCATGTGTGGCAGGAGCTGTTTACATGGCCACTGGCTGGAAGGCAGGGGCAACAGAAACTGGGGCAAGTAAGTTACAGCTAGTGTCTTCACCCCCTAAAGCTTCCTTAGTCCCCCAAATAGCTCCACCAGCTGAGGATAAGGGCTCCAAATGTGTGGAGACATTTTCCATTCACACTACAAAGCTGCCCAGCTGAGAGGGATCGGTTTTAAGGTGGAAATTCAAAACATTCCTCCTGGTCTGCTAGTTACCTCCAAAGGTTCGCTTTTTCTCCTGGGTCTCCTAAAAACACAACTTCCTCTCTTGTGCTTAAGTTCTCAGATCCAATTGGCACTTACTTTTTAAAAAATAATACTGGAGTTGGTGCTCTCCTGTTAGCTCACTCCCATTAGCTCAGGTCAGCTGTTTCAGTTGGTGTCTCCATCATGGTCTTGATCTCTTTGCTCATATTCTCACTCATCCCTCTCTTCAGCTGGACTTTGGGAGCTCAGCCCAGTGCTCCACTGTGGATCTCTGCCTCTGTTTCCATCAGTTGGTGGAGGGAATGGGAGGAGGGGAGGGAGTGGGAACTGGGATTGGTATGTAAAATAAAAAAAGATAGTTTGTTTTCTTTTTAAAAAAAATAAATTAAAAAAGATGTATAACATCAAAAAATAAAAAATAATACTGGTTGACATTAATTCTATGTTCTAGCCTCTGATGAGTTGTGCTCTAGCGTGCACACACACACACACACACACACACACACGTTAGACTGATAGCTTACATAACTTAATATCACAGAACATTAAAAAGCAAGAAAAAGTCAGACCCTCAATCAGTAGACAGAAAAACAGTGATTAATATCAGGGTGACAATTAATAAAATAGAAATGAAGAAAATAATATAAGGCGATCAATGAAACAAAGAGTTGTTTTTTTTGAAATATAAATTAGATCAACAATTTTAGCCAAACTCATGAAGAGAGAAAGAGAAAACAAATTAAGAGAATTAGAGACAAGAAGGTATCTGTTCCAATAGACATCAAGAAATTCAGAAAAACCTTAGGACATAAACTAAGAACATATTCCACTATATTGGAAAAATCTGAAAGAAATGAATGAATGTCTCAAAATATATAACCTATCAAATTAAATTAAGATGACACAAGCACCTACATAGACCTATAATAAGACGTGGGATTCAGGGAGCAATGAATCAATGAATGAATGAATCTCCCAGCTGAAAATTTTGTTCAGGTTCAGTTATGAAGAATAAAGTATAATGGAATGATGGCTTTGTGGCAAAGTGTACTTATTGCTCTTCCAAAAGACTTAATTCAATTTTCAGCATCCATATCGGATAGCTTAAAACCACCTGGAAGTCTAGCTCCGGAAAATGCAATGCTCCTGACCTCCATAGGGACCTCATACGTGTGCATATAACCCACACCTAGACACAGGCATGTGTAAAATAATTAAAAATTTGAAAAAAGAATAGAGGCCGAGACCCACATTGGAGCACTGGACTGAGCTCCCAAGGTCCAAATGAGGAGCAGAAGGAGGGAGAACATGAGCAAGGAAGTCAGGACCGCGAGGGGTGTGCTCACCCACTGAGATGGTGGGGCTGATCTAATGGGAGCTCACCAAGGCCAGCAGGACTGGGACTGAATAACATGGGATCAAACCGGACTCTCTAAACGTGGCTGACAATGAGGGCTGACTGAGAAGCCAAGGACAATGGCACGGGGTTTTAATCCTACTGCATGTACTGACTTTGTGGGAGCCTAGTCTGTTTGGATGCCAACCTTCCTAGACCTGGACGGAGTGGGGAGGACCTTGGACTTCCCACAGGGCAGGAAACCCTGACTGCTCTTTGGACTGGAGAGGAAGGGGAAGTGGGAGTGGGGGGAGGGGGAGGGAAATGGGAGGAGGTGGAAGTTTTTAATAAAATGAAGAAAAAAAAGGAAAAACCAAAAAGAAAAAAAATTTGAAAAAAGAATAAAAATGTTTGTAAACTATGCAATAGAAGTTTATTAAAAAATAAAACCAGATAGTAGGGCCTCCTGCATGCTAAGTAAGTGCTCTATACAAAGCTAATAAAAAAAATATTTATTTATTTACTCATTCATCCATCCATTCATTTATTTTGTGTGTGCGGGGTGGGGGTGAGAGGCGTACCTGCCAAGGTGAAGGTCAGACTACTTCTGGAAGTCAGTTCTGTCCTTCACACAGTGTTCTTTTCAGGACCCGGACTCAGGTCATCAACCTTGGCAGCAAGTACCAGTATCCACGGATCCTTCCCAATGCACTCTTCATTTTTATTTTAAGAGAAGGGCTTGCTAAGATATTCAGGCTGACCTTGAATTTGTACTCCTCCTGCTTTAGCCTTCTGGTTGCTGAGGTTCCAGGCCTGGGTCACCAGATCCAATTCCCAGCTATCAGTTTTGAGGGATGGGCCACAGGGCTGATGAGATGGAGTTGTTCTGATTCCGAGGGGCTAGGCTGTCGGAAGTGGAATGGCTAAGAGAGGCAGTATGGAGCAGTGAGCCAGCCCCAGTTCAGTACCCACTGAAACCCCTCGATTAAGAGAAGGATGAACTACGGTGTGAGTGGATGCAGACTCCAGTGTCAGTTTGAGGATGTTGGGAAGGAACCAAGGAAAGCAGACACTGGAACACATAGGCAGTGAACTGTTCTCCAGTCATGCCAGTATTTCTCTGAAACTGGGAGAGTTGGGGGTGGCTACGGTTCCTTGCCTGACTCTGTGCCAGGCAAAGCCGGCTGTCTGTGTGAACCACGTGAGTATTTTTTGTTAGGGGGAGGTTGTTAGTGAGTTGCACCACAAATTACCAGAAGTTAACACCTTCCATATCTGTTCACTGTTTCTTTAATCTTCTGTTTACATTGTCAGGAAACTGCCCTGAAATTTAAAGAGCCAGGTCTTTCATTGTGACCTGAGGGTGTGGACACCAGACAGACACTCCGTGTTATGTCTTAAAAGATGGTTAATTGCAAATGAAAACTTCCCACCCCAAGTTTGCAGAAACGATAGCAAATCCCGCTAACTTCTTCTTTCTAAAGAGAAGTGTGAGATTTGACAAGATGCCCCTCGTGCTTGTGTTATAACAACGCACGGAAGCACTTAGTGTGACATTAGCTGTTTCACTCTGCAGTGTTGATTAGCTAGTGGAGCATTATCTCATTTCCTTATTCTGTGAAAGAGTCCTGGCTTCGCTATGAACTACCTTAGTTAATTAGGATACACTTCATGCTACAGCTTTAAGAGGAAACCTAAGCTGTTTTTCTATATGGTAAAGGTTGGGCTTTTCTGGTGCCTTTCAGGTGTGGGCATGAAACACTATTGGAAAGATATGGTTTAGCAATGGCTTGCTTCTCTGTAAGTAGGTGCCTTAGAGGACAGGATCCCAAGGACAGCTCCAGCAAAAACATTCCTCCTATCGTATGTATAAAACTGATAAGACTGCCTTTCTAGTGGGGCACACATTATAACAGCATCCAACATCCAGAGACAAAGGCATGCCCTTGGGAGCTGTGTTCTTTTCGTTAAGTGGCTTTCTAAGCCAGACTTATTATCTCAGCTGTGCATGGGGCTGAGGCAGGAGGATAGCAAGGTCAAGCTCAACCTGGGCGACAGATGAGTTTAAAGCCAGCCTGGGCAACTTGTTTAGACCTCGTCTCAAAATGAAATCTACAAAAAAAAAAATAAATAAACAAAAAAAAACAAGAAAGGAAGAAAGAAAGGAAGGAAGGAAGGAAGGAAGAAAGAAAGAAGAAAGAAAGAAAGAAAGAAAGAAAGAAAGAAAGAAAGAAAGAAAGATAGAAAGAAAGAAAGAAAGAAAGAAAGAAAGAAAATAGATAAGTGTATATATAGCTCAGGGGTAGGATGCTTGCTAAGAATATGTATAGCACGTGCACAACCGTGGTTTCAATCCCCAGCCCTGCAGAACAAATGAGTGAATACGTGCATATTTTCACTCTGTTTATTTTCACTGCTTTGTTTCGGGTGAGTTTTTAGAGAGATCTAATGGATTTTAAGTCATTTATTTGTGATTCAGTGGATTTGCTGTAAATGTGCTAATAAGGTGATGTCAGCTGCAGTATCTTCGATTGTATAAGGCCCAGTGCACAGTGAACAGATGTCAAGAATGGTTGTTCAAATAGTGATCATTAGAGTGAGGGGCGTCAGAATGTATCTGCCTGTGATGGTGGATGATGACATAGGATTTTAGATTCATAAAAATTGAGTCTAATTTCAATGTCTTTAGTGGGAAAGGATTAATTTCTGATTAGTATAGTGTTTTAGAAAAATGAGTTAGTACTCCAGTTAGAAACTTAGAGTGAAGCTTAGAAAGGAAATCATCTTGAATAATCTCCCTAAAGGAGGACGGTGTTTTAAATGGGATTTTACAACAGGATCACATTTGGTATGTACGTGCCTATCAGGTCTCTTAGACCCTCAGCTCTTGGAGAAAGGGGTTCATGTCTTTATTGTGTCTGTATTCTAGCCTAGTGCAGGATCGGTACATATCCCAGTTTTGCCCCATAAAATCTGTAGATGCCCAAATTCAGATGACAAGGATACGTTACAGATTTCCTAAGTAAGAAACTTAGGTGATCAACACCAGGAGTAGATATGTACATGATAAATCAAGATGGAGCTCAAGGGCCATGGACTTTTTGTGGCATACTCAATGGCATGCTTGTTGCCTAATTTGTGAATTTTGGGGGACATTTTCCAAGTACCAGATCCTCTAAAAACGTAGGCAAATGAGGTGCAATAACAATAAATCCTTTATTCATAAAGATATGATTTGAATCTGCTAAATCTACTTGTGTTATAGAAACAAGACCCTTTGGGGTCCAGCCTCAAGGACCTCTCAGGGTTCAGAATGGAAGCAGCAGCCAGCAGAGGGCTCAGGATGTCTGTGGGAGAATGAATTTCTCTCACACATGCTTTCCTGAATCAGTCTCCTTATCATTCTGTCTCCTGTCCTACTTCTATTCCTTCTAGCTTCTTCTCCTGCTCCTTCTTCTCTAGCCTAAAAATTCTTTTTCCTACAGGAGCTATAAAGTGATAAAAAAAATTGCAAGAGTTACCTCTCATTGGTCAAAAGCACATTCCTAGGGTAAGCGATTAGGAACTGAGCCATTGCCATGGCAACATAAGGGTCCAAGGTTACAGGACAAAGACCGTGATCAGAGGGCAGGGGTACTGTGCCCAGTGAAATAAGCTTTGGATCATAGGTCTTTTGTTAACAGACTTGGCAAGCAAAGAATTATTTTTCCTAGGGTGTTCATGTAGCAACCTGGTTGGACCTCTGGGACTCTGACCCTGTGTATAGATACAAAGTTCCAAATTTATGGTCTTCGTACAAAAAGTCTAGTTTGAACTTGTTTTGTAGTGAAAGTGAGATAACTGTGTGCAGTTAGTCTAAGCAAGAGAGCGGAGCAGACTTTTAAATGTCTACTGTCCTCAAGGGATAAATAGATCTAATTATGAAGCATGCCCTAGTATATTTTCTATATATCAAAATTATATAGCTAAAATCAAAGTCCTCTTCCTGGCCATCCACAGATATATGGGCCCATAAGATTGATATGTAGTCATGAGATTACATATACACATCACATGAGATTACACAATACAAAATACAATGCAGGTACTGGGGAGACACCAAGCTGCTTTAACAAAAGTGAGCAACAGTTTCCAAAGCTGATGGTCCTGCAGGCCTTGCCTGGACTGATTACCCTCCATCAGAGTTGCTATTCTGGTGGGTTGGCATCTGAATTATCAATTGCCGTATGCTGTGTATTTCCATCCTCTCCAACATTATAGGATTGAGTGATTAAAATATATATGTATATATATATGTATTTTATTTTTATGTATGTGCTTGTGTGTATGCGTGCATATCTTCTTTATATATACACATATTTGGGTACCCACAGAAGCCAGAAGATGGCATCAGATCCCCAGGAACAGGAGTTACAGGAAGTTGTGAGCCACCTGACATGGGTGCTAGGAACTGAACTCTGGCTCTCTGAAAAATCAACAAATGCTCTTAACTGCCGGGCCATCTCCTCAGCCCTAATTGATTTAATGTTGAGATAATGTGCATAGAGGGTTTTGCATTGTGTTTGGAATAATAAATGCTAGACTTTTCCTTTTCAACAGTAAATTTCTGGGGGGAAAATAAGGAATACTTAAAAGTAAAGAAAAAGAGGATGGGATTATGCATCACTTAGACTTTGGCACAGAATCCTGATTGACTCAGTTTGGTAGGTGCTGATTTCAGTTGAGTTGACCTGGGGACACTCCTGCTCTTCTTTGTTCTAGGTTGTCACCTGAGCACACTAACGTGTTTGTGGTCAGATAAGAGCCAGTGGTCTCAGCCTCACACGTGAAGGCATTGGTGTAATTGGGTTTCGGCGGTGGCGAAAGGGTTCTGGGGAATCACTGAGAATGAGCAACCTGGTAAAGAACACTTTGCACACTTCTGCAGTATCTTGTTGTCTACTGTTCCTTTTTTTTTTTAAAGATTTATTTATTTGTTATATATACAACATTCCTTCCATGTATGCTTGTGAAAAACCCTCAGAGAGGACCTTCCCTCAGGAGGAGACCCCTAACCCAAGGAATAGTCGAGACCACTGGCTTAAATTAGCAAGAGGTTTATTGGGTGGGCACAGGTACCTGTGGGCAGCAAAGTCCTTTCGGAGGACTTGTGCACCTGCAGGCTGGGAGAAGGTCTTTTTATAGGAAAAGGGTGGCAAAAGCAGGCATACAGAAACAATGCATGGTTACAGGGATCTCATTGGTCAGTTTGAATGAAGCAATGGGTTCATTTAGGAGACAAGTTCCCCAGAGACATGAAGGTCTGATAATAATAGCAGACTTGGCCCTATCTAGGGCACATGTAGTTTTTCCCAGAACTGTTCGTTCCCCTCCTAGGCCTGGTGTCTGACCACAGATATCCTGTTTGACCACCTAGGAGTACTGACTTTACCTAGAACTTACATTTGTTTGTGTGAAGGCTTTGCAAAATGGCATTACAGCAGCTAAGCTGGGGTCTTTCACTTGCATGCCAGAAGAGGGCACCAGATCTCATTTTAGATGGCTGTGAGCCACGATGTGGTTGCTGGGAATTGAACTCAGGACCTCTGGAAGAGTAGTCAGTGCTCTTAACCTCTAAGCCATCTCTTCAGCCCCCTACTGTTCCTTTCTTTAGCCAGACTGAGGCATGTGGCTGAGATAGAGAAAGATACTGATAAGGCAAAGAAAGAGTCGCTCTTGATGAACAGGGATGGGAAGGACTTGTAGCCTTGTTTGTGATCCACACAGACTTCTTAAATGTCTACCAGGCCTAGGCTGGACCATTTGCAGGCCACTCATGTAAGCTTCATGACAACTTCCTGACATGGACGCATGACCCGGTTTCAAGACGGAGAAAGCTGATGGCCAGAGAAGCAAAGAGACTTGCATACATTAAAGCCAAGATGGTTACTCCAAGTTATAGAAAGGGCTTGTAGGCACTGTCTTTTCATGAGGAAAAAGGTGCATGCTTTAACAAGAATTTGATTTAAAAGGAGTAGCAGAGATGAGCTGTAGACCCCCTTACCTGTGGAAACACTAGGCCATGCATTTGTCTGGTCTAGAAAACTGCTCTCTTTTACACATTTGCAGAGGCTTATGGGAAACATGTTTTTGTTTGCTAGATCGCCTGCACCACCCAGGTCTCTCTGCATCTTGGACATGACTGAGCTTCTTCAGTGGGCCAGACATCACTGGCATCGGCTGATGAATGGGAGAACCCAGCATGAAGACGAAAGGCCATACAGCTATTCCTCACTGCTCGTCTGTGGAGGCAAGTCCTCCCCGACCCCCAAACCGGCAGGAAAGCATCGTGTCGTTATCCCTCACCTTCCGTGCTTCAAAGATGAGTATGAAAGGTTTTCTGGAACCTACATGAATAACCGGATACGGACAACCAAGTACACGCTTCTGAATTTCGTGCCGAGAAACTTATTTGAGCAGTTTCACAGGTACTGTGGTACTTTTCGAGAAACTAACATCTCAGAATGCTTTTCATTTCTTCCATTGAAACTTCCACCAACCCATGCATTCTCACGGTCCTGTTGCACTAGCTTATATATAGATCTGCTAGGCAACTTAGATTCAAGTCCCGGCTGGAGCAAGGGTGCTTGGGGTTCACATAGGTCTTATATATAGGCCCCCAAGGCAACTTAGATTCAAGTCCCGGCTGGAGCGAGGGTGCTTGGGGTTCACACAGTTCTTTACAGTTAGAAGGATGTCTTCTGTTTATCAGAGGAGATGCTGTTCCCTTGTGTTATCTTCAGATAGGAAACCATCTGTGGCTCAGCCAAGGCCATACCAGGAATAAGCAGCAGAGTGGATATCATAGCCTTGGGCCTTCTCTGTCTTACTTCAATGTCCTTTCTATTAAGCCATGTTGCATTTTAATTGCAGATTTTTCTTACTTGATAATGGGGAAAAGAAAGAGACTCTTAAGCAAATGTAATAAGATGTTATTAAGCGAAGCAATGATGTAATTCAATTTAACAGGCATTTATCGAAGCCGACTTGAGATCTTGGGCAGTGAAGAAAATGCAGGTATAACCGGCTACTTTCCTTATGGATTCTGTAGGTTATCCACATGTGTGTACAGACAGTGAGAGGCCACAGTGGGCCTGCAGGTATCTAAGTGAAAGCTTCAAGAGAAGTCATGGAACAAGAGAAGTCACACTGTGTGACACTCGGTCATGGAGGACGGGCGTCTTCTGCCCAGGAACAGGCAGAGCATATTTCATGTAGAGGAAGGCATGTCAGTTCAAACACAAAGACCTCAACAGAGAAGCCTTGCTTGAAGCCTGAGAGGTTTCCTTTTGTATGATACCTAGTGTCTGTGTTGGGAACAATAGAAAATAATGGGCGGACGGGTCTAAGCCCACCAGCGGAGTATTGCTGTCAAAACAGAGACTCAAGACTCCATACCTCCAGCATGATTCTGAGCTAGAGAAAAGCCTGCTTGGGTCTGTATGGAGGTGGTGGGATGATCACAAGGAAGGACTTAGAAATAAACTGAATAAAAAATGACATTTAGGATGCTGCTGTGTAGTTGTCAGGGGACCCGTGCTTATGATAGCGTGGGGACGAAGGGAAGGACAGCCCAGGACACATACTACTAGCTTTGGGGAAATAACTGGGAAGGGAGCCTTAGATGGACACGCCGTGATGACTAGAAAACTTACCAGCCGAAGGAGAGCCAGGACCAAAGAGCTGCTGGGCTGTGCAGTTCCTTGTGTCGGAAATGCCCGAGCTGCTCAGTCCAGAGAGAGACGGTCACGATTTGCACTTCATAGGTTCTGTGTGCAGTTGGTGCCATGTTAGAGTGCAGGCATGACTTTCTGAGATTGATAGCCTTAAGGGCTACAGTGTTTGTGTCTGTAGACTGTAATCTAGTACATTTGATAAGTAAAGGAACTTCAAAATTTACAGTGTTCTCTTGAGCTGTGGACTTGAATGTGATCCATGGAGAAACAACTGAAGCCACGGATCTAACAAAAACAGTTAGAAAAGAAAACTTCGGAGCAAAATACATTGGAGATTGCAAAGGAGACATGTGGATGGATTGATTATGCTTTTAAGGAGTTTCGCGGTTGAAGGGAAAGGAAAATTCCTGATGACTATGCAGAACTGAGGTTTCTTGTTTGTTCGTTTTTAAAATTTGAATATATAAAATTTTGGGGATGGAAGAATTTCCCTGAGCTCTGTGGTTCTGCATAGTGTGAGAAGATACAGAACATCTCAAGAAGAGAAAATCCCCGGCCTCCCTGCTCTTTTTGGCCTTTAAATTTTGAGCCTTGCTTGAATCTAATGGGTTAATTCAGAGTGCCTGGGTTTTTCTTTTTAGCTTTTAAAGAGAAAACAGTACTTCCTCTTTTCAAAATGTGTTACATAACTCAAGACTACCACAGCCAAATATTCACTATTATATGTTTAATAAGAAAATCTTATATTTTTTCAAATATGATTTAAGCCAAATGTCCTGAATAGATATAAATACTTCATATTTGTTAGATTTTGATAATTCTCTGTCCTGTGACTGACCATTCCAGCTAATCCCGATTTAGGCAAAAGAACAAAAGCCGTGCCTTGCTTCTTTTATTTCAGCTCTTGGAGTGTTCTATACAAACCTCCCTGTGTGTGCTTGGCTTGCAGGGCTGCCAATTTATACTTCCTGTTCCTCGTGGTCCTGAACTGGGTGCCTTTGGTAGAAGCCTTCCAAAAGGAAATCACGATGCTGCCGCTGGTGGTGGTCCTCACAATCATTGCAATTAAGGATGGCTTGGAGGACTACCGGAAATACAAAATCGATAAGCAGATCAACAATTTAATAACCAAAGTTTACAGTAGGTAAGTGGGATGGCTGTGTCGCTAAGGAATGCACTGTAGCATTTATAAGCATGTTGGTCCTTCTGCCCTTACGTAGGATCAGGACCCTTGTTGTGCTGCTGTTGTTACTGGGTTTTTTTTCCTCTCTCCTGATACCAGGGATTGAACCTAGGACTTCATAATCTTTTACGTATTAGTCAAGTGTTCTACTGGTGAACTACACTACCAGTTGTTACTATTGATTTTGCTTAACATTTCTTAAAATTCTGCAGTGAATTTAGTCGAAATCTTAGAGGGGAAATACGAGTCACTGTCAATCACAAAAACCCTGCTGACTCAGTCATTGGAAACTGAAAGGATCTGAACTGGATTGAGAGCTGGGTGCAGGGACATAGCCCGATAATCTCAGCACTTGGAAGACTGAGACAAGATAGTTGCCAGCCTGGATATGAGAACCACAGTGAAGATCAAGAGAAAGAGAAAAACTTGAATAGATATGAAAAGTTGGATGGAACATGAGAAGTCAATTATTTATGGAGCAAAGGGTTATGAAGTCAGAATAGAATTCGTTTTATTCATAAAACCCGAAACATCTATTGTAGCCTTGCCTGAGGCATCCAATGGAGAGAGTTTATTTGGTGAATTCAGTTATTGTGTAATGTCATTTGCAGTATGTAAAGAGAAAGTCTGTGTATCCAGGAGAGAATTCAGGTTATGAGTTGAACCATGATGCTGCTGATACGAGCTCCTCCATGCTTCTTTTTAGATGTAAGTGAATACTAAAAACACAGCATGGCTCAGGGCAACTTGCAAGAATCCTAATATTCTCTTATGAATATGAGAATCAGAGAAAAAGGTTCAGGGGAAGCTTGTTTGGAGATGTGGTATTCACGCTAACGCCTGAATTCTGCTCATAATTAGGTTTCTTCAGTAGCTCTCACATTTCTTTACAGATCTATTGAAAAAAAAACAAGGAAAAGAATTGATTTTTCATCATTATAAGATGATGTGAGGGGATTTGAATAGTGAAAAAAATTACTTCTATTTTTATGCTATTTATGAAGGAAACAAGAAGCTCTGATACATGCTATCAAATCCTAAAGTAGTTGTAGAGCCGAAGTCTGTGATTCAGAGCACCAATTCCACGAGTCACTCGGTAACCCTTGAGTACTTAGGAAATGCCGGAGACAAGAGAGGTGTCATGCTAGACCGCACTGACCTTTGGTCACTAACTGGAAGATGGCCACATAATGACAAAATCCAGGTTTTGTCACTTTTGAGATTAACCAGGTAACACCAAATTTGGCAAAAAGGGAGGACACAATATATGTGCACATGTGCGTAATATATATGTGTGTAATCATTTTATATACAGATTCTTCTAAGTGTAGACTTGTAGACTTTTGCCACTATTATATAGTCAATAATATGTCTTTGATCTCTGTATTTTTCTAAAATGTTATTACCTTTCTCCCACTTACTGGCTCTGTAGCCTTGGGCAGATTACATAAGCCAGCTAAACGGCTATTTTATTTCATCTTGAATACAAGGATAAAACAGCAAACACAGTGATGAGTGTATTTTAAGAAGCAAATAAAGGGCAGCCGCTAGCTTTATGATGGCAGGTTAGTGCCAGTTAGCAAGAGGGTTTCTTGACACATGGGCAAGTCATTTAATTAGCATGTGAGACATAATAACATTGCCCTGTTTCCTAGATACTAACTGCCCAATGGGAGACCTGGTTTAGCCTTTCCTCTGGGGTCCTTTTACCTGGTTTGCATATACATTTAGTGATGAAATGCTCTAGTCTAGTGTCTTAACACCCATTCTTTCACTTCATGGCTGCATTTTATAAGAGAGCTGGGTAACTTTATATCTTTTTATCTGTATTCCAGACAATTTTTTTCTGCTCAGGGCTATGGAAGAAATAATGTTTATTATGTTTTCTTCCCCAAATTGTCTTTGGAACAATAGAGATAAAAAGAAGTAAAAATAGGCTATGAAGCCATACCATGTTGATTTATGTATGCTAATTGAAATGCCCATGGAACATTACAAAGATTATGGAAGCCAAAATATTTTGCAGAAAATTTAGGATGAAAGCAAAGGGGCTGTTAAATGAAGCAAACTTTTAGAAGAAGAATGTTGACATTTCCAGGCTGAAAATTTGGTTCTTATTCATAATATCTGGCCAATCACAATGTAGTTTATTTCTATGGGTAAATATCACATGCAAATAACATGGTCCCATGAGGACCCAGCTCTTAAATGCAAAATACTTCCCAATAGCATCATGAACTGGGGAGCAGGTCTTCAATCCCTGGGCTTCAGGAGGACCACTTACCCACACAATAGGAAGGTTTAAACAAATCGTGGATACAACGCATGCCCTCCGTGGTCCAGTTTATTTTCTGACCTTTAGATATCACCAACAGTTACTCCTACGTTCTTCCTTTCAACAGAGTTCATGTGATCATCCTGCTTTTGAAGGTCGTCAGACCTCCTGATGAGCAAATGCCCTAGGTGTGTTGGTCCTTGGTAAACAACAACAGGCTTCCTTTGTAGATTCAGACTAATGTTCCTCCCTCTTTGAAATTTTCGTCTCCTTTGGTTTTTATGACATTACTTCCTCTTGGATGCCCTTTGCCTTCGCTGTCGTCTTTAAGACTTTGTTAAGGATGCTTGTATCCTTCTTTGCCTGTTGCCATTTGCTCTTTATGAACCTCGGGCTTCTACATCCACATCTTTACGCACAGCAACTGCGTTAGAAGCTTACACTAGGTGTACACCTCAACCACCTCATTCATGTCACGTGAAAACGTCTTGAAATGAATTTGTTGTCTCACCTCAGACGTTATTAGTTGTTCCAAAATCTGGGACACAGCGGCAGGCACCTTCTGTCACCCCATCATGCCAATGAAGAACCATTCTGCCATCCCTGAAGTTGTTTACATGCAGAACAAGTCAGGAAATGGCTCTCTCTGCTATCTAATTATGTCCTCATTTAACCTTTTACTTGTTTGTCCTGCTACTGCCTTAATTCTGAGCCTGCTCATCCGTCCTTTGAATTACTTCAGCAACTTTCCATTCGTCTCCTGTCTACTGTAACCTCTCACTAGGCTGCTGCTCAATAGTCCGTTACTCTGCCACAGGAATGAGCATACAGAAGCAGGGACACACCTTTTTTTGTGTGAACTTTAGTGACTCCATTTTCTGTAGAATGAAATTTCTAGAATACCCAGTAATCCCTTTCCTAGGTATGTGTGGCATATAGAACTGAGCTTTCAAAGTATAATCACTACTTACTTTTTTTTATATCTTCTGTTACTTCCCTTCTTGGAAGAATTCAGTATTATGTATAGACACTAGAGAGATTTTGAAAAGCAAAACAAAAATAAAATAAATTATGGATTTGCCATTTTCTATAGACTACAAAATTCTTAAGATAATCAAAGATTTCTCCCAGTTATATTTGATATTAGGTACTTATTTACTTATTTATATTTGCTTAACCCTTCAAACTGCTGCAGCCTCAGGGTAAACTCCTCTGTCAGTGTTTGGAAAGAGGGTGGGGGAGCAGAGGAGACTTGCAGAGATGCCCAAGTCCCTCATATGATATGTTGTATGATATGATATGTCGGCTTTTATCTTACACATGTTCCCTATGCACTTTAATTAATCTTTAGCGTACTCACAGTACTGACACAATGCAAAAGTGATGTTGATAGTTGTTAACTGCATTTCTTTAGGAAATGATAGCAGGAAGAAAAGTCTGTATGTTTTAGTACGTGTTTTTCTTTTCAAATATTTTCAAATTGCAATTGCTGGAATCCTCAGAGAGTCTGTGGACATGGAAGGCTGCTTTTGTTTCTATTAGGTGAGAATCAGAGGTGATAACGTGGTATATATTTGTTTTAATATCATGTATGGGTATTGCATTTTATTAGATTTTCCTTAATTATCCAGCATAGGTGTGTGCCACAGGGCTCTCTGAGGTCAGACCACGAGTCTTGTCGCCCCTTCAGGTCCTTGATACCTGACTCAGAATCACATGCAAGGACTGTTCTACATATGAATATATTCATGTAATGTTCGTTGTAATTCTGTTCTAGACTTGTATTCACACAGCGAAAGGGTTCGACATCCCACAGTGGGGGAGAAAGAGCTGAAAGAGTACCTTTAAGGGACTTAATAACTACATTTTCCCAATGTGGCGTCTGTGAAATTTTAGTCTTACCAATTTTGTAGTGTCTCCTTTAGCATTTAATCTCACACTAAGATTTTAAGAAATGATTGTGTTTCTTCTTACTATGTTTTCTATCTTTATTATCCCCCGGTTCGATTTCAGGAAAGAAAGAAAGTACACGGACTGTTGTTGGAAAAACGTCACTGTGGGGGACTTCATTCGCCTCTCCTGTAACGAGATCATCCCTGCAGACATGGTCTTACTCTTTTCCACAGACCCTGATGGCATCTGTCACATCGAGACTTCTGGCCTTGACGGAGAGAGCAATTTAAAGCAGCGGCAGGTGGTGCGTGGGTATGCGGAGCAGGTAAAGAGTGTCTTCCCTGCCAGAGTTATGGGCATCCTTCTTCCTCAGGAAATGTCCGGGCTCATTTTCATGGGCTAGATAAAGAGATTTTTAATTTAATTTTTACCGCTGGCAAAATAGAATTGTAGAAGGCTTAATCCATTTTCAGATTTCAGTGGACGGACATGTATTATGTTTTATAGATAATAGGATAAAAATGACATTGGTGCTCACACACTTGGGTCTGCAATCAGATTGTGTGGCACAGCTAATGAGAAACCCAGCAGAGTACATTTGTAGTAGAAATAATCACCTGCTAAGTTCATTTTCTTACTCTTAGGGTTTTATATTTTGTCTTTTCACTATTTTTCCTAACATGTCTAATTTCCTATATTCCTAAGTTTAAAAAAATTATGGTTTCTCACGCCACAAACTTCTAGGCTGTTTATCTTCTGTAATAAGGGAAATCAGACTGACACAGATTTGAATAATTAAATTTTTGCTCTGCCACTGATTTGTTTCTTTTATTCACAAGGTAATGATCTTGTGAAGTTATTCAAATACATTATGGCTGAGTTTCCTCATATTAACATGAAGATAATGTGTCTTTCTTAGCATCGTTGTTTGATTCATGTGAAAAGCATGTCATAGCTAAGTATCACTTTCCTGTCTCTATGTTTGGAAGCACTTGAGATAAAGTGTTGACAGAGGTTTCTGTCCTGCTCGGTCCTGCAGGCATTCAGTCCCAAAGAAACACACAGAGATCTACATTAATCATAAACTGGTTGGTCTATTAGCTCAGGTTTCTTATTAACTCTTACATCCTACATTAACCCATAATTCTTGTCTGTGTCAGCCGCGTGGCTTGGTACCTTTTATCAGCAAGGTAGTCTCACATTGCTTCCTCTGCATCTGGGTTATGACTGCAGACTGAGCCTTTTCTCTTCCCAGAATTCTCTTGTTCTGGTCGCCCTGCCTATAATTTCTCCCTGGCTATTGGCCAATCAGCATTTTATTAAAGCAATACAAGTGACAAATCTTTATAGGGTATAAGACCATTGTCCCACAGCAAAAAAGGAATTGAAAATTTAATGGTCTTTATTTAAACCTGAAGTGCTAATAAGCTGGAATTTCTTCATCTTATATACATAAATAAAACTGTATTAGCATTCTAGTACCTTAGCATTTCATTGCACATTGGACCCCTCTTTCCATCTATTGGATCTTCATGCAGATTCCTCTGTGGTTCAGCTGCCTGTGACTCCCTGTCTTTGAAACTTTTATAAGCAGCCCTATGCCCATGATTTGATAGCACCTTATGCAACTTAGAATTCTATTACAACATTAAATGTGTGTTAAGCTGCTGCCAGTCAGCTAACAGGCATACTTTGGGTTCAGTTCTGCATGAGCACAGTCACCTCCTTTGTAATTTGCAGCTTGTTTTGAGAACTTGAGCAAATTATTGAGTCCTCTGTGACTCCTTGGCTGTGCTTAGGTCGGATTGTAATGCAACAGCCACTTGGGACTGTGAAAAATAAATTAGTTAATATAGTTAATATACATAATGTAGAGTCTAGTACATCAAAAAATTCAATAGGCATTATTAACAAATCAAATCATATGTTTCATGTTTTCCATGTTTACTACGGTGATATAAAAATATTACTCCAGTAGCTACAGCCAGACCCACTCTCTCTGAGAAGATAAATATTCTGTAGCCTGGGCCAGGATGAACTTCACTACATAATAGCCCCAGCTGCTTTTAAACACATAGCAAACCTCCTGCCGCAGTGTCCTAGGTTCTAGAATTCCAATCATGAGCCACCATGCCAATGCTCTTCATAAAGCCATGTCTTCCAACTTGATTTTTAGTCATCTTACCTGCATCCTCACTGGTTTCATAACAGAATAATAAAGTACCTGTTTGCTCCATGGGGGAATTTTGTGAGATCTTACATCCTGCTTATTTGAGCCAACCATCAGATTATAGGAAACAACAACAAAATATTTTCCATACCCTATTGACTCTGATGTTTGCTCCATGAGTGGAAACTGATACCGAGCCCTGCGTGCACACATAACTTGCACCATGTGATTGATCTGAAAAAGCTCCTTCTGTTTCTGTGGATACCATTTGAGCATCCCAAGGTTATTCTCATCCCTTTATGGATCCCATAATTATGTCTGTAATTTCTTCATTTTTAACTTGTTTAAATCTAGGAAATTTACAGCATATACTCTGAAGCAAAAAAAAAAAAATGCTACTATATGTATTAAGAATTGACCAAAATAATTCAATGTTTAAATACTGAGATTTAATCATGAATTCTTTCTCTTTTTTTGTGATGTTGGCAAAATATTTTTAGGACTCTGAAGTTGATCCTGAGAAGTTTTCCAGTAGGATAGAATGTGAAAGTCCAAACAATGACCTCAGCAGATTCCGAGGCTTTCTGTGAGTGCTGTGTAACTTACCTTTGTGGACAGAATGTCTTTGTGTATTTATGTCCAATGTAAATCATTAGCGGCTTCAAGTTTGGCCATCATTCATTTGCTATACCTAAGTAATCTAATAAATGCTCATTTCCATGATAATAAAACAATCTAAACAATAAAACCCTCTAAAAGTATTCCTATAATCTCTTCCAGTGATATAAGAATGTTTTGAGGGGGTTGCATAGCTTAGACTGGCCTTGAATTTACTCTGCCTTGTTGCTCTTCCATCTCATCATTTTGAGATGACGGATATGCATCACCATGACAAACATAGTGAGCTCCATATTAACCCAGGAGATGTTGCGGTTTGGAAGGGAGTGCTTCTGTGTCTGCAAATGATATCTTAGGATGGTCTGTTCCCGCTGTGAGAATTAGAAGAGCAGCTGCGCAGTTCCGGCTGGAGAGAGTTAATCACTGATTGGGAAGCTTGACTTAGAGTGTGGGAAGCCATAGCAGAGTTTGCTTCCAACGCTTGTAGTGCCATCCTCAACCCCTTGCAAAGACACCTGTAATTTGTGGTCCTTCCCAGTCTCACACTTGGCTTTAGCACTTAGATGTTTTATTACTTTCAGCCAATTAATGCTCATTAACTTAATTTTTACAAAAAAAAGTTAGACATAATTCTTGGAGAAAATTTGCCACCAATTTCCTGTTTTTAGGACATAAATTTTCCTGATCTCATTTCCTGGATGTCTAGAGTTGAGTTAGGTTAGGTTCAGGGATGCCTCTTGAGCTGATATCTCTTTGCACAGATCCCAGGTAGAATAAAGCCTGTAAAACTGAGAGCGAAAAGGCCGGTCTGTCTTCCTCTTTCTTCACAAATGAAACTTTTGTAGGGGTTTCACTTATCTTCTTCCCTGTTCCAGAGAGTCAGGGTGCTAGGTTTGTTGACAATGTTTACTTGTAAGAAACAACAACAGCTTACAGTCTAGTGGTTATTGCTTAGAAAACCTAATGATAAAAATCAAAACCTAATGATAACATTAAGATGACACTTTCACAGTGTGTGAAAGGTGATTTCTGCTTGTTTTTGTAAATATTTCACTGGGTTTTGCCCCGTGCTCTTATTGCTACTGTAGGTTAACCCAATTATTGCTTTGATCATTTTGAAACTGATTGTTACACACATTTCCAAATGTGTGAAAGTGGAAAGCAAAGTGAGATGAACACCAGGTTCCACGTCGGCCGTGGCCACTTCACAGTGGTGCTAACTTTGTGCCGTTTTCCCTACTCTGTTTCCCGGCCCTATGACACAGGACTTCACTGTGGGTACGTCACCATATATGCAGAGCAGATAAGGACATTAACAAGAAAACAAAGCCCATTATCCCACTCAAGGAGAATCAAAACCATTCTTTAATCTCATTTAATACCAGGAATATGTTCATATTTTTCTAGCTGATGAAAAAAGAATGTTTTCTGATAACTGTCTTATTGAAAACAGAACCAAAGTAAGTTCTACATGTTACATTTAGCTAATCAATATCTAATTTTTCTGTCCCAAGAAATGGGGTCATTTGCCCCACTGCAGGCTGAGCGGATTGCTCCCTCCCTGTGTGAGCCTTTTTCTCTCCTTTTGTCCCCCCCAGACATTCTTTGAGTGAGCCACACCATATTTGCTAGAAGCCCTTGCCACATTTGGGTTTGGCCAATTGTGTCCTTCTAGTGAAATTTGCCTTTTTTCTCTGGACCTTTTATTTTGTCAGCTGTCTCTAGGCACTTTCATAGTCTGTTGAACAAATCAGATTCTTTCTCTAAGAATGGCAAGATGTACACACACACACACACACACACAAAATATTGTTTATGATTCTAGAGGCGTCCCAGAGCCTCAGAAGCCACAGACTTAAGTTTGTAATTCTCTGATACAGAACCTGGGGCCTTCATTTCCTTTCCCATAACATTGAAGCCTGTGATGTGCCCCGTCCTATTATCAACGAAGTCAGCCTTCACCTTTGATTAGACAGTTTCCCGTCGGTCTTTCATCTAATGGCTTAAGTAGCCACCATTTGCCGGTGCCCAGCAAGATGCTCAATTTCAGCCAAATCAAAGCTGCTACTTTTCTCAATCAAGACTGTCTCCCTCACCAATGATTACATTTTCAAATGCAGTGTGCCCTGGAAAAGCAGGATCTTTATTGAGAATATTTTTGAGTTCTTACAAGAAGGGACTGTGACAGATAGCAACTTCTAGAAGTAATGGGAAGTTGCAATTTGTTGACACTTTCTCCTACTCACAGTAGGTTAACTACAGCAGCAAAAGCAAATGGGCCTGGGACTTGAAGCCTTTCCTCTGAGCTGTCAAACTTACCACACGGGGTATAGAACCTTCAGGATAAAGACTGATGTTTTCCCTCCCTCCCTCTGCCATTTAAAAATAAATCTATCTGCTGCCTTTCTTACAGAGAACACTCCAACAAAGAACGGGTGGGCCTCAGCAAAGAGAATTTATTGCTAAGAGGATGTACCATTCGGAACACAGAGGCTGTTGTGGGCATCGTGGTCTATGCAGGTTCGTTCTCTGCCACCCTTTATCACGTCCCCCTCTACGTATCTTATGTGTTAGCATGCTTCGTTTACTCAGAATGGAACCCACGGAAGGGAAATTGTGCCCCGATGAACCTAACCACAGATTCTGGTTTTCCTAAATCAATACAGGGAGTGACAAAACATTATACAGCCATATCTGATTAAACTGTCAGCCAGAGAGATTTTTAACTGCGATGCTTGTTCTCTGCTTTCGCTTTGCACGTTTTCAGAACCATTCTTCTTTCCGTGCAGGTCATGAGACCAAAGCGATGCTGAACAACAGTGGCCCACGGTATAAGCGTAGCAAATTAGAGCGAAGAGCCAATACAGATGTCCTCTGGTGTGTCCTGCTTCTGGTCGTAATGTGCTTAACTGGTGCCCTTGGTAGGTAAAATTCAATTATCTGCTGATATCTTGTCAGTATCATCTGATGCAGTTTTATTTTTTTCCAAAATAATATCTTATGTTTGGTTTCGGTAAGAGATTTTTATTTGTTAATTTTTCCTACGTGTTTTCTTCTCCCATGCTTTAGCTTGACAAACACTGCTGGTGAGTGTGTCCTCTTCCTCTTTGCCACAGTACTGGGAAGAGATTAAGAGGGAGAGTCAAGGAGGAGAGACTGTGTAGCCCTTTGCGTTTGAGCTTGTTCTAGAGAGCAGACAATGAGTGTTCGAAGCATGGACTCTCAGCTGTTTCTCTTGAGGGGTGTGGCTTTTCATTTGCATACGCGCTGTAGCATCCTCTTGGTGTCTGTGTACTTTTTAAAGGTCACGGAGTATGGCTGAGCAGGTATGAAAACATGCTCTTCTTTAACATCCCCGAGCCGGATGGGCGTGTCGTGTCACCTGTGTTGACAGGATTCTACGTGTTCTGGACCATGATCATCTTGCTGCAGGTAATTTCGGCCACACTTAACAGAGGAATTTCCTATCTCCGCGCGTTAACGAGCTCTCTTCCCCTCCTGTCGCTGACTTTAATTTTCTTAAATTGTTTGCGCTTTATTAGGTCTTGATTCCCATTTCCCTCTACGTGTCCATTGAAATCGTGAAGCTGGGACAGATCTATTTTATTCAAAGTGATATAGACTTCTACAATGAGAAAATAGATTCTACCATTCAGTGCCGAGCTCTGAACATCACCGAGGATCTTGGGCAGATCCAGTATCTCTTCTCTGATAAGACAGGAACACTCACTGAAAATAAGATGGTTTTTCGAAGGTGTAGTGTAGCAGGATTTGACTACTGCCATGAAGAAAATGGTGAGTGTGGGAATTCTACAAAAACTACCTCTAACTTTTCCCCCTGGTGCTTAAAGCCCTAATAATTCTTTCAAGAAAATGCCAAGTTTAATTTTCCCCAGCTACTTAAATCCCTAATAATTCTTACAAGAAAATGCCAAGTTTAAGCATTGGATAAGGAACTCCCCATACTGGACTTTATGCTGCATACAGTGGTTCTCAACCTGTGGGTCATGACCTCTTTGGAAGTTGAATGACCCTTTCATGGGGGGTAACAGTAGCAAAATTTCAGTTATAAAGTGGCAACAGAAATAATTTTATGGTCGGGGTCACCACAACATGAGAAACTCTTAAAGGACTGCAGCATTAGGAAGGCTGAGGACCGCTGTTTTAGAAGTTTATAGATGCTGAGTGACATACTACACCGTGACACATGCTAGATGCCGAAGGGATGGATACGAAGCAGTGCAGTAATGGATGCTCAATTTCTGTTTGGTTGACACTCTGTCTTCCTTAATGCAGATGTACACACACACACACATACACACACACACACACACACACACACACACACACACACACACACACAGAGGCATGGGGGATAAACAGATATGGGAAAAGGGCCAATTCTTCCTAGAATATAGTTCAAGACATACTATTTTCACTAAAATGAAAGCTATTAGCAGTACCTGGTTTTCTATGGCCAGTATTTCAGGATTTTCTAGTCAAAGAATTGCCTAGAAGATAATTCTGTAAAGAATACCACTGTGTGGAGGTAAGCCCTTCACACATACAAATGATTTAAACACATCTGACTGTACTATGATGTGTTTCAGAACCTGCCAACTTGGCAGTGCGACCCACGTCCTGGCATCATCAGCGGCACCAGCAGCACCTGGGCTGTATTAGGAATGATGGAGCTGTGATTAAAATCCCATTTTAACAGCATTCTCACATGATTAGTATGCATATCAAAATTAAAATGTGACATCTGAAAAAAAGAAAAGAAAGCTACTCCTACTTTTAAGAGAGAGACTATTGAAAAATGTCATTTAAGAAATAAGCTTGTCACATTGGGATAGTTAAATGCCGAACTGTTGTAAAGGTGTCATGGAGGGTTTGGTGTGTCCTCACGCCATTTGTCCCGTTGACATGGGTCAGGACATGCCTTTGGTGAGTGATGAACTGGTATCAACATCTCATCATTACCTGAAATTCACGTTCTGAAAGCACCTTTCATTTTCATTTGCATTTCTTGTGGTCCCTGGATGACACCCGGAATGCCAGTAACAGCCGTCATTTGGGCTGCTGGACACTCAACATTTTCTAGAGACTTTCTGTCTTTGAATGAACTTATCCGTTTTGACAGGCACTGTTCTGGGATTTGGTAGACTGTCCCTCAATTTAGGATTGTCTGGCAAGTGCCTTTATGATGTACAGTTTGTAAATGTGTCGATCTGTGGAGGCACCAAAGAACACTGTTGAAGAATAACAAATTTGCAGTCAGGCTTCTTAAGCCTGAACCCCGTTTCTGCCACCTGCAAAGTGTGTGTACTTCAGCAAGACTCGTAACTTCTCCGAGCCTCAGGGAGAGAAAAAGTCCATTATAGCATCCAACTTTATTAAGATAATTTGTGCAGAAATAGACAGAGCATGCCACAGATAAAGGCCTTATATATAAGTTGTGATTATTGTTATTTTTAATCGTTGTTTTGAAAATAAAATCGAGGTCTGCCATTTAAGTAGCTCATGTGTGGGAGACAGATGTGTAATTGTAGTTATAAATTATCATGTAAATTGTCACATTTGTGTTGATATTCCTGGGTCTTGGGGATGGCCCAGTTGTTAAAATGTCTACAGTGGATGCATGAGGACCTTATTTCGAATCCCCAGCACCCACAGAAAAACTGTGATTCATGTACCTGTGACTTCACCACTGGAGGGACAAAGATGGACTTTCCTGCACCCTTGATGCTCACTGGCCAACTGGCAATCCAAATCAGTCAGCTCCAGCTTCAGTGAGATACACTGTCTCAAAATTTAAAGTGGTTTCCCCTGGCTTCCACAATACACATATGCATACATGTATTATTGAATATGCATATATGCATATTCAAATGCACACACTTACATGAATATGTACATATCATATACCACACATGCACGGAAATACTTGTTCCAAATTTGGTTTGACGTTCAGACAGCCAGGTAGTTCTGGAGATGAATTTTGCCCTGATATAATTTCACATATTAAAGGCAGGACATCAGACCTCCCTGGAATGCATGAAATGTAATGAATTAGTTCAGAGCAGAGGTTGGGGTATCAGTTATATGTGGATGATGTGGTTGGAGGACAATTGGCTGAATGCGCTGTTTGCAAGTGGGTGAAAGATGGGATGCCGTGCGTGGCTGAGAAAAGTTTATTGTGAGTAGTTTGAAGGAAGATGTGCAGATGATGTGGGGAAGAAAGCTCTTGGAACATGCTGTGTTCGCACTTGTGTCAGCCCTTTGGAGAGCACATTATAAATTGCAACAAGCTAATTTTCCCATAGTCTCAGACTTACTTCATTCAGATATCAAGTTGATGCAAGTAGTAGGCTATAAACAGATTTCGGAATATTTTTGAAGAAAATAGCAAAAGAACACAGAGATTAAGTAAGGAAAAAGAATAAGAGATAATTTGTTTAATGCAGGACCTACCTTTAGATATAGAGAATAATAACAGACTCTGATGCCTGTGTTAGTCAGAAAACGAGTTCTTGGACCATTCTGAGACTTTTAGAAAACCAAAGCAGAAGCTTCTCTTTGAGAAGGATTTATTGTCTTTATGATTGTTATCATCATTTGGGCATACTTTACTTATTGATATGATATGAACCTTGGCTTTTCACAGCCATCTTTGATTTAATTTTCTCTGGGCCTGGAGGTTTAGCTCCAGTGACTCTGTTTTCTTGAATCACACTGTAATTTTCTTGACCTGTATGTTTCTAGAACTTTCCACAAAATGAGTAAAGGTTGAGTCATTCTGTCTGTGACATTCCATCATTGAAATTCTACTTATTGAGCAAGTTTGTCCTACAAATAGCTGAGCTACTTGATGTCATACTAATTACACAGCCATGTGATCCTCATTTCCCCATTGATGGCCCAGAGGAATCTCATGAACCCATTAATGAGAGTTTTGAGGAATTTTAGTTGTTTTAAAAATGGCATCCCATTGCCAACAAATTTCTTGAAGTATTTGAAGTTTTATCAATCCCAACACCATTCCCTATAATATGTCGATGTCTAACCACTGAGTGCCAGTAGCCATTGCCAAAAGTGCCACAGGGAACCTACTCACCCCCAACCCCCGCCGCCCAACAAAAACAACAAAAAAAGCAACGACGACACAACAAAAACGATTCAAAGTCTAACTGTTTAGAGTTAAGGAAGCATGGTGTAGGGATACGACTGTTGGCTTTAGAAGCAAGAAGACTAAATTTAAACCCCAGCTCTACCTCTAAGCAGCTGTTTAACCCTGTTTAGAATATTTAGTCTCTCTGTTTGGTCCCTCAGTTGCAAAAGGAACAACAATAGTTCCTGGCAGATAAAAGTATTTTGAAGATGAAAATGAGTGTGTGTGTGTGTGTGTGTGTGTGTGTATGACTTTTGATGAAAAAAATACTTCAATAACTGTAAATCCCTACCCATAACTTTCCCTTAGCACAGATACATAATTTATGTGCCTATTCATCCATTATTCATTTACCAAATACTTGTTTAAGATTGAAAAAACAAACTCAAGCTCGTAGAAATTTGACAGGAGAGATTGACATTGTGTTAACATGGCCACACTCGTGCATATGGCTATATTTAGAAACACGATAGCATTAGCTCACAGAATCTTGGCTATGGTGATCTTAAGACCAATCTAGTCTGTTTCGGTGAGATGACAAATAAGGTTTATTTATTTTCTTATAAAATATGAGTGTTGGGCCAGGTTCAAGGCCAGCCTGGTCTACAGAGCTAATTCCAGGACAGCTAGGGCCACATAGAAAAAAAAAAACCTGTCTCAAAAACCAAATAAAATAATAAGATAAAATGGAGGTGTTAGTAGTTCCTACTCAGAGGAATGTCATAATGATTTAGCGAAGCAAAGGCCTTGTGTATGGTGTCCTTCAGCCCAGGAAAACTGTAAATGTCCAATGAGTAGTCTGGATGGGAGCTGATGGGTTCATCTGCACTAGAGGGCTTCAGAAAGAGTCAGTGTTTACAAGTCGTGTCTGTAATCTCAGCACTTCAGAAGTGGAGGGAAGAGGCTGTCCTTGGCTGAATGCTGAGGATCCCGTGGTTCAGGAGACTTTGTTTCAACCAGCAAACAACAGAAAGGGGAAAAAAGAAGAAGAAAAGCAAGCGACGATATTGCTTCTAAGCCTTTCCACTCCCTTAACAATATAGCAAAATTATTACAATAAATAAAACATAGAAACACTGTATAAAACAATTTTCCCCAGTCTATATCTAATGCAGTAGCTGGACTTAGGCTGAATAGACACAGCCACCAAGACAAAGAGTATGTTCTCACTGTCTGTTCCTCTGATGCGGTTTTAATAAGTGAGAAGAAGAAGTCTGCTCTTGCAGGTCTTCTAAGGGAAAAAGTTAGCAGGAATATAAAAATAGATCAGTAGTGATCAGGACCTGGCAGACAGTCAGAATGAAGTGTGTCATATGAGGACTGGATGGCTACTTTGGACTGCGTGCCTAGGCAGGACCTTTTAAAGAGGGACATAGAGTCTAACATCTGAATGACAAAATCTTGATGTTCAGGAAAAATGGATTTCCAGTCCCAGGGAGCAACTCTTACAGGCCCTCATGCTATAGAGAGCTACATTTTCAGAGTAAGCCTGTGAGTCTGGATTAGACTAAGGATGTAGAGCAGTGTGTCCCAGCCTTCCTAATGCTGTGACCCCTTCATACAGTCCCTCCTGCTATGGTGACTCCTAACTGTAAAATTTTCATTGCTACTTTATAACTGTAATTTTGCTACCATAATGAATTGAAGTGTAAATACCTGTGTTTTCTGATGATCCTTTGGGGGTTGTGACCCACAGGTTGAGAACCGCTGATGTAGAAGCAGGAGGGAGGTAAAGGTCAGTTAGGTTGTTTAAGGCAGGATAAAGAGCCCAGTTTCTGCTGAGGGGATCCCGAGGCCGTCGGAAAGTGTTTTTACTGGATGTGATCTCATCCGCTTTCTCCTTAGGAAGGTTACTCTAGCTACCGTTTGAGGAGTGGATTTCAGAGGGGCAGAGAGACTAGTTTTGAGGCATTTCACTAATTCTGTTGAAAGATGATGGCCAAGCTGACTAAGGTAATGGAAACAGGGAGAAGTCTGGACACCCAGGATAGGTTTTTGTATGATGGACAAGTGCTGACAAGCCTCTGGATACGAGGAAGAAGGGAGGGGTCCTGAGTCATTTATGTGTGGTTCAGTGGATTTGCTGTCAATGTGGGAATAAGGTGATGTCAGGTAGCTGCAGTGTCTTGGGTTGTAAAGGGCTAATAATACACGGTGAACAAATGTTCTGTCAAGAAGGGATTGCTCAAGTTTTTTGGCTGCCATATCGACAGGACAGCACTGCTGTGCAAAGGTGAGGAGGAAAGGGAAATAGCTCAGCTCCACCCAGGTGGAGCTGAAGATCACTGTTTCTTATTCATTTATTCCTTGAGTATTTCTTGAGTATCTATGAGCAACACATTGGACTCTTGGGGCATATTAACAAAACATGAGTTTGTCTGACCATTTTAAGGTATATATTTTGTGGGGTGATAAAATCAAAAGTGTATTTGGGCAGTCATGGGAAGATTGGAGTCAATAGTAAATACTAGGACCCTACCTGAGAAATCTTCGCTATTAAGGAGGATAGCCTCAAGGGAGGTCAAGGCACACATTGCACCACTGTCAATCTTCTAGAAGAGCCTTATGATAACCAACTGCAGGTGTTGTGTGGAGAGCTAAATACACGAGTGTGGATTCTCGTGAGAGGTTAGAGTTGAAGATGCGGGTCGTTCTCATTAGGGTCACTCTTGCTGGGACGAAACACAATGACTAAAGCAAGTTGGAGAGGAAAGAGCTTGTTCAGCTTGTGCTTCCCCATCCCAGTTCATCACCAAAGGGAGTCAGGACAGGAGCTCAAGCAGGGCGGGAGCCTGGAGGCAGGCTCTGGTGCAGAAGCCATGGAGGAGTGCTGTTTGCTGGCTTGCTCAGCTTGCTTTCTTATAGAACCCAGGACCACCAGCCCAGGGGTGGCGCCACAAATCATGGGCTGGGTTCTCCCTTATCAATCACTAATTAAGAAAGTAGCCTCCAGGCTTGCCTACAGCCTGGTCTTACGGAGGCGATTTCTCAATTAGGGTTTATTCCTCTCTGATAGCTCCAGCTTGCGTCAAGGTGACATAAAAGTAACCAGTACACAGGTTTCTAGGCTGCACATAAAGACATTCCATTTCAAAGATCAGATCATATGAGAATGCCTAGAAGAGGTGTGTGGATGGAGAAAAGCAGGCAGTCCTGCGGCTTGCCAGTAACTGAGGCATGAGAAGAAAGGTGGGTGGAGACTGGATATAGCATAGCTTCTTAGTTAGAGTTTCTATTGCTGTGGAGAGACACCATGACCACCACAACTCTTATAAAGGAAAACATTTCACTGGGATGGCTCACAGTTCAAAGGTTCCGTCCATTATCATCATGGCAGGACATGGCAGTGTGCAGGCAGACATGGTGCTGGAGAAGGAGCTGAACGTTCTACATCTTGCAGGCAATTAAGAACTCAGCTGAGACACTGGTCAAAGCTTAAACAAAAAAGACCTCAAAGCCGGCCTCCACAGTGACAAACTTCCTCTAACAAGGCAGTACCTACGCCAACAAAGCCAGACTTCCTGGTTGTCACGATGGCTGAGTGGTCTAAGGCCCCAGACTCAAAGCCACACCTCTCAATAATGTTACTCCCTATGGACTTAGGGGAGCCAATTACATTCAAACTACCACACATAGTGTTAGAGTACTTAACTAGAATGCTTGAGGTTCTAAGCTCAATGCCCAACCCAACAAAAAGGCAACAAACTCTACCTGAGGGCTGGGGGGCGGGGGTAGTTTAGTCTATAAAACCCTTCGCTTGCAAGCATGAAGTCCTGAGTTTATTCCCCAGAATCCACATTGTGAAAACCAGCCATGGTGGTGTCCACTTGTAATTCCACCACTGAGGAAGTGGAAACAGGCAGATCCTGGAGCTTGCTGGCCAAGCGTTCTACCTTCCATGGTGAATTCTAAGTCCGTGATCTCAAAACACAAAGGAAGAAACACAAAACAATGAGTCCTGAGAAACAATACTTAAGGTTCTCTGTCCTTCACATACCTACACATACATGTACACACATATGTACCCCGACACATCCACATATGTGTGAAATAAACATTTATGAAAGACACCTGGAAAAACTAAACAGCTAGTGATACCAGTGTAAGAGAGAAAACAGGTAGGGATGATGCTAGAAGCCCAAAGAGTTATTTCTAGAAGGAGTGGACTATTATTAAGGGTTCAAATGGGATAAGAACACAATGCACATATATGTGTATATGTATATATCCATACATGTACCAGGCTTGGCAAGATGGAGCTCACAGGTGACCTTGAGAAGAGATCAATGAAGACTTAGGACAGAAAGTCCTGAAATTGGTTGAGGAGAGATTGGTGTTTGTGAATGATAAATGTGAAAAGAAAGCCCTTGAGGGACCCAGAGGGCAGGATCCAAATCACAGATGGAGGGCTTGGCGTTTGAAACAAGGAGTTCTACATCACGGTAGGGTAGCAGACAGAATGTGGATAGAGGTGCAGACAAGATGCTAGACCTAGGCCATTGTATCTCCATTTCCCAATAAAGGGTAGGGTAAGTTTATTGACTATAGATTCTCATGGGGAGAATTTGGAGGCCAGGACAAACAAAGGATTGTGTCAATAGCTCAGGAACTACCTTCCATATTCAGCCTGCTAGTTCTTCTCGATGGTGACCAGTGTGAATTTTATTCTACAGCCAAGAGGCTCGAGTCCTACCAGGAAGCTGGCTTTGAAGAGGATGAATGCGCAGACACTCTCAGTGGCTCCATCAGCAACATGGCAAAGCCCAGAGCCCAGGGCTGCAGGACAGTTCCCAGGGGGCCGTTGGGAAGCAAGCCTTCAACTCAACTGTCCGGGAGTGCTACTGCCCTAGGAAGCGGAGAAGGATCTGGGGAAGTGCCTCATTCCAGACAGGCTGCCTTCAGTAGCCCCATTGTAAGTGCGGCAACATCACCACATCCTGAACGGAACAGTCCCCTGGCTAGAATATCCCATCAGTACACTTCAGCCTCATGGTGGCATATAATAAGTTTTTTAGAGATAATACGAATTTGACATTTGTTGCATAATTCAGTGTTGAGAAGTCAGGTAGCATTTCTGAAAAAATGTAATATTTCTCATCAGGGCTGATCCTATCAGAAGGCTACCTTGACTTAAGGATAATGACTGACTCTAAGACCCACCAGTATTTAACACGAATTATCTTGGAGACAAATAGGTTTGACTAATGAATAGATTTTTTTTTTTTTTGGTGTCTTTTTCTCACCGTTGTGTAATCTTTTCTCTGCATTCCTCTCAGACTTCCCCATCCCTAGCTCCACAAAGGGCGCGTTCTTGTATTTCATTGCAGAGCTCTTCAAGGGATCTGTGTCTTGGGGCAACTCTTCAGAGCTGACTACTCACCCCCATTAACACACCCATTTTACTGCAGGGGAAAGTAGAGGACCGTGTAGAACCTGGGAAGCAGAAAAGACGCTTACGTAAAAGAATTAGAACTCCGCACTTTCACTGGATTTAAGATGACCTCTCTAAAATGTTCCCTGCCTTCTCAGCCTTACGGGTTCATTAACACCCATGTTTAACCAAGATGGCAGCGTAACAAGAGTAGAGCAGCTTTGGGTCCCTTTGGGTTGCTACATTACAGTCATGGCCTGACTTTCATGATATAGCCATGATATAAGTAGGCCCCAGGTGGCTGACTTGACCTGAGTTCTCCAGGGCATCTCTAGGCTCTTCGCCAACTTGCTGTGAAATATGTAATATGCAGTAATGACCATGGGCACCACCGACTCAATTCTGTGGCGCTAAGGACATAACACCCCTGACAGTACAACTTCCTATGTAGCAGTCTGCTCTGAAAACATCTATGCTTAATTTTTTTTTCCTTTCCAGATTTTGAAAGGCAGTTAACAAGTAATATGCAGGTCCCTTTTTTCTGTACTCATTTTAAGCTTATGCCTGAAAGAAATGTATATGTGTATATATTCTCTTTTCTCTACGATATTATCTTTCTTTAGCCATCTGCTGAACTGGTACATTTTCTGCACATTTGAAGGTAAACACGCTTCAGCTCACATCTAGTTGGTGGTAGACCAGTGCTGGCATCAAGGTGGGGCTGCCTGGCCCTCCTCTGGTTCCTGAGCAGGCATCATCCCTTCTCTCAGAACAAAGAGGTACTTTGTTCTGGAAGCCTTCGTGCCTTTTTCTGTGCCATCTTCCCTGCCTCTCTTTATTGAATCTGATGAAACAGTAAGGGCAGCCACTGATACCTGTACCGAAGGCTTCTCAAAAGAGTTGTCCCACTGTCCCTTTGTCTGCATAACATTGGCCTCATTTCTGTACCTGACATTGTACCAGTTGCACCTTGAGAGCAAGGACTTTTTAACATTTGAATCCTAACACATAGTTCAGTGCCTGCCACATTCATTCTCAAAACAATAATTTGGAAGGTTGTTGAATGAATCTGATTTCCAGACTTAATCTTCCCACTTGTTCGGTTGTTTCCACTTGCCCCGTCCTCCAGTGTCCTGTGTTCTCTTCATTATTTGGAAGTTCCAGGGTTGCTTTTGTTCTGTGTCTTGCAAAGCCGCACTCCTACACATACGATAAAGTGATCATGTTCTCCCACGAACCATGACTCTCTCTCTCTCACTCTTGAGTCTTAAGTCTTGTAAGCTGGGCTTAATATTTTGAGAAATCTATGTAACCTTTGACCCGAAATCCACTGTACAATTTCTTTTGCATTTGTTCTAGAAACCCATCCATAAGGCCTAAGCTAAGAGCACCTTTGTGTGTTCCGAGTACCTAGAAAACAGTGGTTAGGTAGTTCTCACAGGAGCGTGGTAGGCAAACTACACAGGGCACATCAAATCCTCAGCACTGCTGGTTCAAGGAGTTTGTATAGAGGAAAAATCCCGTGTGTGGCCTTTGTATTTTTCCTTCGGGTGTGTGGTATTTAGGAGTCAAAAGAGTCCATGAGAAGGCTTGTGTGTCCAAGTAACCTAAGTAGAATCAAAGTCCTTGGGACTGCAGGGCCAGCAGGAAATGAAATCAAGCCTTAGAAGAGGAGGACTAGAGAGGAGTGGGGACAGCCTCGCAATGGCCTGGTCAGCTCTGTCACCCGGTAGAGCATCTTTTTCCGTCACTAAAATGTGGGTGTTTAGAAGTTTGTAGAGACAATTAAGTACTGTTACTCTTGATTTTAAAGCAGGCAACATTTAAATTATGTTGAAGCCATACAAAAAGCTTCAGCAAACAGGGAGGAGAGCAAAGAGCAAAGTCTAGCTGGATTGTGCATATTTAACTTGGATCCAAATAAGGAAGAAAAATAATGAAAGGAAAAAAAGCCTGAAATAGACTTCCTTCAGCCAAGTAGAAGTGGAGGTCCTGATAATGAACATGAACTTGGCATGATCAGTGTTATCACACACGGTGGCAGCAGAGCTGTGACGCCCACTATGAAACCAGCAAGGCTTTGCTGACAGTGCACAAGAGGGATTCTCAGCCTGTGGGTCGCGACCCCCTACCTCCCTTTCATAGGGGTCATATATCAGATAGCCCACATATCAGATATTTACATTATGAGTCATAATTAGCAAAACTAAAGTTACGAAGTAGCAACAAAATAATTTATGGTTGGGAGTCTCTACAGCATGGAGAACTGTATAAAGGGTCCCAGCATTAGGAAGGTTGAGAACCCTGGGCATAGGAGCAGTCTGTGCCATGCTGTGTTTTCTGTGATCTAATCGTGAGTAGAAGTGTTCTCTGAATATTAACCCGGTGCCTGTCGAGACCGCGTGGGAGCTATGTGCATTTATTTTCCACGGGTAATGATTCTTTTGTTTCTTCACCCTTCCTAGATAGAATATAAGGCCAGGAAGAGTCTGATAGTGGTATACAATAAACTTGGGTTGCTTATCATGAGCCATATACTGGGTTAGGTTAGAATTCCAAGATCAGGAGAATATGGTCCTTACCTTAAAGAGAATTCCAAAATCTGGGGAGGGCACTGTTTAGCAAAGAGCTATTTCAACTAAACAGGTGTGGTTTCATGGAAGATGGCAACAGCTGTCCAGCGCAGCAGCAGAACTATCTTAGTCTTGTAGAATGAGGCCACGGTGAAGCTAGTTCTGGTCTTGGGGAAATAATTATGGATATAGTCATTTAGCTAAAATTAATAATAATAATAATAATAATAATAATAATAATAATAATAATCACACGTGACAATTCTGCACCTTCTCCTTGACTCAAAAACTAGCTTAGTCAGGAGGGAGTAAATTATTTTGTCCAAACCAGCAGAACACTCTGTTCCTGGAGCTTCAGTCTGACATGAATATCTCCTCACACTTTCCTGTAGGCTCTTCCTTTATTTTACACTCTTTTATGGTGACTTCAGTGTCTTCTGTGGTCCCAGGTATCTAGGTAGACCCAGCTTCATTTTGGCAATTCCTATCTGCAGAGTTTTGCTGACGGGAGTGTCTCTTTCGTGACTGTGTCAGACACACACACGGCTTTTCCTAGCTTTAGCCTTTACCGTCACGATCACAGAACAGGATTTGAGCTTTGGAGTCATCTACTTGCTGAATTTAGAGAGAATTTTAAGAATACTTTGTGACAGCTGATAGCACGTGAATTTTAAACCTGTCATGACCCTGGTCATCTGAAAGGGGAGCGCGTGTCACTTGAAAGGAAGTGGGAAGAAAGGCAAGCAGGCAGAGGAACAGGGCCTTAAGTAAGGCTCCCTGGGCTAGCTGTTAGCAGAGCCGAGCTGAGACACCAGTGGAGAGCGTGTGGTTGCCAGCATTGCTCTTCTCTCGTTAAGCCTGTGATCACTCTTAGCAAGTGTAAAGCACTAGCCATAGTATCTCGGTTTTCCTCTTGCTTTTTTAAATCAAATTTCTGACGAGAGCGACGCAGAGTTTAAGAGGAATACAGGCCACCACGGCAAGGAAAGCATGGCTTGGGAAGCCTGAGGCAGCGGTCACATTGGACCCATGGTCAGGAAACAGTGACAAAAACTGGTGCCCAGCCGGGCGGTGGTGGCGCACGCCTTTAATCCCAGCACTTGGGAGGCAGAGGCAGGCGGATCTTTGTGAGTTCGAGACCAGCCTGGTCTACAAGAGCTAGTTCCAGGACAGGCTCCAAAACCACAGAGAAACCCTGTCTCGAA
>NC_022027.1:28150399-28172138 GCF_000317375.1 Microtus ochrogaster
CCCCCCCCCCCAAAAAAACTGGTGCCCAGCTGGCCTCCTCCTCCTTTCCTCTGTCTAGGACCACATGGGAGGGTGCCACCCCTAGTTCTGATCTTTCATTAAACCTCCCTGGAAACAGCCTCACAGGCACACCCAGGATTTTTTTCTAAGCTAATTATATATCCAGTCAAGTTGGCAAGGAACGTTAACCATGTCACGACCATGTCCCTGCTGGACTCTGCGCCAGCCACCTCTCCTGGCTTCCCTGCAGTCTGTGTGCTGGTCGTCCCTGCAGCACAGTGGTGTTTCTGCAGGACCGTGGTTCTAAGCAGTGCTCTCCAGCAGAGAAGCTGTGTGAAATCAGGTTTCTGCTCTGACACATGTTTGTAACCACTAGTACTCTCAGATGAGTCTGCGATGCACTGCGCGAGATGAAATGGGGCTCCCGCACCCCACTAGTGACAGAACTTCTTATAGTCAATCCTTACCAGGAGTTCTTAGGAGGAGGCCACAGTTGCTAGAAAGCTCTTGTAAATAAATACCCTGGCTATGAAATATAGATTAGCCTGCTTATAATATTTTTTCTTATAGACAGTTTTATATAATATTAATGAATCGAACAAAAAGTGTTTTGTTCAGTACTCTGATAGGAATTAAATCTCACTTTTGAAATAATTGATGTCCTTTGGTCATTGAGTAAAATACAGCCATGCTAGAATTCTGAGTACAATCAAATATGTACCTAGCATTATGTGTTTCAAAGTAAGAGACACCCTAGATTTTGGTTGAAGGGGCTGTTTCTGTCTCCTGTTTAACTGAAAGGTCAAAATGTTCTCCATTAATAGTATCGAATCTGCATTTTACTTTTATTTATATAAAATTCAGTTTGCTTCATTTTATTGTTTTATTTCTCAAGATATCATATGCATTAAATTTTTAAAAATTGTATTTACTTAACTGGTAAATGGCTCAGTGGATTAAGGCATTGCTGCTAAGCCTGACAGCCTCAATTTAATTTCTGGAAGGTGCATGGTAGAAGGAAAAAACCAACTTCCTTAAATTGTTCTCTGATCTCCATATGTGCTGTAGTACGCGCATAAGTGTGCACATATATATGTACAAACACTCACATACATGTACATAAATAAGTGTAGGAAAAAATGAAAATTTAGCTTACCATCTCCCGCTTCATTTAACTACCCACTGTAGACACTCCTTACGTTAATAACAGTGCTTTGTCATATTGCCTCTTCAGGAAACAGACGTGGTGCCAGATACCAGACTTCTGGACAAGTTTAGACAGATTACCCCTCAGCTCTTCACCCCACTGGATGGTACCACGCAGAGTCCACCCCTGGAGATTTTATACATCCTAGACTTCTTCATCGCTCTGGCAATTTGTAACACGGTCGTGGTTTCTGCTCCTAACCAGCCTCGGCAAAAGGTAACCTCTAGTGCAAACAAGGGTTTGCTCAGCAGTGGACAATGTGGGGGTTACAGGTGTCTGTAGTGGCTTTGTTATGTGAAGATAGTGCATAACAATAGCAGCAAGGGTAGCGGTGCAAACCATCTACTGAGAACTTTTCTAGGTTGCGCACTTACACATACTCTAAGAGATTTACTGATGCTAATGTTTCTATTCTTCTCAGAGCCCCAGGAGCTAAGGACTCTGGCTCTGTTCTTTGACATCTTAAAGATTCCTTGGAAGGATTTCACCAGGGTTGCAAAAATCAGTGAGTGTATGAAGGTGGGGGTTGAGCTGAGACAGTAGGACTCTGGGCTCACTCTGTCACTTGCCGAGGACAGAATCACTGATGGGAACTTTTGCTTTGTCTTCACTGCCTTACTAAATTGAAGTTGTCTGTGAGCCTTCCGAGACCCCTAACATCATATCCATGACATCAAACAAAGTCTGAAGCGTTAATTTAATGGTCCCAACTCTGACGAGCTTTCTTCATCTACCAGCTAGGTTTGTTTTAACTCAGTCTGCCCGTTTTCCAGTGTGAGTATGATGTGCCAGGATTCAGCAGTTCCTCAGTAGAGTTGTAGCTTAGAGCTCACGGAAAATTCATTTTCCACTTAAGACGGCAGACACTGTAGAGCCCGATGATCTAGCGAGGCATGCTAGCCTCCTGGTGTATCTTGCCTTTCCCGCACATCCACTTAAAATTCAATTTACAGCAAAACCCAATTAAATTTTAATTTTCCAACCGATCATTTTCTTTTGGCAACTTCAGAGGTGGGAGCTTTAACATAAAAGTAATTCACTTCCAATTAAGCAGCACCTGATCGGAGAGACTTCACTTTACATGGTGTTGCCTGGGAAGATGCTCTGGAAAAGCGATTATGCAATTAGAGAATAAACGGCGGGGGTTCATGAAAAGTTGTACTACGCAATTCTTTACACCAGTCCTCAAAGTTGGTCCTTTTGGTGTTTTCTTCCTACAAAGTATGGTTGATGTCCTAAAGGATGTACTGCTTTACTGCTCGGAATAAAATCTTTGGAGACATAAAGAGCCCCTGCTTCTTCCCAACTCTTGGGGTAGGGAGAGGAAGGGAGCGTCCTGTGCGAAACAGAGACTTCACCATGCAGATGGTTGCCCCGCTTTACGTCTGAGTCACTGATGACATCAAAGACTGATCAGCAAGAGTCCTCCCATATGAAGTTAGTTTCTGAAGAAAACATTTTAATCCTCCACGTACTTCTAATGAATAAATTTTAGAATCCATTGGGTGGTCGTGTGCCTGAACCACGGTAGGCATGAAATTAAATCCCGGATACTAGAAGTGTAAAAGATGACAGGGTACAAATAAGAAAGAACTGTGAACGAGTAAGGAGTTAAAATCACGTGACGGTGTGGATAAGTTCCTCTTTAACTGGCTTTCATTTAAGGACCAGCTTTGTTGTAAACGTTAAGATAAGAACCTTTTATAGGTTCTGAAAAGAGGAAAGATGTATTCTGTTAGCCTTTTGGCTGATTTCCTTCCATGAACTTGGTGGTGGTGCGTGGTTTTTGGTTTTTTTTTTTTTGTTTGTTTGTTTTTTGGGGTTTTTTTTGTTCTTCTATCTTCTCTTACTGTTTTCTGAAATTTTCCTGTAATACTCCAAAAGCATTGAACTTTTCTAAGAATATATACATGCTGTCTATAAACATCACTTTAAAATAAATTTCAAGACGTTTTGTTTTGATATTGATTATTTAATTAATTTGAATTCTTAATTTAGTGATGGTGGATTGTTTCATAGCTGATTCTTTGAGACAGGGTCTCACTATGGAGTCCAGCCTGGCTTTGCATTGGGGTCCTCCTGCCTCTGCTTTCCAAGTGCTGAGATTATGGTGTACCTGGTTCAGTTGGCTTTTGATTGCTATCACTAAGCTCTGCCAATAAAGATTATAGATATTATACATGGAGAATTATTTCCTTAGAACAAATTCTATAAGAAAGGCCAATATTAGCGTTTTGTATCTTTTGTTCTCAGTTGTGAGAGGCCTGTATAATGCCATTGTGTGTGGCACATTCTTGTCCCCAGTGGCTTTTATGTCTTTCTGTTTGCTGTGGAATTTCTAGGGAGAAAGCAGATTGACAGGTAAGACTTTTTCATGTCTCATTTTTCCGGCAGTTGTGATGACCTAATTTTTTACATGTTTTTGAATCCTCCCTCATTATCTTTCCTAGATTGGGCTCTCCTCACTGACTGGAATGCCCATCAAATCTTTGGAAGAGATTAAAAACATCTTCCAGAAGTTGTCTGTCCGGAGATCAAGTTCACCATCTCTTGCCGGTGGGAAAGACCCGACATCTGGGACTCCTTCTGCCTTTGTGAGCAGAATCTCTTTTTTTAATCGAACAAAACTGTCACCTCCTATGGAGGATGAGTCTTCCCGGATGGGTGAAAGCTCCCAGGCCAGTAATTCGTCATGCTGTACAGAAACTGAGGCACGAAACAGTGCTGCTGGCTCAGCTGAAGCCCTAGCTGGGCCACCGCCCTCGGCCTCCAACCTGTGCTATGAAGCGGAGAGCCCAGATGAAGCAGCCTTGGTGTACGCCGCCAGGGCTTACCGTTGCACTTTACAGTCTCGGACCCCAGAGCAGGTCATGGTGGACTTTGCTGCTTTGGGCTCATTAACATTTCAACTGTTACACATCCTGCCCTTTGACTCGGTAAGGAAAAGAATGTCAGTGGTGGTCCGGCATCCTCTTTCCAAAGAAGTCGTGGTGTATACAAAGGGCGCCGATTCTGTGATCATGGAGCTGCTGTCAGTGGCTGCCCCAGGTAGGCTCACACAGTTGTCATGGTGACCATCGGAAGGGCTGGGGAGTCAGCCGCCACTCCCAAGTCTTTTGGTAAAGGCTACGAATATGCACTTGGAAAGGGAAAAGGCTGCCTAGGGTTAGGTGGGAAGGCAGGGGGCTTCTGAGGCTGTAGAAACCATGGTTGTTTGTATCTGTAATCCACCCTCTGTAAGGCTGCATGTTTGGGGAAATGGGTATCATAAACCTCATAATGGGCTCCTGAGAGCCATACTGTCATTCTGTGGCCTACCAAGGGAGGTGTGCCCTGGAGAATAGGAAGCGCTGACCCATCATGGCAGCATTTGTATCAAAGCTTTGCCACTTCCTCTGCCCAGGGGGAGAGAAAGTGAAGAATTCTGCTGCTGACTTCCTTCCCTAGACACACAGTTGAGATTCAAAGCAAAAAATGCCTTTTGTTTATTATGGATTAAACTGTCATTTTTCAAAGAGAAAAAAAGTCTAATTGGGCAGCCTGGCAGGAATAAAGATTTTCTGTTCATGGTTTCAGATGGAACAAACCTGGAAAAACAACAGATGATAATAAGGGAGAAGACACAGAGCCACCTGGATGAGTACGCCAGACGGGGGCTGCGTACCTTGTGTATTGCTAAGAAGGTGAGACTACCCAGCGTACTCCAGGCTCGCCTCTTCTGGTTTGCCCATCATCACTGAAAATGAGTGGATATTGGACCTCAATCCCAGTCCAGATACCAGGGAGGTTCCTCGGACTAGGGCTGTGAGAAAAAAAAATCCTAAGACGGGCAGCTCCGCTGGCGCAAAGAAATCCAATTAGGTCAGATCAAACCAAATTAAAATGCCAATCATTTTATTAAATACAGCTCTCTCGGGTGGCCAAGCGCATGGCGGGGGTATGGGAAAGTGGGGAGTGTTTCCCCTCTGGGAACCCACTTAAATACCCTGTGGGGGTGGTCCTGACCCTCCCCCAGAGAGGGGTCGGGACCTGGCATCCTGGGATTTGAAGTCCAAACCAATGCAACTCCTAGGCCAGGGGGCTGGGATGGAAGCCGGGGGCTGGAGTTTCACTCCCGACTTAACAAGGGTCCCTTTATGTAGCCTCTTCATTCTATATACTACTGGGTCAGGTTTCTGTCCCCAAAGGTTTTTGGCAGGTGCCTGAGTGTTCTAATCTCAGAATTCTTACACATCTCATGCATCCCACATTACATACAAGTGGCTTTGCGTGGAAAACAGTTGTTTTTCTGGAAGTAAAATCCCAACATCTTATTATATTTCCCCCAGAACCTTTTGTATTATGTCCTCCCCCTCCCATTAGCATTAAATGTGATTTTGAAAAAATAACCAGAGAGAAGCTTTCATTTTTCTTTCATAAAGAGTTGGTAGTTTTGCTTTGTCTTGTTTTCTATCTGCCCATAAATTGATCTTTCAACTCAACTTTAAGACACGGCCTGTCATTTCTAGATGAAAGGTTGAATAGCAAGAAATAACCAGAGCCTCAGAAGTGATTTGGAGACTTTTATTGCCAAAACCTCTCACTGACTAGTTCTTAGTTATTGTGGGAGGCAATGTGGAGCTAGCTCTGTTGGGACCTCCAAGGAACCCAGGCAACCAGCTGCATGAAGGATCAAATGCCGCTGGTTCAAGAAGAGCAGGGGTGGGGTGGGAGGGTGGGGGAGGGTGTCATGGTCTAATCAGCTCTGGCTTCTCACTTGGATGTAGTCCAATAGATGGTATATTTCCCCAAACCAAATTACCTGGCAGGAAAGAAGGAGTATATGAGAGAAAAATTACTTAGCACCCTCCACTCAGCCCTGCTTTTAAGACCCGAAATGCAGATTCACCCGTGGTGGCAACTTCCTTGATAGGAAGACTCTGGTTCCTTCTCCAAGAGTTGCATAAAGTTTTGTGAGAACCAAGACCTTGCGTTTCCTAGAGGGTGACTCTTGTTTTACCTTTTCTGAAGCTAACCATATTAATGAATCTTCAAAGACCTCTGAGATGCTGGTGGCTGCGGCATCCCTCAAATAAACAATCTTGACATTTTCTTAGCTGCACCATTAGAATGCTCCCAGATTTAACCACCAACAGGAGGTTAAATTAAATAGGCTAACCCCCTTTCACCAAAGATCATGTCTCAAATGTTCCGAGAAGACTAAGCTGTGATGTCTCTCCATCAGCAGACTTGTGTCTGCTTGATCAGAGTTTGGGACTCTTGTGTCCTTGTGCTGAAGGGATATGGGTCAGACACAAGTGTGCCCAGAGTGGGAAATTTAGTAATGAAGTTGTTGGCATGGAATTTTGCCACCTGTCAGTCCTGGCAAGATGCTGCAAAGTTAAATGGCCTGACTCCTGGCATCTTTTCTTCCTCTCTTAGGTTATGAGTGACCCTGAATATACAGAGTGGCTGAGGGATCACTTTTTAGCTGAAACCAGCATCGACAACAGGGAAGAACTGCTAGTTGAATCTGCCATGCGACTAGAGACCAAACTCACGTTACTCGGTAAGTAAAAGGTGCTGTTGCCCCTGCGCAGAGAGTTTTGCCTGTAAATCCATTCTTCTCCAGTCCCCTTGATCTAGTAAGCATGCATGCTTCTCACTACTGTGTCTGTCCTGATCTCTTCTCGTGTTCCAGTGCCTTTAGACCTGTGGTCTGCTTCAGTTTGCCTGTGGTGGGAACAGGGTAGGCATTCTTGGTAAGGTATAAAACCAGACCACCCAACACGGAGTGTAAAGCCAAGCGAACATCTGAGTCTGAGAGGGGGGGTTTGCAAGTGTCTGCAAGGGATTGAGGGAAGTCTTAGATATGTGTTGTCTTCTTACATCTTTACAGCAGACATACATCTTATTTAGAAGAACTAGGGCCCACAGTAGTGCAGTGACATGTTCATGCTCAAAGGCTTAGACATGAGCTGAAAAGCAAGAAACTTTTTTCCCCATGTATCGGGTCCATGTCCTTTATTCTGTACCTGCAAGTGAGCTTGGAGGCTCTTTTTCTTCTCTTTCCTGATCCCAACCCAAACTGCACAACGGACACCTCTCATATCAGGTTGGCCTGCACCTGGGAATCACTTAAAGAGCTATAAACAGTCCAAGGCTGTTGGTCTGTGTGTGACCATGACACTGGAGTTGCTGAAAGCCTTCTGAGTCACTCTGAGGGGCCGTCCGGTTCCGAAACACTGGCTTGGAGCTGAGATGTAGATTCTGATAGAAGGGCTGAGCGCCAAGAGAGCCCCTCTGAACTCCATGCCTCTGTCTAGGTGGAAGCATGATCTCACTACATCTGTCAAGTAGATTAGGCATGTCCCCTTAAAACACTAATAATTTCTTTATGATGGCATAAGTAGCTTAGATGTATGCTTCTTAATCTGCGTTTGCAAATGAAATAAGGCTCCAGGTCTAATGCCAAAACTCAGTTGGCAGCAAAATCAACCCCGAACTGATGTAACACTATTTTTAGTATTGATACTCCAATTAACATGAAAATCTGATGGTTTTTCTATAGCAATATAAATATGTGTGACTAACAGGTATTAGAAAATGTATAGCATATCGCTGGTGGGAAAGACATGAATTCTAAAGCACACCTGGGCTGCATCCAGTCCCAGAAAAGGACGTTGTAGACTGACATTTTGAAAGAGCATCCTAGCCAGGCGGTGGTGGCGCACGCCTTTAATCCCAGCACTCGGGAGGCAGAGGCAGGCAGATCTCTGTGAGTTCGAGGCCAGCCTGGTCTTCAGAGCAAGTTCCAGGACAGGCAGAGCTGTTACACAGAGAAACCCTGTCTCAAAGGGTCGGGGGAGCATCCCTAACAGACATTGTATCTTGTAGCCAAGAGGGTTCTTTAAGAGCCTGCCCTCACCCCTGGAAATTTCATAGAACTGTAGAACTCAGAGCCAGGTTATTCAAAGCAGAGAAGGGGCTCTTTAATTTGTAGATAAGAATACGAACCAAAAGGAGAATGAGTTAGATAACTCCACCACGATCCTTGGTATTTTATGTCTACTCAACTGCTTTCTTTGGCTCTCTGGAAGCTACTGGGCAGCTTATATATAGTTCATGGCTGAGTGTCCCATGGATAGGATTCAATGAGTGGTCTCGTGAGTCCTAGCTGGCTCGAATTTCTAAGCAACCTTTTTTGGGGGGTTTGATTACTTTTCAGGTGCTACCGGCATTGAAGACCGTCTGCAGGAGGGAGTCCCCGAGACGATAGAAGCCCTTCACAAAGCTGGTATCAAGATCTGGATGCTGACAGGGGACAAGCAGGAGACAGCTGTCAACATAGCGTATGCATGCAAACTCCTGGAGCCAGATGACAAGCTCTTCATCCTCAATACGCAGAGTAAAGTATGCATGATGATCCTGAGTCAAATACTCTTTTAACTCAAAAGCCGATGGGGCATTAGGCGACTGATGTATGCAAGGAAAAAGAAAGCTCATCTGACCGTCTCCAGCCCTTGATGTTATGCTCCCGGGTGACCTTGCTCGTATTTGGGAGGATACCATAGTTTTTCTAAAAGCCTTATTCAGAGGCATCATGGATGAATACAAGCATTAGGAAAAAAAAGGTTTTCCCTTTTTATTTTGGGTACCCCTCTCCCCAGTCTCACTGTATGACCAGGGAGTTGACAAAACAGACAAAAATGAGAATACATATATATGAAATTTTTGAGACAGGAACCTACCTCCTTTTCGAGTTGGAAGGAGGTAGTAATTTTTCTTAGTAACTAGATATTTTTATGATCAATTTTAAAATTAGGCTCTCGGTGTAATCCTGCCCTCTAGTGGTAAATTTAGATACTGTTCCTAAGAGCACCCAATATTGTAGAAATGAAGGGGATGTGGTGTTAAAACAAAGCTAGGTGAAAAGATTTTGGATAGCCCATTATTTATTTATTTGTTGTTTGTTTGTTTGCTTGTTTAAGCTACAGTTAATCACTAGGATGGACATTTGAATAAGTAAGTGGGCATTCCACACACGCTCCTAGCAGAGAGACACACTCCGAGATGTGTGCATACTGTTTATTTTGCTTGAAAGCTCGCCTGCCTCCCCGCTTCCGTGTGAAAGCCATCACTCTGTCACAGCATCCTGACTTTGTGATGTCTTCTGTGCCACCTCATGGAAGCAGGTTCTGCAGACCCTGCCACTTTGGGGTAGCTGTTTTATGGCTAAGCCTCCCGTGACGCTCATCTTCGTAATGTGTCTTGAGGAAAGACCGCTGCCCTTATCCAACACAGACTGAGCTCTCTTTTATGGCAGACCTGGGGCCACATTCCTAACCAGAGTCAGCACCCAGTCCCGTCAAGGAACAGAATCATTTCAGTGGCTCAGAATGGATGTGCCCTGAGTGGCTAGTGAAATGCTTACCTACTGCTGACCAAGCATAGGTCCTTGGGGAGTTATTTGCCCTGTGTGGCCTCTTCCTCCTCACCCATCACGGACAGTAACACCTATGCCTTGACATGGTTATGAGGCAAAAACGAGGAAATGTCCCCTGTCGACATCAGTTTTGTGAAGGGCTTCTGTAGACTTGGGATTTCCTCCTGCAGATGGATTCAATGCCAGCAACACTTAAAAAATGCTAGATGTCTGTTGAGAGATTTGGAATCCTAAAATTAAAAAAAGATAAAATTAATTAGTGCTGATAAAATGCTGCCAAGCCTGGGACCTGAGTTTGGTCCCCAGAGCCAACCTAGTAGGAGATAACCAGTTTTCACTCCTGAAAGTTGCATGTGACCATCACATACACCATGGCATGGGCACACACGCATACACCCACACATAGTCACATCAAATCAGTAAACCAACAAATGAAAAGTAAAATAAAGTAATTATTTGTGTATTTAATTTGACTCAGAGCTTTTTAGACACGAAAAACTTTTATCTTAAAATTATAACACATGGTAATTCTTGAACATTCAAACAATGTGAAAGCCTTTTAGAAAAGGTAAAATATTAAAAATCTTCCCTCAGAGAAAGCATATTGACAGTTCGAGCATTCTTCCGGATAGCTCCAAGTCTGCATGCATGGGAAACCAAGCATAATGTAGCATGCCTCATGGGCCTGGGACTCCCTGCATTTATCGGGAAAGTGTTTCCAATGTCTGTGAGAATAGACATGATGATCTGTGTCATCATGAGAAGCCGGGCCTAGCATCACTCAGGTCAAATGTGTCAGTCACTCTTTGCAACCGGGGACTTTGGTCCTCAGGGATACTTGGCAAGACCTGAAGACATTGTAATTGGGACATCTGAGGTAGGGTGGATGCTATTGGTTTTAGTTATCAGAGGTCAATGATGCTACCAAATATCTTGTACCTCACAGAACAGCCACACACACAACCAAAAGATATTCTGGTCCAAATATCAGTGCCGCTAAAGAGTGAAAAGGTTGCCGTAGAGTGTTTTATTTCTAGGAAATAATAAATATAACTTTAAGTGGGTCAGTCAGCTAGGTGTTCTAACTGGCATGCTGTTAAGTTTCTAATATCTGCACCAGCTTCCTTTTTTTTAATTAAAAAATTGTGTGTATATGTACATGCACGCAAGTGTGCACACATATGCATGAGTGTGCTTGTACTTGTAAAGACCAGAGCTCAACTTCTAATGTTGGTCCTCAGAGGCTATATACCTTGGTTTGTGTGTTTTGTGTGCTTGTTTGTTTGGTTTTGGGGTTTTGTTTTGTTTTGTTTTGTTTTGTTTTTGGCTGGGTCTTTCTTGGCTTGATGCTCTCTGGTTGGATTACACTGATGTGCCTGCAAGCTCCCAGAATCTGCCTGCTTGCATCTGGCTCTGCCTCCATGTTACCGGCCTCATAAGCAGCGCCCCATGCACAGGCTTCTCACCCTGCTTCTGGGCATTGAACTCAGGTCCTGAAGCTTGCAAATGCTTTGCTGACAGATCCGTCTCTCTGGTTTAACTAAACTCATTTTTACCTGGTACCTGAAAAAAAATTGCACACATTAGCAGGGTGTCATGTGGTGTTCCATGTATGGATTTTGTAATGTCTAAATCAGATTAAGTTTATTTGCCTCCCCACACCTTTCTCATTTCTTTGTGATAAAAACATGTAAAACTCTTCTAGTTTTTTAAAAGATAGATAGATAGATAGATAGATAGATAGATAGATAGATAGATAGATAGATAGATCGATCTGTTGACTTAGGTTGATTGGTAAAAAGCAGCAGGATTATAAAATTTATTTATAAATACACAATTTATATTGGAAGACATTTAAAACTACCAGTTCAAGAAGTATTTGGTGCACTATTAGTTGCTACTAATAATTAACTTCATATATGTGAATTGTCTATCTAGCTTAAAACAGTAGACATAATTTAATTTTGTTTTGTGACTCTTGGTTCAGTCACTAGTCTGTAAATATGTCCCTTTTCCAATCTCTATTCCTTAAGAGTCCACAAAAGCTAAAGAGGGCTCAGATCACAAAGCCTGTTCCCTCTTGTGGTGAATTCTTCTGTAACATGCTAAGGAGACACTTAGCAGCCAGTTAGTTCTGGGCTGTCTGACGTCATGTCTGTGTGGCGACTTCATAAATTTGTGTGAACTCCACTACTGGCAAAGTGAAGGCAAAACTGTATCCACTTAAAAGCCTTTACTATGTCCGTCTTCGGGGAGTGTGTGTGTGTTCTCATTATCATGTCCTAACATTGTTTACTGCCTCAAACACACAAGAGTGCTCCTTCAGTTTGTGTTGTATGCGTATAAAACTTTACTCCTAAGAATAACCTAACATCTTTATTAGAAGCTCTAGAAGGCTTTCCATGCATGACCTCACTTGACAATTGTAACAAGTACACATCGACTCATTTTATAGGCAGAGTGTTTTGATTTTTATCAAGTATGAAATAATAATTAGCATTGAATTTGGTCTCTTCATCATACTCAGATTTGCACACTACTTAGAAGCAGTCACTTCCTACAATTGGAGTTGTGTTTTATGGCATTACCTTGAACCTGGATTAATGAATAGGGATTGCTATCTATCCCAAGGGGCATTCGGTTTACTTCCTATAGGCTTGTGGTCACACACGATACATTGCCAATTGATCAACACAGGTGATTCACAGCTCTGTTATGAAGATTATATCTATATTGTAAACTGTACCATATACTATTAATGCTGCAAAGGCTGTCTTATATTATTGTAGTTATATTATGTTCCCCTAAACACCACCTCATATTGAATATTCTTCGAATATTCTTTTACACTTGATCTTAGCCAAAAGGCCGAGAGAGTTCTTTTAAAGACTACCAAGTATGCTGCTTTCTAAATGGTGCCATATTATTTTCATCAAACTAAAAAAAAAACTTGTACAAATAGTTTTTACTATTGTAATTTTGATCACTAATAAGCATGTGTGTTTTTTCATGACTTTAGAGGTATATGGGGTCATTTGTTCAAAGGTTAAGTGGTTGAGTAACTCCGTTTTAAAGCTGGATCTAGACTGTACGTTGTGGTGCTGTAACTAAATTTGTGAGGCTGGGAGCTGTAGAGAAGGTAAGAGGCTTATTTAGCCACAGGTTGGAAGCTCATAAGCAAGGTGCCAGCCACAGCTTCTGGTAGGTGTCCCATGGTGGAGAGCATTGCACGGGCTTATGTGCACAGATGGTGAGCGGTGAGAAACCTCACACAGGAGGAGAGGAAGCAGGAGAGCAAGGACAGACCAGGCCAACTCCTTCCCCCATCTGTTTCTAGAGGAACTAGTCTGTTCCTAGTAGATTAGCCCATTGCCAAAGACCAGCACCCACTCCTTCATGTGGGTGGCCATGGGGTCATGACTATCCACAGGGCCCCACCTCTTAAAGGCCCCAGTGTTCTTCAAAATACACTCATGATGATTATACATAAAGTCACTGATCTTGGTTGCATCATACTTCCTAATCAGTTCCTACTTTTCCTTTGTTCCTTGTATTTTACTATAAGCTAAGACATGCTTGGTAGGCAGTACTTAAAAGTTAAAAAAAAAATTACACATGGGATGTTCTTGAATCAGCAAGCCATTTCAAACTGGGTGTGTAGATTTACGTCTCCTGATTCTAGACCTGAGGTCTAGCTTTAGTGATCATTTGACGCAATGCTTTCTGGGTAGGTTGATTATTAATCATCCTGAGTAGAATCCATTCAGCGAATATTTAATGAGTGTTGAAAGGACCTAAATTGTGTGTGTCTGTGTGCACACGCGTGTGTGCATGCATGAATGTATGCATGTGTTAGTGCAGGTGCACAAAGAATCCAAAAGAATATGTCGGATCCCACTGAAATGAGTTACAGGTATCTGTGAGCCTCTAGCGAGTGCCAGGAACTGAATCCTGATCCTCTGCAAGAGGAGAAAATGCTCTCGGCTGCTGAGTCACCTCTCTAGCCAGTATGTGCTTTTTCTTCCACCATACAGGACTCAAATGTGACTTAGGGGATTGAGGGCGTGGCTCAGCCACGGAACACATGCGTAGCATGTGTAAGGCCCAAAGTTCCACCTCCAGATCAGCAACAACAAAAGCCCAGTAGAGCATAAGGAATGACTGCCCTCCAAGCATTTCCTGTGTCGTGTAGAGCACAGATGCACACCAACCTGATGTGTACCACTAAGGACATCCCGGCCAGAATGCAAGCTCCGTGAGGATGTGTCCCCCAAACCCCCAATGCTCACTCATACGGTTTCCCAGCGAATGTTTATGAGTAGATTAATGTGTTAAACAGAAAGAAGATGACAATGCCCCTCCCTGCCTTAGATGTCTGCATTCCGGTTGGTCCTTGCAGCAGTGTTAGGATGGAGGTAGCATGTGCCTTCTGCATATGGGAAAGTTGAGGCTCAGAGAGCTTGTGTGTTTGCTTAATGCCAAACAACTGGGAGTTGGTGGAATAGACCTGGCAGCCCTTGAGATACACTTGGGGACAGAGACGCTGCCTACCTGATGGAATGTTTTTGATGATTTTTTTTATTATTGTCATGTTTTACAACCCTACCAGTTTCCCCTCCCTCCCTCCCTCCTAGTCCCTCCCTTCTGCTCTTCCCCCATCCACTCCTCTTCAGTTTCTCTTCAGAAAAGGCAGCCGCCCATGAATATCAACCAAACATGGTATATCAAGCTGAAGTGAGGCACTGTAGTTGGATTTCCTATCAGACTTTCTTTGGAGCTGCTGGTCCCCAAATGATGACATGGAGACTTATTATTAACTGTGAAAGCTTGGCCTTTAGCACAGGCTTGTTCCCAGCTAGCTCTTAAATTAACCTGTTTCTATTCATCTATGTCTGCCATATGGCTTTTTATCTCTCATCCATTTTGTACATCCAACTTGCTCCGAGTCTCCCTGACATTTGCCTAGATTTCATCCCGAATTCCTCTCTCTGCCCAGAAGTCCCGCCTAACCTCCCCTGCTTAGCTGTTGCTCATTCACCTCTTTATTAAACTAATCAGGTGCCTTAGGCAGACAAGGCAAAACAGCAACATATTTTTACAGAGCTTACTTAAATATCCCGCAACAAGGCATGTCCCTCGTATAAAAATTAGACAAGACAACCCAGTATGAGGAGTAGGGTCCCAAAAGCCAGTAAAAGAGACAGAGATAGCCCTGCTCCCATTGTTCAAAGTCCCGTAAGAAGACCAAAATACAGAACTGTAGCAGAGTTATGCAGAGCACTAGGAATCCTGCAGAAGACGGGGAGGAAAGGTTGTAGGAGCCAGAGGGGTCAATGACATCACAGGAAAACCCACAGAATCAACTAACCTGGGCTCATAGGGGCCCATAGAGGTTGAACTGCCAACCAGAGAGCCTGCATGGGACTGATGTGTTGGAACTTACATCCTACATAGACATTTTAGCTGGAGAACTGTGTTTGAGGTGCTTCTTTCTTCTTAACCTGTTTCACGTCCATAGAAGCCCATGGAAGAGCTGCAAGGCTGAGAAGTTTTGAAGTGAGCTCTTTGAAAGTAACCCACGGTTCACTACCCAAGGCAGCCCTGATCCAGCAATTGCTAAAGAAAGAGAATGAAAAATTGAGCCAATTCTCCAGCAGCGCCCCAAGGTTAACTGTCTCTCGCTCTTTGTTCAAGGGGGCCTGTGAGATGCTGATGAGCGCAATTTTGAAAGAACTTCAGAAGAGAACTCAAGCCTCTCCTGAGCCAGCCTCACTAGGAAAGGATTCCCGTCATCTTCCCGACCCCCAGTGCTCTGGAAGGGCTGGACTCGTTATCACTGGGAAGACCCTGGAGTTTGCCCTGCAGGAGAGTGTGCAAAGGCAGTTCCTGGAGCTGACCTCACGGTGCCAAGCTGTGGTCTGCTGCCGAGCCACGCCCCTTCAAAAGAGTGAGGTGGTGAAACTGGTTCGTAACCATCTTCACGTGATGACCCTGGCCATTGGTGAGTGGAGGTGGGAGGGTGGACACCCTGCCCGGCATTCTCCGTTGTGTGACTCCAGGGGCTGATCCTTTGCCTGTCCTTCCTTCTGTCTAACATTATAGTTCTGTATTTCCTCTTCTCGCTGTACTTTGCTCCCCTCCGCTTCTATCTGTACCATTTCCCTCCCTTCCTGCCTCTGTGATCACCTGCTGTGAACATGATGTTAGGGACCCAACTCATAGAACAGTATGATAATATTCTTTGGGTTATGTCTTAGACCCCAAATCAATTTAGTTACCTAGAATTAAATACCGAATCAGGAGCTGAAAACTTTAGGATTTCTACCTTGAGGAAAGTTAAGGTATACAAAAACAATAAAGTATCCATTCAATGGGTGTTTTCAAGTGGCATAGTTGTATCAGGATTCCCCCATCCCAGACAATAGCTATAAAGCAGTATCTGTACCTGATACCTTTCTTATAGAGTTTACATCTAGTAGGAGGGTACATAGTAGCACAAACGAATAAGCAAGTGAATGTGGAAAATATCAGTTACCTACTGCTATTTTTTTTTTAAAAAAGGAAAAGATTTGCCACTTTAAGTTCAGTTCCTAGAGTAGAACTGGCTGCTTGGGCTGTCCATGAGTGAAGACATAAAGGAAATGGCAGAGATCAAGGATACTGGAGATCAGGGGTAAGCATTGCTGGCAGACAGCACAGCAAAGGAAAAACCAAAAGACGCTGTGTGCACTCAAGGCCAAAGCAGACTGAGAGTGTTTTCTGCAGCTGACTGACGGACAGAGAGGTGGGTGTGGCCAGGTCTCATAGGGTCTGAAAGGCCATTATAAAATTTTGGCTTTGATCTGAAAAAGGGAGTGAGGGAGCCAGCGGAAAATGTTGGTCTGAGTGAGATCTGCCTTCTATTTAGAAGGATCACTTTGTCCTCTGTGCGAGAGTAAACATGCCACAAGAACATAAATAAGGAAAATATTCGGGAGGTTGTTAGAATAATTCAGACAAGAGACGGTGGTGGCTGGGACCCAGATAGCAACAGAGGAGGAGGAAGTGGGATGAGGCCAAACAATAGGCATGCTTTGAAGAAAGGGCCGCTGACATCTGCTGATGAATTGGATATGTGCCATGACAGGAAGAGTTGTCCAGGGCACTGCCAGTGTCTTGAGGGATGGGGGTCTGACATTTGCTGATTGGGAGCAGGGCTTGAGAGGTGGGGTCATAAGCTTACTTAGCTTGCAAAGTCTTTCAGAAGCCTTCATAGTCATGTCAAGTGTCCAACTGGAATAAAAATCTGCAGCTTAGCAAGGTGGAATCAATCAAACATAAACATTAGTGAATTGTAGGTCCAGTGCGTGCTAAAGGTTTCACGGTCTAAGACCATCAAACAGTGAGCATCCGTGGGGAGAAAAGCATGCCGTGCAGTTCTGATACACGTGTTTAGATGGGGTGCGGTGAAGTTTTCTCCAACCCTTCTGTTGCTTAGACATGGAAATGAACGAATGATTCAGATCCCTGGATTCAGATGGAGTGAAACCCTTGGCCTTTGTATTAATTAAATCATGGGCCCATCTATACCAATCACTGGAGGCAGGGAAGACAAGATGTTGACTTCCAGGCCTCAGCCAGTTTCCTATCCATAAATTCACCCTAACAAAACCACATGGGCTCAGAGTCAGCAGCCGTTTTGTGACAGTGCATGCTCCTTACCTGAAGGGGCTTCTAGTGCTGCAGTAGGAACAGTGACTCTGGACACCACTGTAAAACCATGCGCTAGAGAGGATGGGGCCCACAGGGGTGGCTCTGGAGCCCAGTGGGGCAGCTGACGTAAAGGGGACGTGAGAAGATTTCCTAGAGAAAAAGACATGTAAACTAAGCCTGGGTAAATAATATTCAGCAAGGTAGGAGGGACAAGGACAGTGTTAAAGAAGCAGAGAAATGACTTGTGGAAGAACCAGAAAGAGCAGGGTGTCTGGAAAATTGGAAGTAGCGTGATGATACGCAAAGGGGAAGGGTCAGCCTAAAATGGTCCCACAGTGTCCTGGATAGTGTATCGTCAATTGGCACAAGTTAGACTCATTTGGGAAGAGGATTCTCTGTTGAGAGAATGTGTCCCTGAGATTTGTGTGCAGGCAAGCCGTGTAGGGCATTTTCCTAACTAGTGATTGCTTTGGGAGGACTCAGCCCATTGTGCATGGTGCCCTCCCTGGAAAATGAGTCCCAGGGTGGATAAGAATGCAGGTCAAGCAAGCTAGGAAGAGGAAGCTGATAAGCAGCATCCTCCATGGCTTCTGCGTCAGTTCCTGCCTCGAGTTCCAGCTCTGATTTCCCTCAGTCATGAATTATGATTTCTGAGGTGAAGTAAGTCCTTTCCTCCCCCAGTTTCTCTTTTGATCATGGCATTTTATCACAGTAATAGAATCCTAAGATACACAACATGAAGGATTTGGAGGCAGTATTGAGCCTGGAAATTTTCCTAATGGTATTGAGATGCTACATTTAATTCTGCTTCACTGGTTTCCCTATAACTCTGGAAAATGGGATGCACCCCAAAGGACCAATCTGTTCACTTGAATAACCATGGGTTTGCAGTTTACACCTCACACGTGTCTCGTGTTTCCTTCTGCCTCGTGAAGGTGATGGTGCCAATGATGTTAGCATGATACAAGTGGCCGACATCGGGGTAGGCGTCTCAGGTCAAGAAGGCATGCAGGTGAGTCCATAACCCAGCTACCATGTCCATCTGCCTACTAAGGGGACTTCTCTGATAAAATTGTGGTGGGACAGTGGGGCTTTGGGGTAAGGAGTGAGAGAGGCCGGACCTTCATCTGTTCCACGATTGGCCACTTGTGAATAATATGTGGTCCTGGCCAGTTTCTGCTGTGTTCCTGTGTTTTGATTTTTTAAAAGCTTGTGCACCTCACAGGATTTCACTTTGTAGGCATGTGATAGGTTTGTTAAATTCTCATTGGAAAAAATCTACTACAATTTGAATACATGACATGTAAAATACAGTGGAGGGAAGGGAAAGGAAAGGAGACATGAAAGAATGAGGAGGAGCCGGGCGATGGTGGCGCACGACTTTAATCCCAGCACTCGGGAGGTAGAGGCAGGCGGATCTCTGTGAGTTCGAGACCAGCCTGGTCTACAAGAGCTAGTTCCAGGACAGGCTCCAAAGCCACAGAGAAACCCTGTCTCGAAAAACCAAAAAAAAAAAAAAAAAAAAAAAAGAATGAGGAGGAGGAAGATGTGATTGTGTTTGCTGTCTCTCTGTATGTGTGTATATGTGTGTATATGTGTGTATGTGTACATGTGTATATGTGTGTATGCATGTGTGTATATGTATGCATTGCATATGTGTGTATGTATATCTGTGTACATGTACATGTGCATATGTATGTATTATGTGCATATATGAATGTGTGAGTATGTATATATGTATGTGTGAATGTATGTGTGTATCTATATGTGTGTGTATATAAGTGTTTGTATATGTATGTATGAATTATGTGTGTATGTATATATGTGTGCTTATATGTGTGTATGTATGTATATGTATGTGTGTATATCTGTGTGTGTGTAAGTGTGTGGGTGTGTATGTATATACATGTGTGTATATATGTATGTGTGTATTTATATATGCATGTGTATATGTATAGTCTCTCTTTTTGGATCTACTGGGAGTTAAGTTAATTGATTTGGGTTTACTGATTGTCAGGCTATAGTGCTAGGCTGTGTGTGTTCTAGCATGTTCAGTTGCTCAGGATAGTCTTCTCTCCCTGTTTGCAGGCTGTGATGGCCAGTGACTTTGCCATCTCTCAGTTCAGACATCTCAGCAAGCTCCTTCTTGTGCATGGGCACTGGTGTTACACACGACTCTCCAACATGATTCTCTATTTTTTCTACAAGAATGTGGTATGTACCTGCTGAGAACTCGCCTCCCCCTCTCCACTCCAACCACTCCTGGTGGCCTCAGGGATGCCTGGTTGTGTTCATTAGTGCTGGAGAACAGCCGGAAGCCGTTCTCATGTCCTTCCAGAGATAATCTGGGAACGTGTGCTTGAACTGTTGGCTACAAATTGCTAGGCCTGTCCATCTGCCAGCACACTCTGGCCCTGTGTATTCCATTAAGTCCTGACTGGTTCATTTAAATCCAATTTTTGACCTTCTATAGAAAGATAGTGACAAGCAGGATTATGAAATGTTTCAAGTTGTCAGTAGAAAATGAAAAGGTTTGCTTCCATGGTACTGGGGATGGCAAATGAGTAAATTGATGAGTAGATAAATAAATCTAAGCTCCTAAGTAACAGCTCCTGTCCTCTGTCAAGGAGGGATAGAGATGAAAACCCAAGGATTTTTCTACCCCGCCCATAAAGTCTATTTATGCTTTGCAAATCTGTTGTGATGTTGGAACTTTAGTGTGATTTTTGCTTGGAATAATCAGAAATTGCTTGGAAATCCTCATATCTAATCTTATTTCATTTAAATTAAACATACCTGTCTTCCTTCCTCCTTTCCTCCCTCATTTCCTCCCTCCTTTCCTTCCCTCTCTCTCCCTCCTTCCTTTCTTATTTTTCTTTTACTTTATAAATTTTGTGAGGCGGTCTTTAGTAAAGTCCTGGATGGCCTTGTATTCACTATGTGGTTCAGGTTCACCTCAAATCTGTAATCTCCTCCTACTTCAGCATCCTAAGTTGCATTACAAACATAGAGCAAAATAGTGGACTTCAGTTTTCTTTCTCACACACTCACACTTAGGTTCATCTTCTTCCAGGTGGACTATGTAGCAACATCATGGTCTTTAGGCTGCCCTTGTTCTTGGTCTTTAAAAGCACAGCATGTTAGTAGGGGACATACATTGGATCACTCGATTGAAATACCATCCATCATCTTTAGGGAAAACACATTCATCCTCTTCAGGATATGCCACAATGTCTTTAGATCTCTGTTTGTGAGTCAAGGTGGGTTTTCCCCCTTGTGGTACAATGAAGTTCTAGAAAGCTCCCAATTATTTTCTAAATCAAAGTAGCACATTTATTCGCAGTAGATACCTTACAAAAATATTTCAAATATGAAATGTCTCTACCAGGAGAAATCTGTGACATGTCATGGGAAAGTTCAAGACATTGTTGTCTGTGGACTTTTAGAAAGGCTTTTAGAACTCTCCCAAGAGTTCCCCCTGCAGTATCTTTGCATTTTCTATCTTTATCATTATTGGGATGTGAGCCTCGTCGCCACCCTTATTAAACCCAAGGTTTGAGAAACACAAATATTAGGGAGAGACACCGCAGCTCGTAGAGAGGGAGGGCACCCTAGTTAGTAGGCAGGACATCCCAGGTGAAAGGACTGCTTTCTGCTGTCTAGCTGCAGATGGTCACTTTCACTCCAGATTTAATGTCTACCCTTTATTTTCCTAGCCAAACAGTAATTCCATTATTAGTCACAGAGATCTGGGTGAGGATGAGAAGTCTCTAAAGTGACTTAATTTCTGAGACTGTGTTTCTTTGATGTTGGGCAACTTATCAATGAATACTATGGGTGTTCACACCAATGACCCAAACTACATGGATCCAAACTGGGTAGATTTGTGGGAACTGACCATAATGCCTCTCCACAAACACTAGGTAGAAAGGTGTCTTCTAAGTGTTATGGCTCTGTGCTAAGGTGTGGTGGTGCATCTGTGCTGCTGGTGATGGCAATATCTTGCTATGTGGTGGTCCGTGGTTGCAGTTCAATTGGACAAATGCCTGTGTACCATGCACAAAGCCCTGTGCTCGATTCCCATCACCACATAAACTGCCTGTCTGGCGTGCACACCTGTATCTGCACATCCTCAGGTTCAGGATGCTGAGGTCAGGCTGGGGAGATGGTTCAGTGGGTAAGTGCTGGACGGAGGAGATAACCTGAGTTCAAATCCACGGAACTCACATTAATAAGCTTGGCTTGCTCACGTGCTCCCGTTGCCACAGCACTGGTGTGAGTGGAGTCGAGATCCCTGGGACTAACTGTGCAAGCTTAATCCAGGTCCAGTGAGAGACCCTGTCTCAAAGGAGTGAGGTAGAATGTGACAGAATAGATACTGATGCCTTCCTCTGGTCTCCACTTGCACACAGTGT
>NC_022027.1:28172340-28175829 GCF_000317375.1 Microtus ochrogaster
ACACACACACACACACACACACACACACACACACACAGTAAATTAAGTTTACTCTCTGGCTAAAATTGGATGGTCTCTTGGGAAACAAGGGGAGGTGGCTACTCTAGGTGGAACTGGCAGCCAGTCTGGGCTGTAGGTCTTGCAATCATCAACATACTCATGATCACAATGCTAAAGTAGCTAATAACCGCTCCACCCTCCCCCAGTTTTTTGTTTTTGTTTTTCAAGACAAGGTTTCTCTGTAGCTTTGGAGCCTGTCCTTGAACTCATTCTGTGGACAAGGCTGACCTCGAACTCACAGAGATCCACCTGTTTCTGCATCCTGGATGCTGGGATTAAAGGCATACACCACCGCTACCTGGCCCCCAATATCTTAATATATGTTAAACTCATCACAGGTTGTGGACACTCCCTAACTTATTTTTGACTCTTAGTCCTGAGGTAATATAAATTTGATTGTACACAGGATGAAACCAGAGTTTTCAGAGGTTCAGAAAGTGGCAAACAGCAGATGTCCCCTGAAATAATAATAGACGACCCCAGAACCTCAGTCCAGTGCTCCTCTGTTTGCCCTTCTTGAGAGCAAAGGGATTTTGCTGCACTGGCCAAGTTAAAGATGCAGTGCTGGGGGAAAGACTGATGTCTAGGGTGGTCACCTCCCTGTGTTTCCCAAGGACCATCCGATTAGAGTATGAGAATCCCATGCTTTGGAAACCTGTCAGTCTCAAGATAACTGGATGTTAGCCACCCTTCTGGCACCATTCCACTCAGCTGCTATGAAATAAGTGGGCAGGGAGGTGGGAGGACAAATGTGTGCATACCTTCTCTGAGCCAGGTACTCGCCTTTGTTCCATTTATCTAGAGCCAAAACTGCCACTTATATGTTGGAGGAGAGAGACACTTGTCGGTTCCCAGCTACCTGGCTAGCTTAGGCCCGAAATAATCGCACAGAAACTGTATTATTTAAATCACTACTTGGCCCATCAGCTCTTGCTTCTTATTGACTAACTCTTACATATTAATTCAACTCATCTCCATTAATCTGTGTATCGCCACATAGCAGTGGCTTACCAGCAAGGTTTCAGCATGTCTGACTCTGGCAGCGGCTCCATGACTTCTTTCTGACTCTGCCCTTCTTTCTCCCTGCATTCGGTCCAGTTTTCCTCACCTACCTAAGTTCTGCCCTATCAACAGGCCAAGGCAGTTTCTTTATTCATTAACCAATAAAACCAACACATAAACAGAAGGACCTCCCACACCACTTACATGGTGCCATATAAGTAGGTGGGTAACTTTTTGCAAATTTCTTACTCTCATTGGTTCTCAATGGCTTAGTTTATTCAGCCTGCAATAATGAAGTATCACAATAATAGCAATGGAAATGTTCAGCAGGCTAGGGGCCAGAGGTCTGAAATCAGGAAGTGGGTGTGTTGGGCTTTAGTAATGGTCTTTTCTGGCTACACCCTCTCTGAGGAGAGGAAAGTCTTCAGAGTGCATTTTATGTGATTGCTGATCCCATTCACACAGGTTCTGCCATGATGACCTAATGACTACACCGTCTGACCTCCCCTCTGAACATTGTCACACTGGAGACTAAGATTTGCATACATGTACTTTGAGGGTACAGAAGTGTTTAGTTCATCATCTTAAAATGGGAACAACAGAATTCCCTAGTCGTTATGAAGATTAAATGAATTCTTTGTAAATTATTTAGAATAGTGCCGGTACCATGTAGTACTGGTATGAGGATGTGTATAATATTGCTAAAATACTCACTAAAAAGAAAACAAAATTAAAGACCACCATGGCAAGTTGTGTTCTTCATCTGTGGTTGACAAATCTGAAGGGTGTTTGAAGGCCCAGGACTCAGATGGGCAGTATGGGAGGTCTTCAGAGTGTGCCCTGATGTCTCTGAGCTCTGAATGTCTTTCTTTGTGTCCCCAGGCCTACGTGAACCTCCTCTTCTGGTACCAGTTCTTCTGTGGCTTTTCAGGAACATCTATGACAGACTACTGGGTTCTGATCTTCTTCAACCTGCTCTTCACCTCTGTCCCCCCCATCATATATGGCGTGTTGGAGAAAGACGTATCCGCGGAGACCCTTCTGCAGCTGCCGGAACTTTACCAGAGTGGTCAGCGATCAGAGGTAAGTGCTCAACAGAAATCTGTCAGCAGATGCAATACCTGCTGAAAGCCAGCGTGACTCCAGTCAGCTGGGCCCACACATTATGGGATAGTCAGGACAGTTGTTTAACATGCCTGGTTGCTTCCAATGCTCTATACCAGAGGTTCTCAGACTTCCTAATGCCCTTTTATATGGTTCCTCATGTTGTATTAACACCCCCAACCATAAAATTATTCCATCATTACTTGATAAATATAATTTTGTTACTGTTATGAATTGTACTGTGATATCTGATGTACAGCCCCCCAAAGGAATCGCAGCCCACAGGTTGGGAACCATTGCTCTATTCTCACATGGCAGATGAGAAGTCAGTGGTATCAATTCAAATCTTAAAAAGTTCTAATGTATTTATCAGATGAAATTCAGAGTTTGTGACCTTGCTGATGGCAGCTGACATTTGTTAAGCCACTATACAACCTGTTATAGTACCCAGCAAACATGTCCTGCCTCATGCATCTCCACACAGATGCTTTTTAAGAAAGAATATAGTGTTTTTCCCATTCCAGATCGAGGAATCTGAACCTTAAATTTATTAAGTAACTTCCCCTAGACTTGCAGAGTTAATGAATGATAGAACCAGGATGTGAAACCAGCTCAGTCTGGTTCTCAAGCCCAAGTTAATTCCTCAGTGTCTGGTGTCTCACAGGACAGAAGTGATCTCCACCCCACTGATCTCTGGATTCTGGCTCAGCACTGGCTTCTCGCCTGCTTCCCTGCTTCTGTTGCTCCCTTATCATCCCTTCCATGGAGGATTGTGGGTAGTAGGAAGGGTAGCCTACAACTAGGATGGCTGTCTAAATATTCTTGTTCCTGATTCATTGTTCACAAGATTAATAATGGCCAACATGGATGTAACAGGAAACTTATAGGATGGCAGACACTGTTCTAAGTGCTTCACCTAATCTAATCCACCAAATATCTGGCAAGGCAGGTCTGCCATTTTCTCTTCTTTGTAGGAGGCACAAGTCAAGCACAAGGAGTGGCCCTTAGCAGCCTGTTCTTGGTGCTGAGCTAGTGAGGGTTGCAGTTTAGTCTCGACCTCCAGGCCCAAGGTGTGCCTTTGTGCTGTGTGGCAGGAAGGACTCTGATGGTCCGTCTAGTCCTTGGGCTCTTCTTGTGGTGCCTAGGCCAGATGTAAAGTGTTGCTGTAAACACATTCATTGCGAGGCTCCTGACAGAGGAGGGCAAGGAGCCACACCTGTGTGTGAGCAAGGCTGAGCAGCCCCAAGTGTCACGTGTTCCAGTACTAAGAATGCTGATTGCCAGAGTTCTCACATTTGTAATGGACAAAAAAAAAAAAAAAAA